>NW_006299714.1:38817-45445 GCF_000327345.1 Myotis davidii
ATAAGCTGTTTTGTAATTCCAGGTTTAGGTCACAAGTTCAATTGTGGTGAAAGTTTCTCTGTCACCCAGGCCATATGATCCGGCTGATCTGATGGCACTAGCCTTATTCACAGTGTATAAGATACGGTTTGGAACTGCTGACAAACCTCAACAAAGGATGTATTGCATAGACCAGTAAGCAGAGCCTCACCTCAGAACACACTAGAGCAGCGGTTCTCAACCTGTGGGTCGCGACCCCATTTGGGGGTCAAACGACCCTTTCACAGGGGTCGCCTAAGACCATCGGAAAACACATCTATAATTACATACTGTTTTTGTGATTAATCGCTATTCTTTAATGATGTTCAATGTGTAACAATGAAATGGGGGGTCACCACAACATGAGGAACCGTATTAAAGGGTGGCGGAAGGACTTATATGCATGCATATAGGCCTAACCAATGGACACAGACACCAGGGAGTGAGGGTATGAGTGGGGGTATGGGGGGGGGCAATAGGGGGATAAGGACACATATGTAATATCATACTTAATTGGTTTTCTGTAGTATCCAAATAGGGTAATCATTTTTAAAGCTTCTAGCTCATTATAAATTATCATGATCATCATTATGAACTTTTATTTTTTTCTGGATTCATTTGCAACTTCTAGGATGGTCAAAAAATTCTTATTCAATAAAGAAAAGAAAGTACTGCATCCTTTCCTAAGTGATGCTGTGACCAAATATTACGATGCAATTTGTTAACATTGATGATAGAGGCTAGTGTTAAGAAGAACTATATCCAAGGCTTTTAATCAAATTTAAGAGTACATCCTTAGCAATTGCTTAGTGAATTGTTACAGCAAAGTCAAAGTGTGCTGGCCCTTCCATATTCTTTAATGAAGATCCAACTCTTCTTTGGTCAAGATTCTCTTTCACCAAAGATTATTGTAAAGTTGTTTAGTGAGGTCTACATATTAAGTGAACCCAAAACACAGAATTGATGAGTTGCAAACCTTATGATATTTTATTTCAATCTAAATCAGATAGAATTAGGAGGGAAGGTGTCTCAACCACTATCAGTACTACTATAGCAGAATCCAAATGATTACAGAGATGTGACCCATGTAGATGAAGTATACAGACAGGTTTTCTCAAGGATCAAAGTTGAATCGGCACAAAGGAAATTTTGTCACATACTCAATGACCCGTGAACAGATCGGAATTTTCTGTACTTTACAAGGGGCAGGGAATTGAAAGTAGCTCTCATTTCCACCAATTCTGCCAGATGGTTGGGGGTGATGGGAGGGGGGGGCGGGGGGAGGAGGGAATGGAACTATTCAGGCCATTTCTTGGAGAGATTCCACTCTGAAACAAACACTTTAGTCATCCTAATGAATTCACAGTCTCGTGCCCACATGAGATAGGAAGATGAAGGTGTCCGACAAGTTGACTCTATTGTGAAACTATGGTGGCAGGAGAGAAGATGGCTAAAAAAGAACAAAATAACCCTAACAAAAGTATTGCTGCCTTGTGCTCTGAAAAGTATTCTTAATATAAGGAATAAAAAACTATAATAACGTTCCAACTGTTCTCTATTTAAAAAGAAGATTCAGTTTCCAGAGGAAATGTGAATAAACAATTTAAAATAAGTTCCAGGATGCCGGAGCCTGAGGATAATATTATTGGTGAAAACTATATGGGTCAGAGTATCAGACACGATGTCCTTTCAAACTTACATGTCTAGCTGCATGGAGTGATTTGGCTTTTGTTGCAGCTCTTAGTCATTAGTTGCTACTTCTCATCGTTGCCCTGGGTCCCCACCACATGTTTAGCTAGGTTGGTTCCCTAAAAGAGTCCTGACACATTTAGCACCACCATTTGCATTTACACAGCTACATATGAGGTTACTGTAATATCTTTTTCTTTTAAGGTATGATGACTAGTAAATCTTAACAATATAAAAATACAGGCAAATTGAATAGTAAACTCTTGCTTTAGCTATGAAGTTTTTACTTCATTTTTATACATTTTTTGCCTCACTTTTTAACAATGTTAGCCCTTGGTAAAAGCTTCATAACTTATTTTTTCATTAAATAGCATGATATTCTGTGAAGCCTTTTTCTCAGTCTATACCAGTTTTATCAAACGTGCTCACTGATATATACCTAACACCTAGTATAGTGCCTACTATTTTTTACTTGAATGAATGAAAGAATGCATGAATGAATAACAATCCTCCCACTTTGCTTTAGACATTCCTGGGGTCCTCTCATATCCGAGTCCTATGCTCTTTCTTTCCTGAAAGAACCAATGAATTGTGCAAAAGCACAAAGCCTATTCTGTATCTGTGTACTAGGTTGCAACCCTTTGGCCTCTCCCCTTCGCCATTATGTTTCCTCTTTCTACTAATTTTCCCATCAAAATAACTTGTTAAGAAAAACACAAACATAACTTGTTAAAAAAATTTCCCACCTTGTCAAAAAAACTCTCTTCTCCTTAAAGCCCAGTCCAGCTACTGCCCATTTTCTATGCTCCTTTCAGAGCAATATTTCTTTAATGGGCATTGTGAGCAAATTGCTCTTCTCTTCTTCTGCCTCTGAAACTGCTTGTGGCCTCCTCAGTTCTAAGTGTCAGTGAGGTCACTATTTACCACTCTTTCTCCATCCATGCTTATGATGTAGGGGACTGTGTTTTTCTGTTCTTCATATTTCCTCTGTGTGTAGCCATGTGGCATGGCTGAACTGTTTTAGGTTGGACTGGCCTTTAGCTCTTAACACTGTCCTTTGGATCCAGCCTCTTCTCTTTTGTTATCACTAGAGTACTGATGTCCCCTCCATAAAATGAGAAAAATCTCTTTCAGATTCCACTCTAATACATAAGTTATAAAATGCATTACCGTATGTTTCAAGTATCTTAAGAGACATGATACAAGTCATCTCAGAATTATAATTTCCTTTCTTTGGGGGCTCGGTGTACAATTTCCTTAGTAGTAAGACAAATTAATGTTGTCCATTCTATTATATTTTAAATTGTTGCTTCTCTATTATGGGAACTCATTATCATTTGATATAACTAATATATTTTGTCTTCTATAAAGACAAATTGCTACAAGGTAAGTAGATCCCTATGGCCTTCTTTAAAAATAGTTAGACATCTAAACTTTAAATATATGCTTGTTCATAGATATATCCTCAGACTTGTCACCTATGGCTAAACTATATTTGTGTCTTCTGGGATGTTTGATATAATGAAATTTGAGTATATAGCAGATGCAAACAAAAGTAATAATATTTAATATATTTAATTTTCTTTTTAAAATATGTTTTTATTGATTTTCAGAGAGAGGAAAGGAAAGGGATAAATAAATAGAAATATCAATGATGAGAGAGAATCATCGATTGGCCGCCTTTTGCAAGCCCCCTATTGGGGATCAAGCCTACAACCAGGGCATGTGCCCAGACTGGGAATCAAACCATGACCTCCTTGTATTAGATCAATGCTCAATCACTGAGCAACACCAGCCAGGCATATTTAATTTTCAATTGGACAAAACAGCAACTGTGTGTGTATTCAATGACTCACCAATAAGTATAATGATCCAATATTATCTATGTCAAACTTCTATCTCTTTCATTAAAACTGAAAAAACAAACAAAACAAAACACAAAAATGAAAAACATAGATTCCACTTAGAGATTAAAAGAAATGTGTGATACTTTTCATAAGCTGCTTCCTATTCTTAGGGGAATACTATGAGTCCATAAATCACTTAGGACACTGTCACATTTCATTGAGGGAAATCAAGATAACTTGTTTTAAGATAACTTCTTTCAAATTAAGAATGCAGAACAAATGTTGAAAATTCTGATGGGAAAAAAATTCAATTTTTATCATCCAGTACCACTAGAGTTTCAATTTCCCATGGGTAGAAGGCCTTAAAGAAAATTAAGTAAGTCTGATAGATATACTGAGGAAATTAAAGTTTGAAATCACTCATCTCTCTGGTTCTCAGATGCACAGGGAAATCCCCTTCAGTTTCTCTGAATTATGACATTCAGGGGGATAAGTTTCCGCAACCACATAAAACCCTGCTTGCTCTTCATAAAAATATCTCTCTCTGATTTTTATTATTATTGAAATCCAAGTTAATCACATTTTATGACATGACACTCAAAACAATTGAACAAAGGTGTTATTTTATTCTTGAACTAAACATGCTCTCTCTATATACACACATCTTTCTGACATCAGTCTATTAATTAAAAATTACTACATTTTGTGCTGTAGTAGCTGTTCTTTAGTTATAACAATAAGAGAGAGAACAAAAAGAGATAACTAAAAATAGATAGATAGATAGATAGATGATAGATAGTTGACTGAAGAAGAGAGGAGAGATAATGAGGAAAAAGAACAAAATTTTTAAGCATGGAAATCTGTAAACGGGAAAATATTACTGCATATGAAAAAGTATAAAGGAAAAGTTTCAGGAAGAGAAAATAAGACAGGGGCGGGCAGACAATCTAAGTAGGAGGATTGGCCAACATATAGTATTTTTTAGATACAAAAGTAATGATGCCAAGGAACATAGTCTCATGAACACATTTAATAAGAGTGCACTGTGGTATTACATGGGAATATCATGACAACGTCATCATAATATTGTGATGATAATCATTAATATCCTTTCTGCTTTCAGGAAATCTTAATAGGTGCCTTAGATATATGAAGATGGGTTCCCATAACTCACAAGGCCCCACCTAATGCTTCAAAGCTTTAGCAGAAACATTCCTTCACATCTGCTCATTGTGCCTCGTTTCACTTTACTAAAGATTCTGCCCTCTGAGAAAGCTTTCACTCCTTCCCTTACCCCTGTCCCCTCGGAAATCAAATATAAGTAGAAATATTCTTGATAGCATGAAGCATATCTAAAGAGAGAAAAAGTGATAATCCAAACCAAATACTAGAAGATCCATTGGATAAGACAGGTGCTATAATAAATGAAGTCTTAAGTTATTATACTGAGTTAAAGATTTGACAAATACATTTGGCTGATTGAATCATTATAGAGTGCAGTCAATTCTTTAATATAGTGGGCAAGGATTTTTAGCATTTGATAGACTTTAGCTCAAATACTGACTCTGCCACTTACTGTTTGATCTTAGACAAGTTACTTAATCTTTTTGAGACATAGCTACCTCATGTTAACCTCAATCATACTTAATTGGTTTGCTGTAGTATCCAAATAGGGTAATCATTTCTAAAGCTTCTAGCCGATTATAAATTATCATAATCATCATTATGAACTTGTATTTTTTCTGGATTCACTTGCAACTTCTAAGACCATAAAGAATTAAAGATGATTTCAAAGAAACACGAGCGATATCAGATGCTATACTAATTAGTACAAGTTCGGAGAGAAGGAAACTCTCCTCTGTTTACAATAGTCACTCCAGTGTAGATGCTGAGGGATCCAGAAGTGCTTCATTGCCCCTTCCAGTATGTAAATAATGAGGAATATCCCAAGAGCTAGAAAATGATTCGTAGATAAGACTGAGGATAAGCTATTGACTCGGAAGGAATTTATGCTTTGAAACACTGAAGCAGTTGCTATTCAGACCCCGTCACAAAATCTAGCTCTTCACTCTGACAGTTGTACAGGGCCCTCTAATTTATAAATTAGAGATAATGATGCTGCCATGGAAAATTCTTTGGAAAGACACCATGAAACACAAAGCATCATGACGCTATTATACATGGCTCACTGATTTTATATATATATATAAAAAAACATTCAAACACAGTTTTTTAAATTCTGCTGTGAAATAAAAAGTGAAAGACAAATATGCTGGTATCATCATTATCAGTTTTTTGTCATATTTAACTGAGTTAACATTTCGTCAACAGACCTATTTAAATTCTTTATGAAACACATGACCAATGTTACAACTGCTTGTATTTCAAGATTCTCTAATAAGCAAGGCTTTTACTATTTTGGCCTTGCTGCTCTGGTATGTCTTACTGAAAGGAATGACTATTGTGTTATTTTCTGAGTTTTATAAACATAAACTATTTTCCATGTGTTTTTCAAGGTATAGCTCATCACAAATGCGTCAGTTTTTAAAATATTTACTCTTCCCTATGCATGTCTTATCTTTTCCTAATTCAGGGCCTCTATCCAAGTATTTCCCCAGTCTTTATCCTGTACCCTAAGCCAGCCAGGTCCATTCACATACATTGTGGGTGGGGTGACTACAATAAAGGTAAATTCATACAGAACCTCCTTAATTTATTCACACTGACTCTCAAGTTCAAGCTTCTTCTTTAGTCTTTTTTTAATAAATAATCTTTTTTAATATATATTTTATTGATTTTCCACAGAGAGGAAGGGAGAGGGATAGAGAGTTAGAAACATCGATGAGAGAGAAACATCGATCAGCTGCCTCCTGCACACTCCCTACTGGGTGTGTGCCCACAACCAAGGTATATGCCCTTGACGCTCTATCCTGAGCTAAACCAGTTAGGGCCTTCTTTATTCTTAATCTGTATTTTTCCATTGTTTGTAATTCTTTAGGTGTCAACTGACCTTGTTTTTCCCAGACTGATCCTCAATGCTCTCAAAATTATATAATCTCTATTTCTGCCTTTCT
>NW_006299714.1:46417-47189 GCF_000327345.1 Myotis davidii
AGAAAGAATTCTTACCATTTACAACAGCATGGATGGACCTGGAGAGATTATGATAAGTGAAATAAGCCAGTCAGAGAAGGATTAGTATCACATGATCTCACTCATTTGTGGAATGTGATGAACAACATAAGCTGATGAACAAAAACAGATCCAGAGGCAGAGAAGCATCCATCAGACCGTTAAACCTCAGAGGGAAGGTAGGGAAGAGTGGGGGTAAGGGGGAGAGATCAACAAAGGACTTGCATGTATATAAGCTTAACCAATGGACACAGACACCAGGGGGGTAAGGGCAGGAGTGGGGGTTGGGGGGGCAATGGGGAGAATAAGGACACATATGTAATACCTTAATCAATAAAGAAAAAATATCATATGCACACTGCATTGTGTATTCATCGCCCTAAGTTTCTTTCCATACACATTTCCCTCCCCTTTGCCCATCTCCATCTAGCTCCCACCCTCCTTTCTCTCGGGCTATCACCACAATGTTGTCTGTGTCTATGTGATATATAGCTGTGTGTTTTTGCTTAATCCTTTCACTTTCTTTCATCCAGTTCCCCTCCCCTCTGATAGCTGTCATTCTGTTTCATGTATCCATACCTCTGTTTCTATTTTGTTTGTCAATTTATTTTGTTCATTAGTTTCCACATATATGTGATATCATGTGATACTTGTCTTTCTCTGACTGACTTATTTCACTTAGCACATACTCTGCAGGTCCATCCATGCTGTCACAAAAGATAAGATTTCCTTTTTTATAGTCAGTCACATAGCA
>NW_006299714.1:47557-60369 GCF_000327345.1 Myotis davidii
TATTATCTTTCATCATTGATCTCTCTCTCTCTCTCTCTCTCTTCCTCTATGAAATCAATAAGAACACTATATATATATGATTGACCTCTGTCACGGAAGGTAGTGGCCTAGGATGTGACTACCCACCATCACTGTTTTGTTTTGTTTTGTTTTAAAAAATATATTTTACTGATTTTTTACAGAGAGGAAGGGATAGGGATAGAGGGTTAGAAACATGGATGAGAGAGAAACATCAATCAGCTGCCTCCTGCACACTCCCTACTGGGTGTGTGCCCGCAACCCAGGTACATGCCCTTGGCCAGAATCGAATGCGGGACCCTTGAGTCCATAGGCCGACGCTCTATCCACTGAGCTAAACCGGTTAGGGCCTTCTTTATTCTTAATCTGTATTTTTCCATTGTTTTGTAATTCTTTAGGTGTCAACTGACCTTGTTTTTCCCAGACTGATCCTCAATGCTCTCAAAATTATATTATCTCTATTTCTGCCTTTCTTGGGTCAATTTCTCTCTTCTAAATTTAAGTATTAGGACACAAGTCATAGGACAGCCCTCAGAGCTCAGCACCCTCCCCCATGGATTGAGACGAAGAGGAAAGAATCTAAACAACTCTTTTCTTTGTCAAGGAAGCCTCTTTCACCCATATTTACACATGCAAACCTCAAACATAAGTTCAATTGTCACTATGGTTGGCTATTCCCAACCTCAAAACCACTGTGATGTGAACCACTCTGACGTTAACCAATGGACACTCTACCTAAAATTTACCTAGAGCTTTCAGGCTAAATCCAAACTTTTAACATGGCTTATCAACACTTCCTGATCTACCTCCTGTTTACCTTACCATGTGACCATGAGCTCTTGGGTCCTAAAACATTATAGTGTCTTTGCAGTTATCTGGATGTATTACATTCTTCTATATTTTTGTGTCTTTGCAGATGATTCAAAAGTGTAATAAAGTTTTAACCATACTGATTTTAACTGATTGCTCTGTGTTTGGGGGAATGTGTGTGGCACTGGGGATTCTCCAATAGAAGCAGCTATAATTATGTTATGAATGGATGGTATCAGAACCAAATTATAAGATAAACAATAATTTGTTAAGTGGACAAGAGTGAAAAGGTCATTCTTAGGAGAGTTTAAAAAACAACAACAGAATGAACACTGCTTCAGATTTTCTGACTTAATTGTTCTAAGTTGAAAATTGTATTTCTGACAAGTTCTCAAGTGATGGTGATGTGGCTGGTCAGAGAGAACTAAGGGTTTTAAGGAGAAAATATACTCACCATGTTGATATATAGCTGTGTGTTTTTGCTTAATCCTTTCACTTTCTTTCATCCAGTTCCCCTCCCCTCTGATAGCTGTCATTCTGTTTCATGTATCCATACCTCTGTTTCTATTTTGTTTGTCAATTTATTTTGTTCATTAGTTTCCACATATATGTGATATCATGTGATACTTGTCTTTCTCTGACTGACTTATTTCACTTAGCACATACTCTGCAGGTCCATCCATGCTGTCACAAAAGATAAGATTTCCTTTTTTATAGTCAGTCACATAGCATTCCATTCTGTAAATATACCACAGGTTTTTTTTTAACCACTCATCTAGTGATGGGCACTTGAGCTGTTTTCAGATCTTGGCTGTTGTAAACAATGCTGCAATGAACACAGGGGTGTATGTATCCTTTCAAATTATGTTTTAGGTTTCTTTGGATAAATTCCCAGATCACTGGGATCGCTGGGTCAAAAGGTAGTTTCACTTATAATTTTTTGAGGAAACTCCATACTGTTTTCCCTAGTGGCTGCACCAGTCTGCATTCCCACCAACAGTGCGAGTGGGCTCTCTTTTCTCCTTGCCAGCACTTATTATTTATTGCTTTATTGATAGCCATTCTGACAGGCATGAGGTGATACCTCATTATGGTTTTAATTTGCATCTCTGAAAAAATTGCTCAATATCACTATTTTGGAGTTTTTAAAGAATGCATATGTTTAGTAGATAATTTTTTCAACAGAGAAAAATGAAGTTAATTCGGGAAAATAATATTTTTAACTTTTTTAGTAAAATACTTTAAGTCTGGAAGGGATTTATCACAAAATCCATCATTTTAAAATGACAAAAAAGTAAAGGATGCCATATTTATATTATCTGAGCAAATAACTTGCTTATAACAAAATAAAATCTGAGGATTTCTTTTACTGAGTCCACTATTTTCTTTACTATAAGATGCCCTTTCAGCCCTTTACGATCTAAGGTAATTTTACCTGACTCCCCTGGCTAATGCTTAGACTCACACTGAGTGTACACATTTTTAAATTCACATACCTAAAACTTGAAGTTCCTATTTTTAATTTTATTTCTCTTTTAAAATATTTATAAAAGCAGTTATGGCCTACCTATTTAAGTTCAATTGTCACTAGGGTTAGGAACATTTATATTGTTCAAATATGGATCACAAAATATAAACCACAGACTAGTGTGTTATAATTATAGAAAAAAAATATACTGTTTTTTTGTTTTTGTAAAGTAAATTGGCAGAGTAAGCACACACACTCAGTATTTTGTGATCATCTCACATCCATGCTTCCTTAGTGCCCTGAATGAATAGCTACTGAAAGTTTACACCAATGTGCTCTTTAAAATGTCATTCTTTCATCTGTGACTCAAAAAGGAATAACGGTGTCCCTTGGTCAATTTTCATTTAACTCTGAAGTATAGAGTTGCTAATTCCTTTGAGATATAAAATCAATATAAAGTGACCTTGAAAAATGAGAGCAACTCCTTTAAAATACTGGTAAATTTAGTAGAGTTCTTTAGTTAAAAGGTATCCCAGCTACTATGGGACTAATACCCAGCTTTTAGAGACATGAATGTTTAAATTTTGCAATGAAGTCAACCCTGCAATGCATGTTCAATGTAATATATGATCGTATTAATGGAATAATATTTTATTTCTTTTATGAACGCTCAATCTATTAAGACAGTAGTTCTCTGATACTTTCAGTTGTTTTCCCAGATCTACTCTCCATCCTTCCTCATAATTCTCTCTGTCCTGGGAGGCTAACATTGTGACTACACAGTGGGCCTCCTTGCCTTCTGGTTTGGGTTTGCATAAAAAGAGGAACATTTAGGGGATGGACATTAGTCTGAGAGTGAGATTGGGGTATTTATTCCCGCAAGTCCCTCATTTGCCATCCTTCTATCAAGCCTCTGCTCTTGGCAGAAGGCCACTGCCATGGACTTGTCCTCCCTGGATTCTGATCACTACTCATGTCCTAAACCATTTGTAAATGCTTCTGCTATTGCTCGAGTTAGGCCTGACTATATCCAGTTTCCCGATGTAGGCTTTCAGTGAACTCTACCACAACCACCTACATTAAGGGTGCTATTTCCTTCCAGAACATTGCTGGTTTAAACATCTTCACTATCTTATGATAAAATAATTTCATAACAATATAAATGCTAAGAGTAACATTTTTGCACCAACATAAATAAATTAATTAAGTACTTGATGAGGGATATAAACTTAACACATGATTCTATATTACTAAATGGCCCTATATAAAGTTAAAAAAATCTAAATATAGGTTAACACTGTTGCTGTAATGTTGTATGATGACTTTTTAAGACACTGCAGATTCATATGGAGCACATCACTAGTGATGTTTCACTGTGTAAGAATTTTTAAAACATTTTTTATATCCACTTTAATAGTAGGGAGATAATATAGTTTGTAAAATTTACAGCTCAAATTTTCTGTTGATGAAAATATATATCTCTACTCACAATAGGAATAAGGAAGAACCCACAACAAGGTAAATGTGCTAAATAAATGTAATATGGCGATTATGTGTCTTTTTAGAACAGGAAAATAGCAATTGAAAGTACAGCCAACTCTAGTCAACTTTCATGATGCCATGAAAACAAAGCACTGAAGCCCAAAGTTTAGAAGTTGCAAATACTAGTATACTCATGAGAAGAGGCCTGACAATATTTTATAGCAACCAGATTTCTTACGGAACAAGAGCCACAAGAATTCTATAACAATATGTATGCACATCACATTTCAACTCTCCTTACTAATTCACTGACAAAATGTATTCACCACTAATAAATAGACTTGAAACATGTTGAAATAAAATTCTATAATGGTGCATGTTACTCATCAAAAACTAGAAGTGTGGCCTACTGCTACACATTTTAAAGAATTATCCCGGGTATTTTTATATAGTAAACTTTGAAAAACACTTAATTGGTATTTTACTTCTAGTCTGATACTATGAAAATAAAGAAAGTATTTTTTTGTGGTATTTTTAAATAATTAGACCTCGTTAAATGTGTAGCATTAATCTTATTCATTAGTCTTCTAAAAAGTTAGTTTTACACTTAATATAATGAGAACCAAACTGTCCTTAATATATGTTGAAATAATACTTTAATAAGTTAATATAGCAAAAGCCCTCAATATTTCAACAAAACCTACTAATTTGGGGTTAAAATAGTAAAATTAGCCGGAATTGTTTCAGACCAAAACATCTAATATGCTGTATCCAATATCCATCCAAAGATCATTTTATAAAGTCATTTTGGCGTCGGCAACTTGTGTCCAATTTCACACACACACACACACACACACAAAATTACTGTCCCTTTGTGGACTTGTGGTAAAGCAATTAAACTAAGACAATTGGAAGTCATAATTTTAGGAAATTCTATAGATAATGTCCCTTTCAAGATTAACTCAGAGAGAGAAAGAGATGTGAGGGGTGGGTTGATGGGAGATCAGAGAGAGAGAGAGAGATAGAGAGAAACTGACTCTCACAATGATTTTAAGAGCTAGACTTTTATAGTATTCTGTTTGTCCATAATTTCTTCCCTTCCCAAGCCAACAGAGTAAATATTTCATGAAATGTGGAGGGGACTTGTTAGAGGGGTCTCATTAGAGGAAACACTGTCCACATACTAGTATAATATACACACTTGATTCAGTGAGAATCCTGAGCCCGCTTTGTACAATTAACTTGTCTCATCATTTTATACTCTAAGCAGATGAACACCAGAGTCACTAGCTGCCCACACTAAACCGCAAAGGTCTAAAGGCAGACACTAAATGGATGGGGGTAGGGATAGGGAGTGGACGATTTCAGTTTTTGCCATTCCTGTTTGTTCTAATTATTTATTGTTGAATAAGAGCTCTTTCTGTCCTTCAAAACAACATTGACTTTCAAATGACAGCTAATGTATTTTTATTTTATTTCTTCACCTCTCCTTGCCAGTGGTTTTTCCTGCAGCTGCATTCAGCTGATAGTTTGGTTAGGGGCTGAGCTCTGCGGAGTCTCTCAATAGCTAAGCTTCTTCCTCTTTCCTTTTAAATCCCAGGGCCTCTATTTCCCATGGAGTCTCTCCCCAGTTCGTATCTCCAGTAGAGTATCCAAGTGAAAAAGTGAAAGCTTCCAGGCCTTCTTTTGTCTTATACCCAAAACCTGAATAGTGTTGTCTTCTCCATACCCTAGTAGTTCAAACAAGCCACTGGCCCAGCCCAGCTTAAAGTGGCGGGGATACACAGGTCATGGATGCTAAGACATGATTTACTGGGAGCACCAATGTAGTAACATACTTTCAAACCATCTAATTAATTATATACCAAGTTCGACAAATGAAACCCAAATCTGAAGATATTTTGGTTTACCATACGCTTTCTGACACAGCCAACTAGAGATAAAAAGAAAACAATGCTGTTATGCAAACATGTATCTATTCAGTGTCATCATTCATTAATGCACTTGAGCAGTGATCAGAGGGGCGTTAGCAGATATTAACTTTCTGTCAGCATTAATTTCCAATTCTATTTTAAAATTAGACTTCTATATAACTATTAATATTTAATAATATCCAAACATAACTGTATGGAGCTGAATAGACAGGCTCTTCTTAATAGAAAGGTACCTAGATGTACTGTGATGACCAGGTAATGAGATTTACATTTTCAGAATACACGGTAATTAGAATTATTACTACATGTTAAGTGGCTAGCATATCTATTAATGAAAGATAATAGAGTGAAGGAAAACTTAAGCAGGGAATCTTTTAAATTGTTTAAATGAGGTGATAAGATGTTGAATCTTGTTTGAAATCAAATCCCACAACCTTATTTCCCTTTTCACTTATAAAAGAGAAGGTTAACACAGAGACCATTGATATTCCTTTCCCTAAAAGGTAAATTGTAATTTTTTCTTTAAATTGTTGATATCAACTAGCTTTAGATGTGATAGACTCTACATTGAAATAGTTGAAACCTAAGTCCAATCATGTGCACAAGTCAATTTTTCTGAGAATAAATAATTAAAGCTTGCATGACAGATCTTGTAAGGTTTACCTATAAAAACAGAGTCTGATTGGACAGACCACTAACATATTTTCCAACTAAATAGTAAGAAAAGAAGTATTATTCTTAGTCAGTGGAGTTTCACTTGGAACCCAGAAAGCAACATGGTGAGGTGAGTGACAAAGCAGGTCCAGAAATATTGTGTGAGAACTGATCTTGGCAATAATTATTCTGACATCTGCTGATGACCTTCTGTTCCATTTTAAAGTGGACATAATGCAGCTCAAACCACCTGCTGCCTGGCCCTCCATGCGTAACCAACCTTTGGACATTTAAATAACTGATCAGTCTGTCTTTTCCTTTTAATGGTTTTGGCCCTAGCACTTAATCTAGGCAAGTGGCAAGACCTAGGAAGGCCACGCAGTGTCCTGGTGACAAGACAAAGGGTTCTTGCTTCCTCATTTCTACTAGAGATCATTAAGATGAAATAGTGTATAGGCCATAATAAGATCAAGAAATTCTCTTAAGGAAGAAGATGGAAAAAACCTGCTTTTATTATCTCCAGGGATTCATTCTGGCATACACAAGGACTGCTTACTGGCCTGAGAGAGAATATTCTCTTGCCCCTGGCAATCAGTGATGGCTGTTTATAAATCAATCCACCAAATCAATCAGACCTATTAAAAAATGACAGAAGGGGTGAAAAGGAGTTGTATTTTCAGAACTCGGGTCATGGTTTTATTCTCTGTTCATTTCTTTAGCAAGAACCAAAATCCCATTGCACTTGCACATATAAATGGGTCTTATTGATGGATTACTTCGAAGAAAGACAAAAAAAAAGGGAAGGGAGAAAGAAACTTAAAGTCTGCTAACTAAAGTTTTCACTCTCAAACGGATCAATAAACTCCCAAGCCTTAGGAGTAACTAACTGTTTGTAATGAAAATGTACATGTGTTCATCATCACATAATCAATACAGCAAATAAACTGGTTGACAAATTTGCTTCTGCCTGTCTTCGGTTCCCCTACTCTAAACCCAGTAAAGGTCCCATTTCGGTAAACTCAATCATTTATCTTTTGTTCTCTCCCTTCCCTTTTCCCCATGTTCTAAATCAGTCACTGATAAGTTCAAGGTAAATGTAGACATGTACCACTTACAGAGGATAAAAAAGAAATATTTATAATTATGGTCTCCTACCTAACATGAAATCCATTACTTAAAGACATGGGGACAGAATTATAATTTGTGGAAATATTGCCTCTTTCCTCACTGAAATCTTGAACATAGAAATTGTCTGCCTTCCCCCGCTTACACAGGGGAGTAATGAGATTTTGCTTCTCTTCTGATTTCCTTTTGAAGTCTTCCCCAAGGGAGGGGATAATGTGGTTGGTTAGTTCTTGATCAGCATAAATGGGCAAGTCACTGCACGTTCTCTTTCTGAGTCTCCTTGGTCTTCCTTTGGCTACCTGAGACTGGCTGGCTCTCCTCATGCCTCTAGTGAAATGAGTTGGAATCTCTCTAGAAAAAACTGGTCATACTTCTCCCATTCTCTCTCAGAGCTTACCATAGTATGTCTTGCCAATATTTTAGAATGGGAAAAAGAGAATAGGGATTATTTAGACTCAAATCTAACCTAATTTCAAATTCAACCTTAAGAATTTTTATTGCAATATTAGGCACTTGATCAACAACTAGCATTTCATTCTGTTTGGCTTTCATGGAAGAAAGAGTGAATGATATATTTAAGTCCTAATAGCCATTTAAATAGCAATAAAATAATTAAAAAATAAAAATGGAGGGGTGGATGTGTGACAGGTTCCCAGCTTCCCAGATCCCTTCACTTCCTGATTCCCAGTAACCCCAAACTTAAGTTAGTTCTCCATTTGGCTCCTTTCCAAATTCCAACAGTAGAGAACATACCAATTAAGTGTATTCCAATGTCCTGGCCGACTGTGACATGAAGCTGTTCCAATAAGAGTGAATAGGATGGAACAGAGTGCAGAATCTTGGAGGGAAGGAGGGTGGGTGAGTGTGAGGTAATTAACCAAAGACCTTGCATGAATATATATGCATAATCCATGGACACAGACAATAGAGTGGTGAAGGCCTAGGGGGGCAGAGGTGGTCTGGAGGGGGTTCCGTGGGGGGAGAGGGGGACAGATGTAACACTTTCAACAATATTCTTTTTTTTTTTAAAAAAGAGAGAGAATAGCAGGATTTTTAGTGGAATACTAATACAAAGATATCTCTGTCCAAGAGCTAAGAGTAATCATCTGGTCACAAGCATAGCCCGCCTCTGACTGAGGTTAGCACTATAGAGTTTTTCATGTTAGCACTATTTCCTAGTTCTTCATGTATGTTGTATTTCTATTTACTTCTACCTATATTTTTAAGCCAGTTTGAATCAACTTTTCTGTTATTATAACCAATACTATATAACTAATATAGGCTTCAGAGAAAAATCCTTATTTATTACATTTTTTCAGATGAGATGAAAACAATCAAAACTCTGCTATTATTGACTCAGCATCTGTTTCTGCTCTGAAAATTACCCTCCACACACTCATATCCATATTGTCATATTGGGAGCCTCAAATGTATTGTGTGTGCCTATTTCCGGCCACAGATAATTGGTCCAGGGGAGAGTTCTTGATCAAAGCAATCTATGTGAGTCATTTTTTTAAAAACTGGAAATTTTTAAGGGGAAAAAAATAATGGTAGTGGAAGCTATGAAGTATGAAACTCAAGACCTTTCGATGACTGTATTTCCCACCATGAGATGAAACTGCTCAGTAATGCAATAAACTAATAAAACGATAAGTGAAAACCTGAGAGTGGAAGTAGAATGAGAGTTCTAGAAGAATCAAGCCCATTTTCACTGGTCCCTGAAGTCTAGTGGCCTCACCATTCTTCTCAGTGATGTCGTAAATGATCCTCACTTTGGAATTAAATTTCCATCATTTGCAACCAAAATTATATTTTAAAATATTAAAAAGATAAATTTCTTCATAGTTCCTCTTTTCAAGCCACAAAAATGTGACATCTAAATTTTACATTAGAAATTCCTTATTCATTTTAGTACAAATATTTAAGTACAGTATACTTGAATGACAACCTGCATGTATCTTATATGACATGTTAATCCTCACATTTGGGGGGAAAAGTTGTGTCTATACAGTAACTATTTTAGCATTCTAAGTTCAGCTTCAGGATTTTAAAGCCAGTAATAAAGCACTCAAAAGGTGTTCTTGTTATTTATAAAGTCAGCCGAAAACTCTGAAGTGAACTACAGCATTGTCGGCACAATAAGACCATTAACTACTCTTCTGTATATAAACATCAAGTGTTTACCAAGTAGCAGATAAAAGCTTTTTTATAAAGCTGTTGAGAATACAAGGATATTTTGCTGTGAGAATTACAAAAAAGAGCATGAATAACTACGTTGAAATCACAGAAAACTAGGTTAACCCTTGCAGAAAAGAAATGTTTGGGGGAATGGATATTTATTTACTTAGTTCAGTTCCACTTCCTTAGCCAGACTAGAAAATGAGTAAGCATGGAAATAATATCCGATAAACATTGGAATATCAAGTGGGGCAAGTCCTTCTTCTTCCTCTCACTTAGATATAGTAATTTATCATAAGTTATGGTTTCTTTAATTTTTTGTAATTGCTTAGTGTCAAACAGTTATACCATAACATGCTCTTTCCTCACATCCAGGTTTATTTATTCACATTGAGCGAATGGTTCTATAGTTTGGTTTTTTAATATATAATTTACCATAAAATTATTAAATAATGCAATAACAGAAATAAAAATTGTCCAAAGATTCAGTAAATAGATATAATAGCTTAGTCCTCAGGAAAAATGCTTAATCTTAGAGAATTTGTAGGAAGAAAATTCCCAGCTCAAAATCAAAGTTTACCTTTCTAACTGTACAACTTGAAAACTGAAGTCAACATAATTTCATGTCTCTATGCTGGACAATACTTGGACTTGGCATACTTTACTATATATGTTAAATAATATGAGGATAAGCAAAACCAACTTAGCTGCTTGAGCCGGAAGTACATGCTACTGAATGATAAGGCTGCAAAAACAACTGAAATAGCTTACTTAAGACTAATTGGTTGCTTATCAAGAATTGCTTCAAGACACTTGTTCACTGTATCAACTAATCCAAAGTCACTATGTTATAAATTATGCAATCCTAACCAATTCTTCATCTTGAAACATCTTTTTAAAAATCGCCAACCTCAGCATCTAAAGTTTTAGAAATATCCTTCCCAGATGTTTCTTCTGGGACACTACTAAGACTTTGTCAAGGTAATTTTCTTCTACTGAAGTAATGCAATAAGATTAATAAATTTAACATTGCTCTTTCAAAGATTTTTTTTTTTAATTCTTCCCATCCCTTTTATGGAGGTAGACTTTTACGACTTTGACTGACCTAAGATTTCACTGATATCCAATATAAACTCCCTTGCTTTCATGATTAAAATTTGTCAAGGTAACAAAAAAATGTGTGTTCTTATAAAAATGTAACTTGATAGTTCCTTGGGTTCCTGTCTTCTAGTTTTCTCTTGTGGGGCAGTGAAGAAGGATGTTAATGTGTTAAAAGTGGTAATTAGGATAGTGGTGTTCCCAAGAAGAGCAAGAGGGAAGGAATTAGAGAACTATTGTCACTATTATTCTTTTGGGTGATTTAGATAAACTAGAATGCCTTTAGAATTGGTTCACCAGGGATAACATATTTTGGCCTTTCAGAAGATGGGTTTTACTAATAATTCCTATTTATTTTATTTTTATTAAATAAAATAAAATAGGCATAAATATCTTCTCCCTGTGTCTACTTTACAAGTTAACATTTAGATGCTTAAATGGAGTCATTGGAAGCACTCTTCTTACCGATAAAAGAGCAGTTGCTGATCATCAGTCTGTTGGCCAACTCATTCACCAAATACTTGGTTACAAAACATTTTAGGATTTTGGAAGTTTTCTCTAAAAATTAAATTTCTTGATTCTTTAAAAAAAAAACTGATGATTTTCCATCCCAGGTTTGCATTCCCATTCAGAAACAGTCAGCTGGAGCTGAATGATAATAAAGCTTGAACCCTAGCCAGTTTTGCTCAGTGGATAGAGCCCTATAGTAGATCACCAGTTGCTGAGTTGATAAAATGAATTAACATTTTATGATTATCAAAATCAGCTGAAAGGTTGGCATTTGAGTTAATTCCTGACTATTTCTGATAAAATCATCAGGGTAACTTGGGCCTTTACTTCAGAATACTTTCATGTCAAAGGTAGAATATTGGGCTAGAATGGGTGACAGGTATTACTCCGAGTTAGACCTCATAGTTATTGCCTTTGTTAGAGTTTGAACTTCAGCTTCAATAAATAAAACACATTTATTCTCACATTGTCACCAACAAGAGGACAAAATAAGCATGAAAACTAAGTCATGATTTACTGTTCAGGCCAAACAAGAGACCTTTAGCAAAAACAACATTTTCCTGAACACTGTCATTGCTAAGCTAGAAGTCGAAGTGAATAATTTGACTGTTTGATGCAGTGGAGAACGGTTGGTGGTAAACTCTGAAACACAGAAAATAGGTATAAATTATCTTCTTTCTTTGTTGTCACCCACTTAACTGTTTCTGAGACATAAAAGATCAGAATAGAATGTACACAACAGGCAAAAGAAATCAATTCAAGAACGTAATGAAGCAAATAAAAGGAAAGCAAAAATATTGGTGAAAAGCAGAGATTTGTTTTAGGTCTGCAGGACCAAAGCAATCAAGAGGAAAATAGCTCAGCTGAAAACAAAGGCATGTGTTTTACCTGACTGAATTATTTGGTCAATAATAGGTGAAAAAGAAAGTAGGAAGACTAAACATCTTATTCCATCCTCCTTTGGTCAGGTGTGTATAAATATAAGAAAATGTAGCTTAGTAACAAGATAGGAGACTATAAAGAAAATAATGAAGTCCTAAGTCATGAAATCTTATCATATTGGACTCAACGAAAACTGAGAACTCGTCCAGTCCCTGTTCTTTTGGTAGCTCTCAATCTCCTGATCAAATGTTTTCCCGTACTTCCACTCTCATTCATGATTCTATTCCAAAAAAAGTTGTTGTTTTTTTATAATCAAAGTAGTAACAACCTTCATAGATTTTTTATAAATATAAGTATACAACTCAAAGCAAAAAATCGGCCGAGAGACGGCTCGGATCTCGAAAAACTTGTTCGGGACACTCATAAGTCAAGGCCCCACTTGCAGATTCAGAGAAGAAGCTAATTGTTTTTCCTTTAAATTCTTTATTGTTGTAAGTATTACATATATCTCCTTTCCCCACATTGACCTCTCCCTGCCTGGTCCAACCCTCCAGCACATGCCTTCACCCTATTACTGTCTGTGTCCATTGGTTATGCTGATATGCATGCATACAAGTCATTTGGTTGATCTCTTATCGCACCCCCCCCCCCGC
>NW_006299714.1:60399-66361 GCF_000327345.1 Myotis davidii
TTGATGGTCTATTCTATGAAGAAGCTAATTTTAGATTATTATATCTGTGCTGTATAAGAAAAGGACTCATGGGAGATATTATTAGTTATTTACTAGGCAATATTTTATTGCTCCTGCTTCCTGCTAACATTGACGTGTTCAAAATACGTTGTACTACTAAGTGGCAAAAGAAGAAGCTAGAGATGTATAGAGAATGTCAAGTGATCTACCAGAGAAAATAGACTTTCAGGGCAATTCCTCTCACCCAGAGCTCCCTACTTTAGGCAGTCTTTGCTCTAAAATCAACAACTACCTGCCAGTTGAGAATTCACTAAGCCAATTTCCCATTTCTGGTCATAAATATTCTGTTTCCCCTATTCAATCTGACCACAACACTCTGATTTGGATCCGTGTAACTGAAATGGTAGCCTCCCATGTGACTTGGACATTTGGACATGTGGCCCCAAACTTTAACCAGAACCACATTGCCGTGCATGGTTTCTGCCCAGTATGAATGATGAATATATGAAAACAAAAAAACAGTTTGCCAGTTGATCTGCAAAATGTGTGTTTATCCAAAAGTATGTTCTAAAACTCTCACCATCCTTAACCTGAGACTACTCACTTTTGACACAAGTTATAACCTGATACTTACATAGTTTATGAAAAATGAAACAACTGTTCCCTTACTTATAGTGATGATTAGATAATTTAATAAATGATAGCAGTGGCTTAGAACTGAAATCTTGGAAGCTAAAAGAACTTTTAAAAATATGTATATTTGTATTTATTTCATAGAGGGAGATAGAAACATCAATGATGAGAAAGAATCACTGATGGGCTGCCTCCTGCACCCCCGCCCCCCCGGGGCCAAAGCCACAACCTGGGTATGGGCCTGGACTGGCAATTGAACTGTGACCTCCTGGTTTATAGGTCAACGCTCAACCACTGAGATACACTGGTCAGGCTAGAAGAACCTTTAAAGTACTAAGAATAAACACAATTATGCATAATACTTATTAAAAAATTAGAAATATGAGCTAAGTCCTGGATGCATGGAATCCAATTGTTCATAGTCATCTTTACAAATTCACTTTCAAACGCAACAGTTTACCTTATTTTCTAATTCCACTGTGTGCCGGGAGCCGGTCCATCCTTGCTGTTTCAAGGGACCTGGCATATATGGCATACTGTTCTTAATATGTTTGTTCACCTTCTTGGCACTATGTGTTTTAACCAAGGTCACCTCTCTGAGAAAGGTTGTTTCCCCAGGTAGGGATTTTCCCCTGAAGTTAGGGAGGGAATAAAACCTCTTTACTATCCTGGACAGAACCTGGCTACATAACTTGGTTGGAGAACCTAGACAGAACCCGGCTGAAGAACCCGGCTACAGAACCTGGCGACGGAACCTGGCTGGAGAACCTAGCGAGAGAACATGGCTACAGAACCTGGCTGGAGATTGTGGCTAGAGATCCTGGCAAGGCTGCTGATCAACTGAACGCTGTCTCTGTATCATTCCTTCTTCGCCGACTCTGTCCACACCTTTGGGGACCCCTGGACCTGCTGGGGTTGGACCCCAGCAACTGTGAGCAGAACACAGCAGACTGTGGAGATGCCTTGATGGAAAAATATTGGCCCCAATGAGTTCAGCTAATTAAATTAGTTGTGAGGGAACAGCTATATGCAGGAAGCATGTCAAACTCAAAGGCTAACAAGGGCCAAATAAATAAGGCATGTGGCCCATGGGCCACAAGTTTGACATGCTTGAAATACAGGAATAGTTAAACCTCAATCTCTGATATTAATTTATCTAAATAGTGAATGAATACAGTGAAGGAGTTCAATGGCATAGAAAATGGTAGCAGGGGTTAGGGCTGAATGTTGAATATGGACAAATGATCAAATTGGTCACCAGAATGTTTTCACCTATATGGAAGAGACATTCTTATTTATCTAGACTTCTCCATGACTTAAGCATCTCTCCAGCTATCCAGTGTTCTCTGTTGCTACTCCATTCACATCAAGTAAGTTCCTGATTACTAACAGATGCCATGGCTATATTGATTTAGAAGTAAGAAGTACCCTAGGAAGCATTATGACATTATGTCTGCTTAAAGCATATATCTTCCTCTTTAAGCAAATAAACCAGAATGACTGAAACATTATGCATCAATATAGTGTGAGTCAACCACTGAGAGTCTGATTGTCCCTGGGTGAATTGGTTTCCGATGTAAAAGGAGGAGGATATGATATTTTTGTATGGAAAATGCCACTTTATGAAATCATGGCAGTTAACTGACTGACTTCCCTCTTGTCAGACAGTATGTGACTCAAACCTATGAGGAAAAGATGGACTGTCATAATTCATTTTAGGATAAATAAGGAAATGACATCATTGAACACATTCTTCTCACATGATAAACTAAAATAAATTCCAGTTGGACTTAGAGCTTTACATGAGAAAAAAAGGAACTATAAATGAAACCAGCACAAAATAGTAAAAAACAAGCAGTAAGGCCTATGTAAACTAGAAATGTTGAAACACTTGTACATATGCCTAAAGATATATTGAGAGAGACTAACAAATTTGATCATAAGCCCTATATTTAGCTTGTCAATCCAAAAATACAGACAGGCAGTGGGAGCCAATGTTCAGGTGTAAACCTAAGAGGAAAAAGTTCAGAAATTATGTTTTTTGAGATCTTGAAGATAATTGAAGATACATACTAAAGCAGAGTGTAATTATAAGGGGAACTAATAAGATCTGATAAGTAATAGCAGGAATAAACTTTGAAGAAGTATATATCATGTAAAAAGTTAAAATACAACTTTCAAAAGATAAAGAATCTGACTTTAAAATATAAGAATATGTCAAAGATTTATTTAAGTAATTAATGAGGGGATCAGTTAGGAAGATATGCTGGTTCAATGGAGTATAGGAGAAATAAAATTATGTATAGGCACTGAAATAAAATTGAGAAATAAATTAAAAATTGGTTAATGTTCTATGGGGCAATAAAACTGTAACTTTTGGTATTATCTTTTTAATGGGGATAAATTATTTGCATCTCTACAGGACAAAATTCATTTGATTTGTTATTGAACAAAGATAATTTACATTACTATCGTTGTTCTAAAAGTTAATATCAACCATTAGAGAGGTGCAAAATATGCTATTCAATAGTAAATAGTGAGTCAAAGAAAAGTGCATATACCTAAAGAACTAAGTTAAATCTTTAAGTAAGACTGTTAGATCCAGACAGCAAAGCACCAGGAATACACTGAAAGGGAACAAAATCATCTTTTTGCTTATTTACTAATTTTTGAATTTTTTGCTTTCTTAATAATCACTATGCCAAAATTATTAGTAAATTATCAACAAACAGGTAAATAATACCTAATATAAAGTATTTCTGTCCTATGCTGCAAGATCTGAGGTCTTTTGTAGAAGCAGATCTTTGATCTATTTAAACTTTAAGATGTTAGGGAATAACACTTGTCATTACATGTTGAGTATTTAGGCTCCTTTAAAAAAATTCCATTTTGTAAGATAATTTAAAATTCTGAAAATAGTTAAGTAATTTAAAAGTGATACTTACATCTCCTTAGCATGCTACTAAGAACATGTATTTTTTAATGTCTTATTCACAAGATCATAAAAAAGTAACAGCATTTTAGAAGAAATACAAAGCACACCGAAGTCATAGTGCAGAATTTATTGCCTTTAATGAGAGCCGTAATGACACTAACTGAATCATATTATCACTGACTTAATGCATCTCTTATGAGCATCACACCAAAATACTTTAAACTCAGTAGAATGCTTAAATGCTTTAAGTTCAAGAAAGATATTCGAAATTGTAAAAGCTCTTTTTAGAAGGTATAATAAGTGAGATAAGTCACCAAAAGGAAGACAAATACCTTATGTCTTTACTCTTATGTGAAATATAAGAGCAAAAACAATTAAACGAAGAAAACAAAACAAAAACAAACTTATAAATAGAGAGAGAACAGATCAGATTGTTAGTTACCAGAGGGGAAGGGTTGGAGGGTAGATGAAAGAGGTGAAGGGAGTCAATTGTTAGGTGATGGCTGATAACTAGACTTTTGGGGGTGATCATTTTGTAGTTTAGACAGATGTTGAACTATAATGTACACATGAAACTTTTAATTAAAATATTTTAAAATAAAATTCACACAATGGTGAAGAACGACATGCTATTACTTAGAATTTTCAACTTCCACTTGGCACATGATCATAGAGAAAACATAGTGACTTTTTACCAAAATGTGGAAGTAAAGATTGGCCAACTGTTCTGTAGCCCTAATGAGCCAATAGTAAATAGAATTAATATTCAATTGTAAACATCTTCACTGTTTGTGAGTTGAAATCCCAGATAGAAGTGTAGATGCATATTAATGTAGTGTTAATATTTCTTTGCCAAGGAATTTTAAAAGCAACAAAGCTGACCAAGTCTAATATGAGGTTAATTTTTCCTATTGGTTATGGATAAACTCATAGAGGATGCTCAGAAGTCTTATCCTTAGCAGCTTCTGAAGAGTCAAACTATAGGATCAAGCTGTTAGTAATTTTTTAAAAAAATATATATTTTATTGATTTTTTACAGAGAGGAAGGGAGAGGAATAGAGTTAGAAACATTGATGAGAGAGAAACATCGATCAGTTGCCTCCTGCACACCCCTCCAAGGTACATGCCCTTGACCGGAATCAAACCTGGGACCCTTCAGTCCACAGGCCGACGCTCTATCCACTGAGCCAAACTGGTTAGAGCTAGAAAGTGAATTTTTGATCAGAGGAGAAACAAAAATACCTGTTTAGGAGTAGGGTATTTCCATTTTTTTGGATACCTGGCTTCCCAAGTCTCCTGAAAACAACTTCTCATCATTCTCTCTCAATCAAGAATAAATAATAGATCTACGGAAAAGAAATACTGTGTTTGGTTTAAAACGTGAGGGAAGCATAACATGTTCCTGTGCATTCATGAAATCCTTTTCAGATCTCTTAGATTCCAAGTTTTGTAGCAGTATATGTAATTTCAACACTGTAACTTTATATTTAGAAAGGATTGGTTCACTTCATTAACAACATTGCTATTAGCTAAAGAACACACACATATAAACACATAATTTAGAAAAATGGGTCTTTGTCATAGGTTTGTTGATTTTTTTCCAAACCATACTGAATTCACATTGGACTGATGATTTAGTAGTAGAATCTTTATTCCATTCATCTCTTTCCACATCCCTTCAGCTAATAACTCAATTTGTCAGGCATTCATTTTTTTTTAAAATTCCAGTCTGGAAAGATCTGCTACTAGTGAGTATGGGTTTCGTATGTGCAATTATATGTATGTAGGATTGCATGTGTAGGTATAGATATGCATATGTGCATATGTTTGGGTGTGTGGTTGTGTATGGGCATGGGGCATGACACTGGGGAGTGGGTGTGTTCAGAATATGGAAGGTCCTATAGATATTTCACTCTATGTTGCTACTTCACTTGGAATGCTCCATTTGTTTCTTTCCTCTAGAACAGCGGTTCTCAACCGTGGCTGCACATTAGAATCACCTGGGAATCTTTTTAAAATCCTGATTTCTGGGCCTCATCCTCCAGAAATTCTGTTTCTTTATTACTAATGTTGTGGCCACACCCCATAACAAAAAACAAAATTTCCGGAGGATGAGGCCCAGAAATCAGGATTTTAAAAAGATTCCCAGGTGATTCTAATGTGCAGCCAAGGTTCAGAACCACTGCTCTAGAAACATCCAATAGTCAGACAACCAAAAATGTGATATGAGGACACACACTAAAATTCTTTTTT
Source organism: Myotis davidii (assembly GCF_000327345.1). Classification (NCBI taxonomy): domain Eukaryota; kingdom Metazoa; phylum Chordata; class Mammalia; order Chiroptera; family Vespertilionidae; genus Myotis; species Myotis davidii. The sequence goes on from NW_006299714.1 coordinate 66,221, forward strand.
TTTAAAGAAACACATTTTTAAGAAATATATCTTTATTGATTTCAGAGAGGAAAGGAGAGGGAAAGATAGAAACATCAATGATGAGAGAGAATCGTTGACCGGCTGCATCCTGTATGCCCCACACTGGGGACTGGGTGAGCT
>NW_006299714.1:66442-85851 GCF_000327345.1 Myotis davidii
GAGAGTGAATATGTTCTAAAACTCATCCAAAAGCACACCCACTGAGTGTACCAGTGCAGCCAAACAGACAAAGTAATGGGCAGCCCGTTATCCTTTCCATATGAGCCAGAGGGGGCGGGGAAGACTTAGTCCATTGACGTTCACTTCAGTTCAAGCTGCCTGATTTTAAAGCATATTAGAGTTCATGTTCTAACTATTTCAAAAAATGAGCAGGATGCCTGGCTTGAAAAATATAACAAGTAGAAATTGGCAAAAGGAGAGTGTCTCTCTCCCTGAAGTTTTGTCTTCTTTCTAGGTAACCTTACCCTGTGAAGACCTTATTGTTCTATCTCTCTCATTTTATGGCATGTCTATCTGGTTAAAGATCCACCAAGTGTTAGAGACTCTTGACACTAAACATTTTATTAACAGTGGAATTTGGTGCCTGTGCATATGCTATTTTGACATAAATATCATATTTACCATGTATGATATTGCCTATATAATATAAGATTCAGTTTTTTAATCTCTCTCTCTATATAAAAGACTAAGTGACCATCTGACTGCCCAACTGTCCGACCGGCTGGTACATATGATGCGCACTGACCATCAGGGGGCAGATGCTCAGTGCAGGAGCTGATGAGCTGCGGTGACTTGGCAGCGGTGGTTCTCAGGTGACAGATCCTGGAACCAGAGAGGAGGAAGCCCAATTCCTCGGGGGGCCATGTGATTCCACCTTTGGCCGTGAGTGCACGAATCCATGCACCTGGCCACTAGTTTTAAATAATATCCCTTATGCCTGTGGCATAGCAAAATACATTCATTTAAAATTTAAATAATTTTTAAAAGTGGTGATTTTTAAATGAAAAGTTTGGAATATGTCAAGTATGTTTCTTATGATCTGACCTGCATTCTGAAGAAGCAAGGGCTGTAGACCAGTCTGCTTGGGCTTCAGTCTGGCTTCTTCGCCTACCATTGTTATGACCTTGGGCACAAAATTTTTCAACAACAGGTTATTTAAACTCTCTGCTCTTTAGGTAAAATGGGTATAATAATATTTTTCAGCATTATGAGGCAACATTTGCAAAGAGCTTGAAAACATGACAGAGGCATAGTGAAAGACATGTAAGGGGTTGATGAATAAAATAATTGCTTTGGAGGCAGTTAATAAAATTGTCAAAAGCTTTCATTAAATTTGAATGGTAAAAATATTAGCATCTCAGAAGAAAACCAAAGAAAATTGTCTCAACAATTGCATTTAAGCAATGGTCTTCCTATCAAACTACTAAAACTAAACTAATGAATCGTGTATAATACTGCTAATTTTCAAAAGGGCCTTGTAAATGGAATCAAGAGGCCAGTGGCTAGCACAGCATTGTTGCTTATCATGCATTCTCAATTCAGTGACGTTTAGCCTGCAGGAATTCAGCTTCCTTGTCAATAAAGGAGCAACAGTTCTGTGGGGGGTTTTGAAAGAAAAATTCTGTAAGGTTAAATCATATAGAAATTACAGAAAATTAATGTGAAACAACTTTAGAAATGACCTCATTTATACCAATCTCTCCCACCTCAAATTAGATTGAAGGAAAGTAAAATCCAAAAAAAAGGAAAAAATTTGCAATACTTCCTATACTTCCCCCTCCTCCACCCCACCTCACTATGAGAGTGACACAGTCACCATTCACAGCAAGACTCCACCTGTGTGTCCCTGGCCCCACACTTGTCCAGGAACATCTGAACCTTCATCATACAACGCTTTGCCTGGAAGTCTCACCTTTCCAACTTCCAAGGAGGGGAATTTTGAAATATTGACTGAAAGAGGGTTTACATAAAGGACGTAAAAATGAATTGCTGCATGTGTACCGAATAGAAAAATAAATATTGTGGGATTAAAAAATGAAGATTAGTAAAATTTACTTTCAAATGAAAGCAGAAGGGTTTTCTCAATACCATCATTATTTTCCAACCAAGTTAAAGTCTAATACAGATGCAAACTGCTGCATATTTAGGGGTTTCCTACAGCCCCAAATTATCTGTTATCAAATCAGTTTCTACATAAACATATTGCTTTACAACAAATGGAAATTTAAAACTATGTTATGTATAAATAACATGAATGATAAGTAGTCATACCATAAATGTGGTTTTAAACTATATACTTAAGGCAAAGGGAGACATACACAGAGAAAGAAGCCTACTCTGATTAAATGATATCAAAAATAAGCTAGACCTAATCTAGTCTTATTGTCTTTTGGTTTTGGATTTGACAGTAGTTAAAAATTGTATGTCTGTTTAAAGGATTGTTTTCATTTTTGATAAGTTAATCAAGACTTATTGAAGCAATGAATGCATAAATAAGTGGAACAAAAAATCATTCTCTCTCTCTCCCTCCTTTCCTCTCACTCTCCAGAGAGAGAGAGGGAGGGAGAATAAATTCACATACTATGAGTAGGAATAAATTCACATACTATGTGGTTAAAGAAGAAGATTACAAAGTCAGTCTGCCTGGGCTCAGATTCTGTTTTTGTAAGTTACTCATGCTAGCTTCTTGAATAAGTCATTTACCTTGTCTTTATCCTAATTTCTTCATATGAAAAAAGGGGATATTTTTGAAAATATTACAAGGGTTAATACATGCACATAGTGCCCAAGAAAAACTGTACCAGACATTCTGTGGCACTCAATAAATACCATATACATATATATATATATAAAATTTTTTCATAGCAAACTGACACTACCTCTAAGGAAATTAGAACTTAACCAGTAATTTTAAATTGTGTACTATATTACTATAAGATTTTCCTCTTTTAAAATTTCTATGATCTGCTTTTTTTGGATGGTGTGAATATTTATGATTTTGATTCCAACAATTACCAGCCTGCTCATAATTACCATTCTGACAGATGAGAATAGTGATGGATTGTTTTTTCTATTTAGCTATGGAATTAATGCCATCCCTGTTAATAGTTTCCATGCATATGATTGCTTGATTGTGAGTCCCTTATCATTCAGGTAGCTCTCACCCTTGGAGCACATACCCTGTCAGCTATTCTTGGAGATGCATCCCACACAGTACCTGGTCTTCTGATGGGCTGCTGGATGAGAGGGTACAGGGAAGAGAATCTTGTCAATGTGAAGCCAGTATCTCTTATCCCAGTATTACTAGGAACACAAATCAATTGAATGTTTCATGTGATTTTAAAACCATCACACTACTCATCTCCATCAGCCTGAACACTAGTGTATATGCATGTTCATGTGTGTGTTCACTTACACAAACTTCAATATCATGAAGATTTAAGAAAAGTTACATTTTTTTTCCTACCTGAACACACTATTAAGTTGGAAACAATTACTACACATTTAACCTATTATTTGAGTCACTTACAATATCTTCTTTCCCATCCTTCCCTTAATTTAAGTGAACAGACAGTAGCCAAATTAGATACAACAGCAGAGCTAGAATATGACTTTTAAGCAGGGTCAACTCTAAAGGCAAATGGGATAAATAGTTATTTAATGTGGTATAATTTTAAAAACATGATGAAGTGCTACTTCTCCAAATCCATTCAACAGTGTAACTGAAATTCTATTATCATATTTGCTGGATTTCTAGGAATAATAAAAATGCATATAATAATAAAACTGGATTCTTTAAATGGTAAAATGTAAAGCCATTCATCCTGTTTTTAGTATGAACAAATCTAAGACATTTTACAACAATGAGACCAAGCTCTGTAGCAATCCTATCTAATAAAAGAGTGATATGCAAATTAACCATCACTCTGTGACAAAGATGGCGATGCCCATAGCGACAGGGCAGTATGCTGGTGGTGTCACCCTGGCAATGTGAGCCCAGCAGGCAAGTGCGCCTGCAGGCAGCACCCAGCAGGGCCTGCTTGCCCATTGCCATGGTGTGGAGCAGGCAGGCCCCGCAGAGAGCAGAGAACCACGGGAGCAGGCCCAAGCCATCAGTAGGACATCCCCTGAGGGCTCCCGGATTGGAGAGGGTGCAGGTCGGGCTGAGGGACAACTTCCCCCCGACACAAATTTTGTGCACTGGGCCCTTAGTGATATATAAGCTGAGACCTTTTGAGAAACAAATGTACTACCAAAGTCAAAGTTAGCCACATCTAGATAACTTACCAAGGACCCTATTACAAGACCATAATAAGACCTAGTATAAACCTAGGATGCATAGAAGAGGAACTAGTACAAAGGAGGGAATTTCTGAAAAAGTAGAAAACAGTGTCCAGAGCCAAAATTTCCCCATTATATCAATTTACTTTATATATAAGCTATTGCTTTTATATACAGACTTTATATATAAACTCAGCATATAAGCACAGGGAATTATGGTCCTTTTTTTCCTTCAGGTAACATGTGTTGGGTGTGTGATATCTGATAACCTTAAGTACAAGTGCAGAGAAGAATTATTTTTATCATAAGAATAAATTCTTATTAGGACATTCAGCCGGAAAGGCAAAAGATCTTTAATAGACCATATTATATGCTCCTTAAGGGTTATTTCAGATACCTCTTGAAACATTTAAGTGTAAATAAAAGCACTAAATGTCTGTGCTGGGAGCTGAGAAGACTCTGGAAGCTGTTATTTTCACAAATGTTAAGATGTCTTCTTTTTAAAAAAAATAGATTTTACTGATTTTTTACAAAGAGGAAGGGAGAGAGATAGAGAGTTAGAAACATCGATCAGCTGCCTCCTGCGCATCTCCTACTAGGGATGTGCCTGCAACCAAGGTACATGCCCTTGACAGGAATCGAACTTGGGACCTTTCAGTATGCAGGCCGACGCTCTATCCACTGAGCCAAACTGGTCAGGGCAAGATGTCTTCTTAATGACTCCATGTGTCACTGGTCTTAGCCACATCACTCAAACTTTAGAAACCATGGCACATTCACTTATAACAGATGATTTTAGTTTAATTAATTCCAACTTATTTTCACTTCCTTAGTGCCACTCCATTTACACTGGTAATTAAAAGTTAAGTTTTCGAAGCTTTATTTCTGAGACAGGCTGAAAAAAATGAAAGGAAAATGAAACTCAATGCTTGCAAGAAAGGAAACCACATATGTTCTGTACCAGAGTTGAATTACTGATTGAATTCGCATGCATACAATTATTGAAGAAAAAATAAACTTAAGCTATTTTTGATTTACATTAAAAGAGAAAACCTTACTTTAAAATACAGTATACATTTGCTTGTTTTATAAAGACTAGTCTGGTTTCAAGAACTATAAATTTGGTTAAAAGAGAACACTGAAAGTCAATACTGAATACTCTTGGATTTAAACAGTTTATAACATAGGACTTCCTCAAAACGAATTTCTTCAACATTTATTTATTGGGAATAAAACTTTTGGCTTTTGAAGTATCATTTATTTTCTTTTGTTCATACTGTACTTTTTTTCTCCCTAATTTGGGTTATAGATGAAAAAGGGGTTCTATGGAAAGTAACCACACAGTGTGTTCTGATCATAATTCCTAACTGGGCAGGTCACAGTGCGTAAGTCATTCCCCAGGCATGTAACATCTTTAAAGTAAAAGGATTATCATTGCCTTAAGCAAGCTTTGTCCATCTAGGTTAATACACTTTTGAAATGCCCCCTTTCAAACCCTCTTTTCTGATATGTGACAACCCTTTTAGACTCCTGAAGAAAGCACGTAATCTTACCTACTTTGTAATCTGATCCCCACCCTGCTTTCTCCTACCTCCATGTCATCTTCATTACATTTATACAATTTCAAATGCATAAAAGAAACTGCAAAACTTGTATGCATATATGCATAGCCCATGGACACAGACAATAGTGTGGTGAAGGCCTTGCGGGGAGAGAGTTAGGAGGAGTCAATGGGGGGAAAAAGGGAAATACGGAATTCCTTCAACAATAAAGATTTTTTTTTCAAACGTCGTTCTCCAGAACATTTGAGATCTTGGTCCCTGGCCTATGTAGGCAGCTTGGCTCAAATAAACTGTTATAAAAATCCTTTATAGGTTTGGATGTTTCTTATGTCCACAGGATTTTATTTATTGAAAGTAATCAAACCCATGAGCCAAATATCTTTCCAGACATTGAATTATACAGATGGCCTAAGAATTTCCCTTTTTTTTTCCTTCTAATCAGGGACCAACTAAGAAGAGATTGAATTCATGGATTTTTTCCCCTGCAATAAAATATTGCTTTTTCTCTCCAAGGAGGTATCTGTTTGGGAGAACCAGAGGGGTAGGCATGAAACATCATATACAGAAAAGGCCCAGCTACCTAGACACTATCAGTGCCAGCAAAGCAATTTCTTTTCAGTGAGAAGAGCTAAAGAGAGACAGGAAGTAAGCATATAAGAGATTTTTCAAGTAATGTGGGACAGTCAGTTATTATATTATTCAACTCTATGATTTTCTGTCTCTCAGTTAAAATTCCTACTTTGTTCATGCATTGTTCTGACCTTATTGGGCATCTCTTTAAGGCTGTTACTTTGAATTCTTTATCAGGTTAATCACCGATATTCATGGAATTCTGTTTCTGGAGTTTTATCTTGTTCTCCTGTTTGGAACATATCCCTTTGTTTCTTCCTTTCCCCTGAATCTCAGTGTTGATTTCTGTGCATTAAACAGCCACAACTCTCCCAGTCTTGATGGAGTGGTCTTCTCTCCGACATAAACTCAATCGCTCAGCCCAGACCTAGCTCTTGCCGGCCTCACAAACCTTTATGATTATTCAAGCTGCCTTCGCTAATCTTAGTGGCTTCCAGTAGTTGAGGGTATTCCAGGATCTGTCAGTGTTTTAAAGGGAAAGATTGCAGTTAACACCTAGATGCAACTTGTATGGAAGCCAGCCCTTCAGGCAGCAGTTGGGAAACTGTGTTCTTAGGGCCCCTTCCAGGGAGAAAATGGGAGCCTGACATTGTCCCCTGCTTTCTCTGCACTGGACCCTGAGTACAGCTGGGGGAGGGGGCGGTCCTGTGGGACTTGTGAATGCAATCCCATTGGCTATCACAGTCAGGCCTCCCAGGGGGCCATCCTCTGGGTGACAGCTGGGGAAGCTGGGGTGACAGAAGAGGGTACAAGTTCCTTCCAGGCAGATATTGGTGGTTTGTAGTGGATTCACGTAAGGAGTCTGAGGTAGTGTTGGCTGGCTTCCCTGGTCACGAGAGAGGATTGCAGTCAAAACCCAGGTGTGTGCTAAATTGGAAGTCTCACCTTCCGCAGCAGCTTATACAGTATGCAAACAGCCCTTTTTCTGGGAAAGACTGGGACGTGGATGAGGTCTTTGCCTGCTCCCTCTACCCTGAGCCCTGTGGGGAATATTCACGGGGAGTCCTGGAGAATCCATTAGGGGCTATTTCTTTGTTTAATGTAACCTTAAAGGTCTACATGATGAAAGCCCCATTGGTTTTCAGAACAAGGTGTTTTGGGAGCCTGTCCCTCAGGTAGGGGGTCTTAAAAGTTGGGGTGCTAAATGCCCAAAGCTGGGAATTGAATTTCCTTTCGATTTCATGACACTACCCTGGGAATGGAATTTATGCCAATGGGTGTCTGAGCCTTTCCTACTATTTTGATGCAGGGGATGTGGGTATTTTCTTGTTTGCCTGATGTGTAGGAGTGGCACAGCTAGTTTCTGGAATTTTTTGGGGGGGAGGGAGTCATTTACAGGGTCTTTTTACCTTCCTCTTACTCTTCAAAAAATTTTTTTTTCAATTGCAGATGACAAGCAATATTATATTTGTTTCAGGTGTACAACATAGTGATTAGACATTTATATACTTTATGAAGTCATCACCTCTATGAATCTAGTACCATCTAGGACTTCTTTCGAAGGAAATTGCTCTGACTATAGCTGTCAATTTATTGTGTCCATGAGAGGAGGTGAGTTCAGGAGGCTCCTATGTTTTTGTCTTGGAACAGAACGTCTTTCACAGGCTGCAGAAAGCTTAAGACTCGCAAGAACTCAAGGACATGCTGACCCTTAAGATCAGTTGCCACAGGAGAAGCTTAAATCAGGGTGAGTAGAGGCCACTGCTTCCCAGATCCTGAATTCATAGCAGGTCTGATGGAGCCCATCAGCTCAGGATCCTTAGAAGCTGCTACCAAGCTTGAGTCTAAATTATGTCACTGAATTAAAACTCATGTCAATCCTTGGGAGCTGCTCCCATCTTTATTGTTTTCTCACTGTGACTTCTTGCCAAGATGGTTTCAAGAGCAGCTGGAGATGGATGGCAGCAATCTGTGAGTGATCTAGTGTCTGAATATCTTTGCCAGCATTTAGTGTCGCCACTGTATTTCTTTTCAATTGTAGCTGTCTTCAGACGTGAGCAGTGATAGCTCACTGTGGTTTTAATTTGCATTTCCCAAATGGTGAACATCTTTTCATGTGCTTACTTCCCATCTCCATATCACTCCAACAAAATGTCTTATTTTTTTAAACCTGTTTTTTCAGTGGATTACTTGTGTGTTTGTTTTAAAAACACCTTTAGAATACTCTATATGTTTTAGATCCTAGTCTTTTTGTTGTTGTTGATATGTGGTTACTTAGTCAATCTACAGCTTTTATTTTTATTCTCTCAATAGGTTATTTTGCAGAATAAAGATTTTAATTTGATGAAGTACAATTTATCAATTTTTCTTTTTTTCACAAATTTTCTATGTGTGGGTAATATATTTGGTAACAAGTATAAGACTAGTCCTAGATTCCAAAGATTTTCTCCTATTAATTACTAACTAAAGTTTTATAGTTTACATTTAAGTCCACAATTCATATCAATTTTTAGAAAAAATGTGAGTTCTAGGTCAAAGTGTATTCTTATTTTGTTTTTGTTTTTATTCATTAGATGCCCATTTGTTCCAGGACTATTTTTAAGAAGTTGCTTTCATAATTTTATAATGTTATAATTTTATAAAATCATTTATCCACAATTTTTAAGGTTTCTTATCGGTTCCTTTGATTTATGTGTCTATACTTCTACAAATACTAGACAGTCATGATTACTGTAACTACATGCTGTCTTAAAGTGAGGTAAATTGATTCCTTGCACTTTTTCCATCTTTTTAAAAACAGTTTTAGCTTATCTAATTTCTCAACATTTCCAGATAACTTTTAGAATAATCACGTCTTTAGCTACTAAATATTCTTGCTGGGATTTTGATAAGAATGTCATTACACTTGTATATCAACTTGGAGAGAATTACCATCTTTACTACATTGGCTGTTCCAATCCTTTAACAAAATACACCTTTCCATTTATTTTAATCTTCTTATATTTCATTTGTCAGTGTTTTGTAATTTTCAGCACATAAGTCCTATACATGTTTTGCTAGCTTTACAAAATCTCATTGTGCTTTTTTTTGGTGGGAGGAGGGGTAGTGATTCAAGTGGTATTGTTTTATTTAGTTTGGTGTCTATTAGTTATTTATTTTCATATGTTTACTTGATTTTTTTTAAGTTTACCTGCAATATTTCTAAATTATTATAAATTTTTTTGTAGATTCTATGTAAACAATCATGTCACCCATACGTTGAGCTTATTCTATCCTTTCTGATCTGTCTTTTATTTCTTCTTCTTGTGTTATTGAACTGCCTGGAACTTGCAAATCTAAATCTTTAGGTTTTAACACTAGAAGCACAGGCCTTACATGCCCCACCTCTGAATAGTGTTGTGTGATTAAAAAACAGCCGTAGGGTACCAACTGAAAGTAAGATGGAAAAGTTGCTTTATCCCCTGTAAGAACAAAAGAAATATTACATAAAACAAATTCAAACTGTTTTTATTTCATTTCTTCAGATGTGCACATTCTACCAACACTCTCTACCTTTTGGTTTACTGAAATGAACTATGGGTGGTTCTGTCTTTCTCTTTCCTTTTGTGTTATTTTCAGGATAAGTTGGTTAATGTAGGAAAGTGACATGAGTAAGAAAGGGATGATAATGTACTTTGGTCATTTATATCTCTTAAAACATCATGCTGCCGAACCGGTTTGGCTCTGTGGATAGAGCGTCGGCCTGCGGACTCAAGGGTCCCAGGTTCGATTCCGGTCAAGGGCATGTACCCTGGTTGCGGGCACATCCTCAGTGGGAGGCATGTAGGAGGCAGCTGATCGATCTCTCTCATCGATGTTTCTAACTCTCTATCCCTCTCCCTTCTTCTCTGTAAAAAATCAATAAAATATATTTTAAAAAACCCCAAACAACAAAAGAACAAAACATCATGCTATTTTTGCATTCAAAGAAAGTTCTGGTTTGAGCTGACAGCATGGCTTCTCAGGGCTGCCAACACATCATTTTAGTCAGTCATAGATGTAACATGTTGCTATGGACTATACGGTGTCTTCCCAAAATTCATGTGTTTGACACCCTACCTGCAACGTGGTGGTATTTGGAGATGGGGCCTTTGCGAGTGAGGTATTTAGATTAGATGAGAGCTTGTGGGTGGGGTCCTCATGATGGCATTAGTGCCTTTATAAGAAAAAGAACAGACACCAATGCAGTCTCTCCCTGTCTGTCAAAGTGAGTAGCAGAAGTCTGCAATTTCGGAAAAGAGTCTTCACCAGAACCCCGATTTCAGAAGTATAGCCTCCAGAACTGAAAGAAAATAAAATTCTATTATTTAAGCTACCTGGTTTACAGTATTTTGTTATGACAGCCCAGGCTAACTAAGACACATGCTTACTTGTATTTAATTGAGTGGTGCTGAACGTGCAAGCAGGGAGCACTCTGTGTTCATGAGGCATTGCAAACCCTATCTGCAGCGAGAGCAGCAAGAAACATTGGATACATATACTGTATAGATCTAATCTGCTCCCCAATGCTACACTGTCCCATCAAACTTTGTTTATAAAACAGAAGCTCTATGAAGATCATGTATCATAGAAATGTACACACTTGAAACCTATCTGATCTTATTAACCAATGTCACCCCAATATATTTCATAAAAAAATAAAATTATTAAGACCTTCAAGGCATTTATTTCAGGGCATGAAACCAAGTACAGGATCCTTTAAGTGTGGGGCTCTATGTGACTGTACAGGTGGAACACTCCTGAAGCTGACCCTGACTGTGATCATTTGTATATGGAACTGGAGAATATCACAATCTGTCTCCAAGGAAAGACTGGTACTAACCCAGATCATCAATATTAAATGACAGAATGGAAATCATTTCATAGTAAATAAGGATAAAAATTAGGGACATCTTAGAATATTCTTTACATTGCAAGTACTATATCCATCCTACTTCTGATTAACTATCCCTATTATTTATTTTCCACGCTAGCAACTTCTCTAATTTATTGCTACCTAAGGTGACCTGAAAATTATGGGGTTTTTTTTGGGGGGGGGAGGGCAAGGGGAGATAGGTCTCAATTCAATATAAGAAACAAAAAAGTAAATAAGGTATAAAATATTAAGTACATGTAGGGTATCTTAAAATCTAAAGCATTAGTTCAGCTGGCATGTCATATAACTATGTAGTGTATGTTTTGTACCCGTTGAAGACTTGCTTTTGTTTTTTCTGCTTCTTTAATAATACTGTGAACTCATTACTGTCAGAGGGTAGATTGTTCAGCTCTGTGGTCACATGCCTCATCATTGTCCTTAGTTTAATTTAGGTTCTAAACAAATGTCTGTGGATTCAATTAACTAATTTTATTTTGGAACATTTGGAGCCTAATTGCATTATTTCAAAGATAGGCATCTTCTATCCATTAAATTAATTTTTTACAATTTTATTGACATCTGTTAATCATTATACACTATTGAATTTGAGATCATCTTTTCTATTTATAAAATTATAATGACTATAATATAAAAAATGACAATATTAAATAGGTTACAGATTGTTTACTACTGATCCTTTAACATATTTCAGATTGGTTACAACTAATTTACCTAATTCATAAGCTGAAAAGTGTTCAAAATAAAATAATAGAAGTTGTTTATATGAGCAACAGCTTCTAGGAATTGGTATTTCTCAGAGATAAAAAACGAGGCTTGTAACTAAACTTTGTTCTATCAAAATTAAATATAATTGCCTTGTCCACAGGAGTTTCAACGATGTATGCCTCAAAAAAGGAAAGGGGAGAAAAACAGAGATGAAAATTCATATATAAGCCCAAACAAAGATAACAAAGGGGAAAATCTGAAAATCAAAGTCAGAGCTAAAAGAATCAATTAAATGGAGATTGATGTTAAGATATAAACCTGGGGAAAAAAATCACAGTTTTTATGCCATGGCGAAAATGGAAGCATTCAGACCAGAAGCATGCAGAATTTTAATCAATCTTTTGAAAATGAAATAGCAATATCAAAAGAAACCTAAAAATGGAATAAAGTAACTCATGCAAACTGGCTTTGAACATGCACTCAAAACTTACTCTCTCTCTCTCTCTCTCTCTCATTTGCCAATACTCTATGATGATAGGAATGTTTTAGCTCACATTTTCCATTTTGAAAATATTTTTGATCATTTGTACATATTAGCTATCATAACTGTTCATTCTGTCACTTATAACAGCAGTAAGAATCCCTATTAAAAACTCACTGGAATTTTAAAAAAATCATTTTTTGAACAGAGCTACCTATTCTTCAAGAATGTCAACACACACACACACACACACACACACACACACTTTTTTTTTTTTACTTTCAAATAGTTTGGCAATGATTCTATCATAATTTGAACATCTCTCAAAAGATGGTCTCGGACCATTCGAATACCTATTATGTGCTTGCTTTAAACCCATCTCTAGCTTCCCACGTTGGCAAACTCTGTCTATATTGAAATCATTATTACCAAAAGTTCCCAGTGTCTGATATTCAGTTTGATTTTTTTGAGTGATTTTACCTCAACTCTTATGTGACTGCTGGTTTCATTTACCTTTCACTTCCTCACTGCAGCTCTAACACTTGCCAATGATGACCCACAGGACCTGACCACCAACAGCACCAGGACACATCCAGGATCCCCTATTCCAGAGCAAGCCACTGAGCCAGCACAGAATGCCTTTGGTCTTTAATAACAGTGCACTGCTATGGCACACAGAGTTTAGTTTCAATTGCATCCAAGGGCACAAATGTATGCCTTGAGACTAGTGAGAAACAGAGAACCCCTACTTCTGCTTCTAGTGTCTAGTTTATTCTCAACACCGGAGCTAGATTTATCTTTTTAAAGCCTAAAGTCTTTCTTCTACTCGTTTATTGCTTATCGTTTTTATTAAAGCTTAAATTCTTATTATGACTCATGAGATTCTATATTATCTTGTCTTCTATCACCTCTCTGAAACTCCCCTTCCCCACTTTTCTTCAGTCCAGACGAAAAGATTTTTTTGATATCCCTCACACACACAAGACACATTCTTATGTCAGAACCTTTCATGTTTCCTTTGCCTGGAGTGCATTTCCCCTCACGTGTCCCACAGCTGGCACACAGTCTCATGTCCTTCAGGACTTCGATCGAATGTCACTTTCTCTACGTGGTGTTCTGTGGTCCCCTGATCTGTAGTAATTCCTATTCCCCTTCCTGGTTTTGTGTCTAAACAATTTAAAACCAGGTAACAAACTATACATTTTATTTACTTATCTTTGTATCATCTGTCTCCTGTCCACACACCCCAATATTAACTCCATGAAGACTGAGAAGTTTTCTGTACTGGGAACTATAAGCACCTAGAACATGTCTGAATTATGGTAGGCACTCAGTCGTCATTAGATGAAAGACTGAATTTATAAGGCCATGAATGTTCTTATATAAATTCATTGATTCAAAATAATAACTGCTTGAAACCTGACAGACACAGTGATCTGAACAGATGTGATCTTTGTTCATTTACTAGATTTACAAGGGATTTTTGCTTCTTGGCCTTGAAGAACCAACATCTTCAAAGTCATTAATAATTTAAATTATATTTAAATAACGTTTTAATCACTTAAACAATATGAAATACAAAATTGAGTCTACTACGATGTGACTAAATTATAGCAGGCTTTTAAATAGGGTGACTATGGCTGTCTTTTTTAATAAGAGATTGTTCAGCAGAACAAAAAAGGACTCTAGGGATTCAGTAATAATAGTTTCTGTTCTAGTTCTTCTATTCACTCTCTGTGTAATCCAAGGTGACTCGCCTACCCTTTCTGCATCCCCCATTTTCTAATTGATGAAATGAAGAATAATAAGATTGGGCTACAGTTATTTTTAAAAGGTGATGGTCAAAAACAGTATAAATGTTAAGTATAGTATGTTTATCTACTTACAATATCACTTTAATTTAAGTTTGTTTCTTTCCACATGATAATATAGATACAATTTAAAAGAGTGGATGTCCATCTATTAGTTGTACATTTTCAAAGTTCCTGGAAATATTTCAGTAATAGACAATGTGGTTTGGTTTATAATTTAGTAGTCTGTGCTATGGGAGTTTCACACAATTATGTCTCAAGCTTTGTAACCATAGCATAGCATAATCAAATATATTCATCATTGTTCCTGAAAATAGACTTGTCTTATCATTGAATTAATTGAAGATATTCAAATTCAATTTCTATGTGTTTTTCTTTGTTTATTTTTTTCATGATGAATTGAGGAGCTGGGGCTAAAGAAAAAAAAGACCTCTAATTCATAAATCAATAAGGGCTACCATTTACCACACTCCATCCCCAAAAGATGTACCTGATGAAGCAGGAACCCTATGGGAGGCATGCGGAAGGCTTGGTATAGAGATTATGAACAAGGGTTGAAAAAGAGGGACAATTTTGAATACAGTCCTGTGTGTGTCACTCAGGTTGTCTTCTGGCCCAGTTTATAGTGAGTTGTAAGAATGTCCTGGGCACAAGAAGATAAAGGAAAGAGGTATCACTGAATTTTGTCTTTAGGTCTCTATAAAATGCAAGAAAAAGCAGATAGAGGGGCACACACAATGAGGGATATATTTCCCTTCTTAGTAGCGTTATATCTAGACCCAGGACAAAAGAACAGCTTTCCCAAATTCAGAAACAGTAGAGCCCCATACAGCAGTCAACATGAGTGATGCCAAAAGTCATGCAGATTGTAATTTAATGCAGATATGAATAACTGGAAAGGAGCGAAGGGAAGGCCAAATATAAGCATGCCATTTGTGCAGCTTTGCCAGGAAACTGCAGTCTTACACTCTCCAGGGGGCCACTGGCCTATTCCCTGCCAATTCCTGGGCAAGGGCCTGGACAGGGGGAGAATCGATGCATGCCCAGTACAGTCTGGGTGAAATAGGGATGGTACTTGCCTATCAGTCACACCTGGGAACAGGTCATTGGCCAGAGTAGGGTGACCACTGCAGGCACGAGAAGATTTGGAATATTTAATCCCAAACAAGGAAGTTCACTCCCTTGTGTTTTTTACTCTTGGAACTCCTGTTGCGGGGGCACACTGTCTTGGCTCCCCTGCATTCACCCACATAGCTCACAGCCATGTGGACCCCACACAATGGACGAGTGGACTGCAACTAGCTTCATGCTGTACCAGACCCAACTCCTCCTTGGAAAGGAAACTCTGAACACTGGCTTGGCTTCCAGCTCTGAATTCCCAGCTGCACATCATCCAGGACTGGATTAAGGGAAATGGGACTTTGGAAACTCGGGGATGTAATTCCACACTTCATTTGTGGAAACACTCATCTTCCCGTGAGAATCTCAGAAAATTCTTTTTCTCAAGATAGCGTAAGGACCCCGCCCCCAGCACCCATGGGGAAGGGGATACCCCGCTTCCACTGATAACCATGTCAGTAAAAATTTCTTCACAGACAATGAGTGAATTATGGGCTGAGTATAGGAAGAAGTGGCAAACAACACAAACATAAAAAAATGAGTCGCATCCATTTGCAAACATTCCCTCGAATTTGGAAGGAATTTGATACCGATATTTCTAGCTAATATTGTCTGAGGATGGTGAGCTGGGGACTTACAATATTACAAACTATTATTCTAACCTCTTGTAAGGAGCAGCCAGGGGACAGAAAAAAGGCATTGAATCACATGGAAATATGATGATGGCCAGGAAAGGGAGCAGAAGAAAAATGAAAGCACACTTCTCTTTGCTTATTTGCCCAGTAATTTATTTATCTTCTAGGTGGCATATCAATTCATGATGTGACTCCAAGGCGCCATGGATTTAAAATGAGGATTTTATATTACAGCAATATTTAATAAATCTAGCCTTTTTTAAAAAAAATTATTTGTCTTGACTACTGGGTCTGAAAATAAAATGAACTCAGTTCTAAGTTCTTGTCACAGATCTATTTAGTTATACCCCCTCCCCCCCTCAGTTTTCCAAACTAATTATCAGGCCTAACAAAATTCAGCTTTTATCATGCCTGATGATTTAGCAGGTGTTATGATTAACTTTGTATTTAGAATAAGAAACAGAGACCTTCTTGAGTGGCTCTTTTCATATCTATACCTGGATGACTCTTGTACTTATAATTCTCACTAGTGTAGATAAATATCTGTGGAAACCTGGTTTGTTCTATGCATTTTACCACATAGAGATTACAAAATAAATCTGTTTGACATATGTGTCTTTAGTAGATACTGTGCCAATACTTATTACTATTCAGGAGACACTCTTCTGGAGAGAGGTGAGGCAAGCAGAGCATAAATCTACCATAAATTTCAAAGTGCTGGATATTGAGCAAATAAATGTAAGTTGTGAAGTAGAATGACAGGAATGAAAATATGAGACATTACTTTTTTATAACTCCCCCCCTCAAATGTTTACCATCAGTTGAAACCAATTTCTACATCATGACCCCTACCTCCTTCCCTTTAAATTATATTTTGCGAGCACCACCCTTGAATTCCTTAAAATCATATGAGACTACACATAACCTTGAAGTAATATATTAAGGATATGTACTTGAAATTTGTAAAAAAATCATCTGTTGACGTGGCTTTATGTAATTTCTTAAAAATCTCTAGAAAGCAAATTTTACATTACTGCTCTCATAGACTGACCACTGACCCTCCTGTTTACTTCTCAATGCTTAATCCCATTTGGAAAGAGACAACAGAGAATCTGAACAATTACTTGAATATTTATGGGAAATGTATGGTTTTAATTCTTATTTTAGTTTTAGCAAGAATGTGCTTTTAAGTCACATTCAATCAATCAATACGTTGATAAGATTTTTAAATATCGTAATCTCTTTATTATGTCAGCAACATGTGTAACTTCTAAACTAATTTATTTTTGATTTAAGTAAAATAAAACTATTTGGCAATGTGGTAGATATGCAAGTAGGCAGAAAGCAAGTCTGACTTTTTGACATGCAGGGGTAACGCATGTGCTGGTAACAGACTCCGGAAAAAGGAAATCGGGGCAGTTGTTCAGACTCCACATTTGAATGCTCTCATTCATGACAGCTAGCGGACCCTTTCAGAAGCAGGACTTCCATCTCTAGAGGTATAATTGTCATCACCGTTCAAACTCTGATCAAATTTTTCTGATTTTAAATTCCTGACAAATTAAGTATTGCTGAACAACTTAGCACTGCCACTTCTCCGTCAGGATTTTCTCTCACAAGTTTAAGAGGAACAATTCTTTTAAACAGAAAAGATTCTGCTTTTAAATAAGCTCTAAAACTATAGCTGCCCCTGCAGGGATCTGCAACACAGTGTCAGAGAACTCTTATTATTCTCCAGCAAAAATCTATTTCATTCACACCCAAGATCACATTCTATTGCCTCCTAAAGAACCTCGTCCTATTTTGTTTAATTTAAACTATTTTTTCTATGTGAATGCATATTTTAAGATTGTAAATAAGCATGGGAAATTTATAGTTAATTCTGTTGTGTCTAGCTCTTGTCTCTATTTTTTTAAAACTATATATATTTTATTGATTTTTTATAGAGAGGAAGGGAGAGGGATAGAGAGATGCATTGAAGAGAGAAAAATATCCATCAGCTGCCTCCTGCACACCCTCTGCTGGGGATTTGCCCGCAACCAAGGTACATGCCCTTGACTAGAATCGAACCTGTGACCCTTCAGTCCACAAGCTAATGCTCTAAACACTGAGCCAAACCTGTTAGGGAAAGCAGGCGTTTATTCTATGATTTTCTAGGAACCTGATAAACAGTGAAAGAGGAAAAAACATTTTCTTCTTTGAAAGTTTATAGGCCAACTTTTAGCTTTATTGTCTAACATTGCAGAAAACAGGCCAATTCTACTTGAGCTACTTTGCCCAAAGCCAATTATCCCAATAGCAAAATTATCAAAAAACAATTTTCTGAGTGAACTCTCCTTAGTTTTTCCTGCAGATGAAAGCTCTCTCTCTCTCCTTCAGCTCCCACTAGAATTAGGTGTAAGAAGATGGTAGAGAAACAAATTGAAAAAAAATTTTTTTAAAGCTATCTATAGGCTAAAATGAAAGATCACTACAAAGTTATAGAAATATCAAAAGCTGTTGAAATCATACAATTTAATTTGAATTGCTTTGAATTGTTAAATTAGCTTAAGAAAACCCACAAAAGCACGTTTAGCCAATTTTCTTTTAGAAAAATTGTCCAATCAGTGAACTGGATTTTGGTGGACTGAATTTGGCAAATTAACCCAGATAAAGCCTGAGTTGCAAGAAATAATGAGAGAACACTGATAAGTTGGAGAAGGGAGGCAGCAACAGGCTGGCAATGGGGCAAATTGAAAAGTTTCTGGAGTAAACCAAGTTAAATTAAGTTGAATTTCAACGAACCAGGACCATATTGGCCAGCTTTCCTGGCACAGAGCCTACACACTCTTCCTGGCTTCTGGAAAAAGGCTCCTCAAAGGCCAAGTGGAGTCAGATGGAAGCATTGAGTCTTTCTAGGTTTTGAAGCAGAAAATCTAAGAAACATTTGCACAACTTAGTTTCTTTCTCCTCATCTCTGGGCCTGCTTTTAACTACCCTCCACTCTGTGCTTATAATGACCCATTCCTGCCTTCACACTTTACTTCCCTTTCATTTACCCTACGTCAGAATATTACCTAACATATTCTTCTATTAATCAACAATGTGATTTGCAGGGTCCTTACTGCTACATATCTTACCCACCTATTGCCCATGGTTTTGCATAATACAACATAGCTTCCCAAGCTTTCTGGGTTTTTTTGTGTGTGTGTGTTTTTGGCACCTGGGAGAATATAGCCATTATTTGTATACCTTGGTTCTAAGATTATTAACTTATGTACAAGAAAAAAACAAGGATAAAAAACAAGCAACTACAATGATGTACTAGATGGGAGGAGGTAACAATTTAATGTATACATATATTTGACTCCTTCATGTAAGCATATGAGTCAGGAGCTTCCATAGTTCTAACCATGAATTGTGAAAGAGAAAGATAAAGAAAGAAAGAAAGAAAGAAAGAAAGAAAGAAAGAAAGAAAGAAAGAAAGAAAGAAAGAAAGAAAGAAAGAAA
>NW_006299714.1:85893-86300 GCF_000327345.1 Myotis davidii
AAAGAAAGAAAGAAAGAAAGAAAGAAAGAAAGAAAGAAAGAAAGAAAGAAAGAAAGGAAGGAAGGAAGGAAGGAAGGAAGGAAGGAAGGAAGGAAGGAAGGAAGGAAGGAAGATAATTTCAGACTCTTGCTGACTTCTCTTTTTTGTCTGATTAATTCAAACATTATTAACAGACTGCTCAAAATCACTCTATTACTAAGATCCTTTCAAATTTTCCTAAACAGTGGAAACATGTTCCTTTTAAAAAATATATATGTATCTTATTGATTTTTTTATAGAGAGGAAGGGAGAGGGATAGAGAGTTAGAAACATCGATCAGCTGCCCTTTGCACACCTCCTACTGGGGATGTGCCCACAACCAAGGTACATGCCCTTGACCGGAATCGAACCTGGGGCCGTTCAGTCCG
>NW_006299714.1:86882-119705 GCF_000327345.1 Myotis davidii
GGCTTTAACAGGATAGAAACATATGCTAGAGTGTGGGGGTTACAAGAATCTAGTAGAAGTGTGGAGAATGAAGCTGAAATGCAGTCAAAATAGAATAGCAAATCCGATTATTGTCTGATGGGACTTGAAAAAGGCATTCAAATGGTAAATAGTAATTCAAAGAAAAACAATGTGTCATTTTCATGGGCTCTAATTTCAGGCATACCTGGGTTTGAGTTCCTGCATTCTCTCTTTCTACATGTGTTACCTGGAAAAGTTGCTTAACTTCTCTGGGCTTCAGTTTCTTTATTATTAAAATTGGAATAGTAATATAACTAAGAAATTATAGTAAGAATTAATGAAATCATGAATATAAATCCATATTATATTACCCAGCACTACTGATGTTTGCTCTTACTGTTGTTTTCATCATTATCCACTCTCCTTAGAGAATGAGACAGCATATGGGAGGGAGAGAAAAGAAGCATGTATGACTGTGGGGGTCAAATGCAATTCTCATAATCAAACTTATCATGATTCCTTCTCCTTACTGCTGGATCTGTGTACACCCACTTCCCCCATCTGTGAATGGAAATAACTTATGCAACACTCCAATGAAATGCTTTTGGAATCCAGCAAATGCATATTTATGTGTATATATTCACTTCCTTTAAACTGTTTCATCTTTAGAAAACATGAAATGCTCTAAGTCAATAGCAGCTTTTAAGACTCTCTTGTGATTAGTAATTCCTTTTATGTCCTAGATATTAAACTATCATGTAAGTCCTGATCCCTTGTAACACTATTAAAGAAATTCAATTTTCCTTCCTGCAGTCAGATTCTTCCTGCTTAGGGGCTGAAGTTGATCGAAGTCAGTGTGAGCTGGGAATGAGTAAACGATAGAAGCCCTTGGTCTCTGATAAGCTTCCTTCTATTACATTTACATTAAAGGTAGTTTCTTCTCTGCTTTCATCTTAAGTTAGAGGCACGGAATACTGATGAGCAAGAATTCAACCAACACTGGTGATTATTTTTTTGACATATTTGGATATCAAGAACACAGTCTGCAAATTTACTGGATCAGATACTGTTAGAAGAAATAACTTTTTATTTTCCATAGAAAAAAATAAATCTGCAAGTGACCTTGCATCCTTACCACTTGCCTTGTTGTTATGTGATGTATCATTTTCTGCTTCTTCTCCAAGGGACACACTTCAATATCACTAAAGAAAGTGGAAGAAATACAAAAACTAGAGTCATGGCCAAATTCTAAAATTTAAATCGAGATGGAGGTTTTAGTTCATATATCCTACTCATCACTCAGGTTAGAAAGAAGGTCACATATGTATTCTCTTCTGATACTTTGTCAACAATGGTAATTATCAGAGGGTTTCTTTGTCTCTTCATTTGAATAAAATGTTTCAAAAAGTTTTTATGCAGTCCTCAGTGTTGCAGAAACAGACAAAATTATACCACTCTGAGTACACTTCAGAGTACCAAAATGCACTCTGAAGTCATGCATTTTTTCCTTGTTGCACAAGAAATTGATATTTTCTTCAAACAAATATTCAGTAGCAAAGAGGAAAACAACTTAAGTAAAAATACAGTTAGTTTTAGAGTAGAAATCTATTATAAGAACCTATAAGCAATTTATTAAATTAGTCAACATCATGTATCTTTGCTGTGCATCTAGTCCTTGCCAGAACAATAACCACCACTTCGTGAGGGCCACCTGCTAATGCTTTATACAGACTGTTTCAATTAATACTCACAAAAGCCAAATGTCATTACCTTCATATTACAGCTGAAATCTAAGTAACATTACCAAGTACATAGTGAAGAACTCAAATTCTGATCTTAGGGTTTTTTTTTGAAAGCTTCCCAATTGAGTAAATTCCTTCCCTCTATGTGGATTATAAATTATAATGAACTTAAATTACTTCAGTTCTTTTAGTGTCAGTGTTCTTATAGCAGTTGTATACTTTTCTCATAAATTCCCTGTGTCATTCTACTCTCACTGTTAATGAAAAATGTCCACCTTTGGTGGCCCTTAAGATAGATAACTGTGTTTTGAAAGTGAATCCTGCCAAATATTTTAATAAAACTGTTAAAGATTTTCTAACCAAAACATTAATTTGTTGATCTAGAAATAGTTAGTACCTAAAAGATAAATAGCAGCTTGAGATATTGCTCAGAAAACACTCGACTAGATCACAGTCAATAGGGGTGTTTTTGTAATCAAACAAGAGGCAAATATATTCTTCTGTTCATTCATCCTGCTCATCTTATTCTTGTTCACATATTCTTTTTATGTTACTCCTAATCAATTTTGAAAAATATTCTGGGATTCATACCAATTATGATATTAATTTAAATTATCCAAGTAACATTGCTATTATTTTTACCCATTCATTCACTTTATTTCATATTTTTAAAATTAAAATTTATCTTATTAAACATACATATTTGAGTGAAATTGTATAAGGAACTGGATCCTTGCATCAAAAAGAGTAAACTGTTTTACTGTTAAGACCATGCACTTCAACAGCCAATCTCTGTATTCCCACTAATGGACTTCAATAAATAAATGGCTTTCTTCTTGGATTCTTTCTATTAAAATATTTACTATTCATCACATATATTATCCTGTTATTTAGTCAGATATTCTAATGTGAAAAGAAGTATTTCATTACCAGAGGCCTGTTGCATGAAAAGATTCGTTCAATAGGCCTTTCCTTCCCCTGACTGCCGGCACCAGTTTTCCTCCGGCACCTGGGACCGAGGCCTTCGCTCCAGCCGGAGCCGCCTTCAAGCCACCTTCAAGCCGCCTTCAAACTGCCATCAAGCCTTCGCTGCCCCGGCTGGAGCTGCCTTCAGTCTTCGCTCCGCCGCTTCGTGCCTACATATGCAAATAAACCGCCATCTTTGTTGGTGGTTAATTTGCATATCTTGCGGATTAGCCAATGGGAGGTGTAGTGAAGGTACGGTCAATTACCATGTTTGTCTATTATTAGATTGTATTTTCATTTATTAGAGATTAATCTACATTTAATGATGATTGATAATGACTTTTTCTACTTTCACAAAATATTGATTAGTACTGATATACTTTTCACTCCACATGTCTAGGATACTCTTGGTATACATTAATTCATTAATGACTTCTTCTAAAGGTAATAACAGAATAAATAATCTGGGAACATCAAGTTCTTTGGCATGCACTAATCACATGACATTTTTCTCATATTTGTCTCAGGATTCCCCCAAGCTTTGCATTTCCATGTATTTAAGTGTTTTGCTGATTCAAATTATCTATTCAATCAAAGGTATTATCAACTACATGCTCAGAGGAACAAAGGTAAAAAAATAATGAGATTCAACAATTAAAGCTCAACATTAAAAATAGTCCATGATTTTAGATTCTTGGATTGCATAGAATATTTTATTTCATTAAAAAATAATTAGAAACATATTTTTGAACTCATATTTCTCAGTCTCCAAGTGACTTAAATGAGGTATTTTTAACTGATTAGAATATAGACATGTAACTACTAAAAGAGTTAAACTACTACTAAGTTACTAGTTTGAAAAAAGAGAACTGCCTCAGAGTTAAAATCTGATGTCACAGGAACAAGTCACAAAGCTATCATTCTCCAAGTGTGTGAACATGTACAAGTTATTTAATGCTTTCAAGACTCACTGTTATCATCTGAAAGTTGGAACCTAATATCTATGCTATCAAATTCCATGATTGATGAAAATATTCTATTTTAAATACTCATATAAGTGATTTATAAACAAAGACTGATATATATAGTTAAATATTATAAAAATGTTCTTTAAATATGAATACAATATCAAAACATTTTAGCATTCCCACAAAAAGTTTTTTAAATAACTGACATTTTTATGGGGGCATCCTAGGGGATAAGTTCACTTTCTACTATCTATCTCTAATAATTTCCATGTGGTAGGATTCTAGACAAATTCTTATCCACAATAATGGGAAACAATGATTCCATCAAACTAGTCATCCATTTATACCTTGAAACTATATTCACCCACTTAAGCAACCATTTATTAAGCATCTTCTGTGCATCAAGCTTTTTTATGTCTCTGGCTCTTTGGGTTCAAGGAAAAAAGTGTCATAGTCTCTGCTTTTAAAAAATTGTATTTAAGAATACACACATATATATATATATGTATATATATATATATATGAAATATATATGAACTATATTGAACTAAAATATCTAGAGCATTTGTTGTGAACATGGTGGGTTAAAAAAATTATCCAAATTAACAGATAGTACAGGATGCTCATTAAGTCACTAATTTTCAATTTGTCCCACAAAATCTATTTATGGCAAGTACAATACTAACTGATCTAAGGTTAACCTCTCTTTCTCTAGCAATAATCCTAGAAAGTGTTAGATTTTTAGGAGTTAGGAAATGAAAGGGAATAAGAAAGAAGAGTAAAGGTCTTGGATAATATATGAACAAGATAAGCAACTCAATATTAAATCTCAACTTTTGGGAATTCTGAAGCTTAAAAAGATTAAGTTGCCTAAATGAAACAACATACAACAACAACAACAAAAACCCGTAACTTTTTCTGATTCCAAATCTTCTCTATATCACCTAAAACATTGAGGCTTTGAATAAAGCAATATCTATACCACATTCCTTAACAAATACATTTGTGACATAAACCTTCTCAATCTATGCCTTTTAATCTTCAGCCTCATAATCCATGTACAATTCCTTGTACAATAATCAATTATAATTATAACAAGCAAAAGAGTTTATATCAAATGGTAAAAGAAATTCTTTTCTCCATTTTGACTATTTAGCTCAGGTAGGCCTGCCTTAGATCAGAAGTTATTTATTTATAGACTGGGAGAGAAGTGATTTTAGCATTTTATTCTTCTCAATAAGAAAATATATCAACCAGGTTTGAGTATCTACTAGGTACACAGCATGTGTCCACTGTCTGTTGTGGGAACTGTAAAGTTATCATATGCTTTATAGAATAAAGGTGACTAATGACAGGGAAAAGAAAATATTCTTTTATCAATTGGGATTTTAGTGTTAAGATATGACTGCAATTTGGACAGGTAAAGGAGAAAAATGCAGGTGTGGTAGTATCTGGAGACACAGTCAGAGTAAAGCAGTGAAAGCCAGAAGAAAATTGATATATTCATTAAAACACTTTTTTAAGACCCACAACTGGGCCACATAACATGCTACATAACATATTTTCTTGAACAAAGAAAATATGGATTTTGGACACTCTTCAACTATCTATAAAGCAGATTTAATCTTGAAAAAGATAATACTAGTATTTTGCGTGGCTGGCATGGCTAAGTAATGGAACGTTGACCTATGAACCAGGAGGTCACGGTTTGATTCCCAGTCAGGCACATGCCTGCTTGTGGGCTTGATCCCCAGAGTGGAATGTGCAGAAGACAGCCAATCAATGGTTCTCTCTCATCATTGATGTTTCTATCTTTCTTTCTCCTTCTCCATTCCTCTCTAAAATCAATAAAATATGTATTAAAATAAGAAAAATATAATATTTGTAATAGCATTTTATTTAACATGTACCATTTAATATACTATTTTAAGAGGAAAAGAATAAATATGATGCAAATTTTAAAAATCTCATTCGTGATAAGACGCACCAAGCTTTTTTAAGAATGTTAAAATATTGTAAAAACTGTTTCTTATAATAAGGAAATATGCAATCTGATTGTAACATCTTAACAGTCATTGGTTACTATTCCCACATACTAGTATATTCATCATTGTACTGGAAGTCTTAGGTAATAAATACAATAAGACCAGTAAAGAAAATTAAAGGTATAGAGACAGGAAATGAAGAAATAAAACTTTTTAATCACAGATGACACGATTGACTATATAAAAAATCCCCAAATCAACCAAAAAGCTCCTGGAATTAATAAGAAATAACAGCAAGGTTGAAGGATACAATGTTAGTATACAATAGTCAGTTACCTTCTTATACATTACTGATTAACAACTGGAATTGGAAATAGAAGCACAATACATTAGAACCCCAAAATAAATACTTGCACAAATTAAACAAAAAATGTAGATGTATATGAGCAAAATAATAAACTTTAATGAAATAAATTGAATGTTTTAAAATTTGGAAATATATTCTATCTGCATTAAGAGTCAATATTATAATTTTTGTCAAGATAACAATTGAGACCTTGATCTACTGATTAAATTCAATTTTATCCAAATGCCGGCAAGTTATTTTATGAATATTGATAAACTAATTCCAAAATTTATATGGAAAAACAAAAAACCCAGAATAGCCAACACAATATTGAAGTAGGAGAACAAAGTCAAAGGACTAACACTACCCAACTTTAAGACTTAGTATAAGGTGACAGAAATCAAGATAATGTAGTATTAATGGAAGAAAAGACAGAGCAATGGAACAGAGTAAAGAGCCCAGAGACAGACCCACACAACTATATATAGTCAGCTGATCTTTGACAAAACAGCAATGGCAATGCAGTGGAGGAAATATGGTCTTTTCAACAAATTATGCTGGAACAACTGGACACACACACGCACACACGCGCGCGCACACACACACACACACACAATGAATCTAGGCACAGTCCTTATACTCTTCACAAAAATTATTTCAAACTTTATTATATATCTAAAGATAAAATGTAAAACTATAAAATTTCTAGAAGATAACACTAAAAACTTCAGTTGACCTTGGGATTTGTGATGACTTTTTAGATACAACAAAGCATTTTTCATGAGAGAAAAAAAAAACGAGTAAGTTGGACATCATTGAAATTAAATACTTCTGACCCTAAAATTTATCATCTAGACAACTTTTCCCTTAGAGTCAAGATGTGCCATTTTAAAATGAGGAGGGAAGTAGGAGTAATTTTTAAAAGTATAAGTTAAGAAACACTGAGAACTTTAGAAGGCTCTTGAAAAATCAAATTCAATTACATAGAAAACGCTTTGTAGAAACTTTGCAATGATGAGGCTAACTTTATCAATGTTTAGTTTCTCACATCATTATACTGCATAACATTTACTTGTCTCTGGTTTGCTTATAAAAGTGCTTAAACTACCATACCACTCTGCACCCAGATATTTCAAGGGTATTAAAATGTGTAGAAAAAAGGAAGATGTTATTTTGTTAATGTATGGAAGCACTGTAAAGCCATATTTATTGAACATTAAATACTTTTTCTCCTCAAAGCTTTTTAAAAATATTTATTCAAAACAAAGTTGGTTACTTGGAAATATTTGCTGTCTCTTAAGGTACATAGTGCATGAAGCCTACAAGACTAAAGCTGTTCAGATCTTATTAGTTCACTCAGGACATAACAAACTGTAAATGCACAATAATCTGAAGCCCAATAAATACTCTTTTAAAAATTGCAATGTATAACTGGTTTTTAAAAATCTACTACCCAATCCATTTGAAAATCAAAATAATTCAAAATAACATTTCCCAATACTTAGAGTTATAGTTTTCTAGAGCTCTTTACTCTAGCCAATAATTCTGCCATACAATTCTGCTTTAATTATGACCACAAAAGGAAAAAATTGTGAATGTACGAACATATCTAAAATAAAGTGTAAAGTAAATTATGTATACTTTAAAATGTATTACAGCATTATGTTAATACTAAAAATAATAACAACCACAATTACAACATTAACGTATACAAACAAGAAATGTCAACATGTAAGAACTGAAAATTTACAACAATATAAAAATACTTAAGTAATTTTTGTGCAACCGCTTGATGGAATATTATGTAGCCATAAAATGGCTTCAAGTTATTTAATGGAGCACTGTCCAGTAGACCTTTTTGCAATGATGGAGTGTTCTATATCTGCACTGTCCATGTCAGTACCACATAGTCATTCATACCTCCTGAACTTTTGAAATATGATGAGTATGATTGATGAATTGAATATCAAATTGTTTATAATTCTAACTAAATTTGAATTTAAGTATTTTATTTATTTTTCAAAATTTATATGAAACAGCCACATCATATTTGCACTTACAAAGGAGAAAACTTTAAAAAGTGTAGAAAACATTAGCAGTAATTTAGAAAAATAAAACTAAATATATGCACCTATAGTAAGACAAATTGGATATGTAAGTACACATACACACAAATTTTAGATTCTGTTCTTGATTGCATCACTTGTTTTCATTTAAAGTATTAAGAAATCAAATGGAAATTATTTTACTTTTCATTATTTTAGGAATGGAAAATTATCCTTTGAAAAACATTTAAATTAATTTTAAAAGTGTATTGTTCTGGGTTATAACAAGATTATATTCATTCAATTCTATCTCTGTTTTTCAAGTAATAATAAAATTAACTCAGATTAGTATTCATGTACACCTCATTTGACTCATAAATTATCGTATAACAACTGTGAAATTAATCGTGTCTCCTAGTGATAATGACCATGTATAAAGTGCTGTGTTCAGTAATGGTTGGATGATGTTACAGGAGGACCTTCTAGCCGATCATCTATGATAAGAAATGACCTATTTGCAGAAAACCAAAATCCATTTCGGTTCCCCTGATGATGCATTTGTTTATATTCTATTTCCAATTGTTTCCAATTCCCAATCCTTGGTGAAAGATTGCTTCTTTAAAGGATAACCATCTCTTGGTGCGGACAATAAACCAATACAATGAAACATAATGAAACAAATACGTAATTCCAGAGCAGAATTGGACTTTTCCCTATATTAAAATATTTATAGTAATGGAATACCATAAGATATTTGTTATGTTTGATGGTCTATGAATAATTCATAACCTGCTCTGTGTGATTTGACAATGATGATTTTTTCCTTTGTGTAAGATTCCTCCCTTATTGCAATGTTTTCCATCTCTGATGCTCCTTTGGGTAGAGGCTTTCAGTAATGACTATATTTGTAGCTATATGAATAAACTTATTGATAAGCATCTAGATTATAAAGAATTCCTTTGAGTTATCTTTGACATCGTTTATTCAGAGTTAAAATTTTAAGCCCAAATCACTATTATGTTTTTCTAAAGGGACAGATCTGTGAGCTGGCTATTTCAAGGAGAAGCAGAATAGAAAACAATCCACACAACTCCCAGGTCCCTGAACACACTTCAGCAACACAAAAATGAAAAATTGTATTCTTTGCAAAGGTTCTAAGTATCCTCAGAGTCTACCATCACTTACAGTCTTAAAAATATATACCAAACTCTGTACTTTCATCAGCTTTATGTACCACAACAGGCCAAGTAAGGTTCACTAGTTAAAAGTATCTTACTTTAAAAAACTGAGGCAAAAGCTAACCATTGCAAGTTATGTGATGAAAAACAGCCCTAAGAACCACCACTATGCTCACTCTTACTGCGTATGATTTTCCTCAGGGCCGAGAAACAAAATACAACCACCCACCATTAGTGCCCTCAAGAAAAAAATGATGAAGAAAAATGCTAAAAGCTTTTGAGGTTCAAAACAGAAATTTAAAGTTTGTGGCAATCATTTTGAGGAAAAAACTGCATTTCAAATGCTGGGCATCATGAACTTAGATTATATCTGAATAACGAGGAACAGAAGAACGTCTGACCTAATGCTTTTGACCTTTGTCTCTCTCATGCACAAACCTCTGAAATTAAATAAAAATTCTATGAGCCTGGTGAGAGAAAAATGAAAAAGAGTATACAAGGGAGAAAAATGATAGAACAGAACTCTCTGTGAAGGGGTTCTAATGTATGCAATTTATCTATGCAACACTATGCAGTTTATACCTCTGTGAAGGACATCTCTAGTCTGCCCACCCTCAGCTTATGTCCTGGTGAGGGGATATAATCCAACTTCCATAGTTTAGAGAATCTGAAAAACTATAGAATCCCACCGTGTTTCCTAAGCAGTGTCATGGCCATTCACTGTGGGGCTATATGGAAGTGAACTGTACTAAGCTGAAGTTAATGGAGACATCCAACAAGGTGTATCCTATTTTAAGAATGGCATGAGGAGCGCACTGAATGTTTCTATGCCCCCAAGATGTTGACAGATGTTAGAAGAGAACGGGTCAGCAGAGCTGAACATACAGAGCTGTGACAAGACGACTCAGCTCTTCCAAGGATATCAGTGTGGAACCCGGCCATGGTGAGGGCCAGACTGGAGGATGTATACAACTCAACAGTTAATGCCATTGAGACACCGACAAATGATCACACCACACAGCTAATAGTATGACAATATAGATGCCACCCAAGCCACAGTGAATGAGGAAGGAGAAAAAAATCCTTTAAGAAGGGTATTTAAAATGAATCTAAAATGTTTTACTTGGAATAAACGTAGGTTTTTTACATCGGGCAGAATGAGCATAAAATACTAAGTTCAATACATAAAAGTTTGAAGTTACTTTTCAATTGCACACCTGAGTACAAAACTTGAACATTTCCTAAAGAAATCACAGTAGCTTTATTCTTACCAAAAGAGAATTTGAAATTATCTAAACCGACCTTAACATTTACCCAATCAGGAGACTTGGAGAGGTTAAGTGATCAACAAACACATGTAGCCAGGTAATGAGTGGCAGAGTCTGAGCAGAAATCCTTTGTCCTGCTTTCCAGTTCTTCTTGCTACGTCTCACTGTCTCTCCATCATTATGAAAGTACCTTTTGTGAATACAATGTGTTTGACTGGACTGCAACCATGTCATGTCATTCTGCCTTCAAGAGATATTCAAAAATTGCTATGTGTTAGGAGTAGCTTTTGTCTCTCTGTTTACCGGAGGCAAAAAATAAAAAATAAAAAAATGGGGCGACTTTTATTACTGACAGAACTCAAAAGGAACGCACTCCTTTAGAAATCACCTTTGAAGATTTTATTGCCAAACTGTTTATTACGTATAAAAATTAGGTAAGAAAAGGACTGCCTTCAACACAAATTGATGTAGAGCTCATCTGGCTTTTAAGTTTATCTTGTGTAGCAAGACATTTTTATAAGAGAAATATATGATATTAGAGAGAAACTGTACACTACATATTTTTCTTCTTTATTTTTAATATAAATGTTTATACAGCTTCTACCTCAAAGTTTGTTTTTCAAATGATTGCTCCAGGCAAGAGAAAATAAAAACCATTTTTTTTTCTTCTGAATTTTGCTATAATTTTGTCTCTATGCTTATAAAAGCATAAAAAGCATAGACATGGAAATATATAAGACCTTTTGAGTTCGGCTCTTGTTTATGTCTGAGCTTCATGTCATTCTAATTTTGGTAATGTTACTGAAGTTTTCCCTTCGTGAAACTTTATATATTTGTAGGTTGAGAGGCTACTTTAAGCCATTATTTCCTAGATTTTTTACTGCGTACTAAAGGGAAAATTGTAAAATGGGATAATATATAAAAGAACTGTATGTCATTTATAATAGGCATCTTTTTATTTTTACTGCGTACTAAAGGGAAAATTGTAAAATGGGATAGAAGTACTATAAAACAACTGTATGTCATTTATAATAGGCATCTTTTTAAATATAAAACCCCAATTGGTTGAAAATATAAAGATGCAAATATATATACAGTATAAAAGCAAAGCAAAACAAAACAAAGCTGATATGAATAAATACAGTTGATGGATTCCAGAGGCTAACTCTTTATTATGCAAGGCTTGGGCCATGATGGCAACAGACAGAATAAAAAAAACACATCAAAATTTCATCGTAAGTAGAGAGAGAAGTTATTAGGACTTCTAATAGTATTTATTGGTAGCGTTTTTGAAGTTGTTAAATTGAAATTTAAAATGAGCTTGGAGAATGTATAGAGATCACTTAAATTAATTCTTGATAGTTTTGAAACATCTTTATAAAAGTAAGATTGGTGCAAATGCAGCCATATGAAAGACAAGGACATAGGTACTACATTTTTTCTGTGTTTCTATAGCAACTATATGAAAATTTAATTAACATGAATTTTAATTCACATTAAAAGCATGCTACTAAAGACTCTTTCTTAGCATGGGAAAACATAATTTATATGATGGTAAAATGGTATAAAGTTTGGTTTGCAGACTACTTTTAAAATAAAGTATGCTATAACAAAACAAAAAAAAGTCAAAACGATAAAACTGCCATGGAGAAAAACTCCAGGATGAGATGAATTTACTGGTGAATATCGCCAATCATATGAGAAAGAAATAATACATTAAAAAAAACAGAAACTAGAGAAAAAGGGATCGTATATCAATTCATTTAATAAGACCAATATTACCTTGATATTATAATCTGAAATAGACATTACAAGAAAGTAAAATCACAACTCAATACCTTTCATCAACATATATGCAAATAAACATCTAGATTATACATAGAAAATAAGAACAGTATACACAAAGGAAAATACATCATGATCCTAGAATTCATTCTGGAAGTGTAAAGTTGGAATAACACTTGAAAATTATTTAACATAATTTAACACATTGATTGAATAAAGGAGAGAAAACCTGGGATCATTACAACAGATTAATTTACTAAAATTCACCATCCTTTCATGAGAAAATATTTCAACAAATAGCAATTGAAGAGAACTTCCTTAATATAAAAAAGTATATTTACAATAAAAGTATACCTAAAAACTTGTATGAGCAATTGAGAAATATTCTCTCTTAATTATCCCCAAAGAGAATGCCTTACAGTCTCTCACTGGGCTGTAATGTTGTTGAGGGTCTCCTTCTCTCCCAATCGACTGATTATAACTGGGGTCTCAATAATTACCCTTTCTCAGAGAAACCTTAACTTCCTACTGATCCTATAACATGTATTATTGACTAGAGGCCCAGTGCATGAAATTTGTGCCTGGGGGAGTGGGGTGGGTGTCCCTCAGCCCAGCCTTCAGCCTCTCCAATCTGGGACCCCTCTAGGGGAGCTGGCCATCCCTCTCACAATCCAGGACTGTTGGCTCCCAACCACTTGCCTGCCTGTCTGATTGTCCCTAACCCCTTCTGCCTGCCAGCCTGATCACCCCCTAACCACTCCCCTACCAGCCTGATTGACACCAAACTGCTCCCCTGCTAGCCCAATTGCCCCTAACTGCCCTCCTCTGCCAGCCTGGTTGCACCCAACTGCCTTCCCCTGCAGTCCTGATTGCCCACAACTGCCCTCCCCTGCCAGCCACCTTGTGTCCACATGGGGGCGGCCATATTGTGTATTGGAGTGATGGTCAACTTGCATATTACTCTTTTATTAGATAGGATCCTAAATTTCTTTGATGCTAATGGTGTTCCCATGATTCAGAGTATCTTTCTTCCCTTTTACATCATCCTCAATCCATGACTGTTAGTCCTGACCATCTGAAATTCAAATCAGGCTGTCATTCCTATGAACTACATTCACATCATCCCATAAAAGGGCACTTTCAGATTGATTTGTTAAGTCTTCACAGACATCTCCTCTTCGGTCTTGCTCAGCTTACATTCCCACTTCACCTCAACTGATACATTTGGGGTCTTGCCTACCACTTTGCCTTCTCCTGAATAGTAGTCATTTTTCCAGCCTTTTCCTTTTCCTATGTACCATCAGTGTCCTGGGACGGTAGCTCATCCCAAATGGTTGGTCAAGTCAATAGGCTTGTGTAGACTCCCACACTTTGCTTCTAACTCAATAGAAAGCTTTCTGTAAATGACCAAATCTCCATTTCTGTATATTTTTTCTATTTTCCTCTCAAGATTTATTGATATTTAATGATAAAGTCTATGTTATCAATGTAAACAAACTATCTATAGATTATAGTTTGAAAAACAGCATTGCTTATCTTAAAAAACAACTCTATTCATATATGGAAAAAGAATTAATATTGTGTAGTCTATTCTGCTTTCTTCATCTATATTGCTATCCTCATGCAAATACCACACTATATTGATATTGTAGCAATTTATACAGTCTCAAAGTTAGGTAGTGTTAACATTTGACTTCGTTTTTTTTTTTCAAAACATTTTGGCTTATCTAGATCTTTTGTATTTCCACACAAATTTTAAAACCAAATTCAATTTATAAAAAAAAAACACACAAAACTGCTATGATCAATTTTAGAAAAATTAACACCTAAAGAAAATTGGTTTTCCCAACCTATAACATGATAAATTTTTTATTTAGGTCTGCTTTATTTAACCCTTGGAATATTTTTGGATATCAGCATGCAGTTCTCCATCTTAATAAAAACCTCTGCTGGTACTGAGATGTTAAGATTGGTTTTTGAGGAGATGAGTCGCCCATCTTCTCAAGATGCCAGCACTTGAATAAACCTCTTTCCTTTTCCACCAACACTTGTCTCAAGTTTGGTTTATTTGTGGCAGGCAGCTGAACCTGGGTCTGGTTACATCATTAAACTGTGGGCCCATTCTCCTGCTAAAAGAATATCATTGCACATATACTTATTTTGCAAATCTATTCCCACTCAGCAGCTACAGAACAAATATTTCTATAACTTTTATTTTATTCACTGCTCAGAATACCATTGCTATTGAAATAGCAATTTCACTCTGTGGCAAAAGTTCACTATCCGCCTTTGGCTCTCATGTCCTCTTTTCATTTCTTCTGGGTCACACACTCAAGAACATGTTATACTTCCCTGGCTACCCAAGCACGAACTAAGCATGGCAGTCCATATGGACTGTTTTTTGTTATTAATGATCAATTTTTTTAAGTGCATTGCAAAATTAAGGTAATATTTGGGAACTGATTTATATTATAATCCAAATTTGGAGATCTAAAATACACATTAGCAAACTAAGGGCTGATAAATCTTAGAGCAACAAAATCTAATTAACATTTTAAAATCAGAGTTTCACAATCATAATTGACCCTTTTATTATAATATCTACTCATTTCCTGCATAATTAGCTTTTTATAGAACATGTTTTGTAGAATATTGTTTTGTCCTTGCTTATTTTTCCTTTATCAAAAATATGTATTTTTCCCAGTCTTCAGAAAACTAACTGGTAGAAAATTTGTTAGGACAATTTATAATAAATTGTGGAATATAATTCATGACTTAATATGGTTATTTTTCAAAGGGTTTGAAATTTAATAGGGCCTTCTATACTGAGATAGACAATACCACAGGCACAGGTCAAATCTGGCCCATTGCTTGTATTTGTAAATAACCTTATTGAAAAACAGCCATAGATTCCCTACGGTTTCTTTGGTGCTACAATGACACAGTTGAGTAATTGACTGAGCTCTTATACCCACAAAATTGAAAATATTTACTAATCTGCCTTATAAAAACGTGTGCTGGCCCTTATCTTAAATTATAGGATGGAATTATAATACTAGTAGTAACATATGAGGCTCTGGAGCAGGACCACACAGGAGATACTTTTTTTCTTATTAAAACTTATTTTTAGTAGCACAACTTAGACCACACCAAGTAATAAGAGAACATATTATTGTTTTAGGCCAAGAGCCACTCCCATATTTACAAGGCGAATACAAGATAGAATGCAGTCTTCAGTCACAGGTATACAATTCAAAGTCAAAGAAAAGCTACATTTCCAAGCTAAACATGTAAAACCCACTTGTGTTTATTTTATGTTTGGGATCACGAGATCAACACATTCATGCATCCTTATTTGAAACTATTTGCTAAATCTATCATACAAAATAAGACTTCTGACAAATTGGAAGCAATTAATGAAACTGTGAGCAGGAAAAAATGTGATCCTACAGGGATGAAGGTTTGGAGCACCTCCTTTCATTTACCTGGGGGCTTGCAACAGACCTAGCTACCCTCAGCAATCCTGGGCACAGTGCTGTTCATCAGAATTGGGAGAGTCAACAGGGATGAATTAGTACAGACACATTGCACAGATGAGGTTGGGGAAGTACGTTAATTCTCATAGATGAAGGTGGGCACATTTATAAAGAGAAAGCTAAATTATTAAGGTTCAATTCCACACATTTCAAAACAGTCCTTTAAAAGTAATTGCTGTCATTAGTGTAGTAGTCTTTCAAAGAAATGACAAGGCTGTTGATTTATATTCTTGCTTTTAAAATTCCATCGCCCATTTCCCTAAAGGTAAAAAGACTGCAGTGGTTTAAATCTCCAGAGAGAAACTACATTTATATTATATATTACCTTACTTTTTTCACTCTTTTAATTAATTTTTTGAGCAATAAAGTGCAAATTTGAGTACATGTTAATGAAGTTAGTGATTAATTACTCTCAGTCTCATTTGGAGTTTTGTGTTGGCAAAAGTGAATGTTAGGTATATCAGAATTCTCAGTAGTAGGGAGTAACTTAATATATAGTTGCTAAGTGGTTTTATCATTATTTATAATAAAAAGTGAAATGTATTTTCCCAAAATTTTTGAGGTTGTAAATATCTATTTACACAGGAAAACATTTTTTCAACTAAATTTTAGCTGAGCATGCAATTTTTCAAATTGGTCATTTAAGTCAGTCACTACAAGGTTTCCCATAGCACCGAAAGAAAGGCTACTTAATAACATTGTTTCTATGTGTACTTTATGTACATACTAGAGGCCTGGTGCACAAAATCCGTGCACAGGGTGGGAGGGTATCCCTCAGCCCGGCCTGCACCCTCTCTAATCTGGGACCCCCTCGGGGGATGTCCAACAGTCAGACATCCCTCTCACAATCCGGGACTGCTGGCTCCTAACTGTTCACCTGTCTGCCTGCCTGATTGCCCCTAACCACTTCTGCCTGCCAGCCTGATCACCCCCTAACTACTCCCCTGCTGTCCTGATTGATGCCTAACTGCTCTCTTGCCAGCCTGATCGCCCCCAACTTCCCTCCCCTGCCTGCCTGATAGCCCCAACTGCCCTCCCCTGCCGTGACCCGCCTCCTTCTCCAGGACCCAACTCTTCCGCACAAGGCGGTGGAAATGCCGGGATCGGCGACCTCCACGCTGTGCGGAGCTGCAATACCCCAGGCCTCACCAGGCAGAGCAGCCACCAGGCCCCACCTCTGCTGTGCGCGTGGCCATCTTGTGGTGGCCATCTTATAGTGGCCATCTTTGTGGCAGCCATCTTGTGTCGATGTCGTGCTCGAGGACCACCTAGGCTTTTATTAGTATGCGTCGTGCGCGCGGACCACCTAGGCTTTTATTAGTATAGATATGTAAGATTCACCACAGATATTATAAGTTCATATTCCAAAGACATTAATCTTTAAGTTGATATTTTCCAATAAACACACTAATAGTGTCACCAGATAAAATGCAGGAGATTCCATTAAATTTGAATTGAAAATAAATAACACATAAATATTTATTATAAATATGCCCCACATATTGCAAATGACATACTTATTTTTTTAAAGATACAATCATTGTTCATTTAAAATTCAGCTTTATTTTGGCGTAAAACAATATGAATTTAATATCTTAAAGTCTTATTGGTTAGAAGTTCAACATGGGTTAAAATCAAAGTGCCACCAAAATTATGTTCCTTTTGTGACCACAGCCACAAAAGAATATATGCTTTAAAAAAATTTATATATATATATTTCAGGGAGAGGAAGGGAGAGGGAGAGAGAGAG
Organism: Myotis davidii; assembly: GCF_000327345.1. Taxonomy (NCBI): domain Eukaryota; kingdom Metazoa; phylum Chordata; class Mammalia; order Chiroptera; family Vespertilionidae; genus Myotis; species Myotis davidii. The sequence goes on from NW_006299714.1 coordinate 104,452, forward strand.
AGAAACATCAATGATGAGAGAGAATCATTGCTCAGCTGCCTCCTGCATGGGCCCCACTGGGGATCGAGCCTGCAACCTGGGCAGATGCCCCGACCAGGAATTGAACCTCTTGGTTCCTGGGTTGATGCCCAACTGCTGAGCCACACCTGGCCAGGGTCTGCTTTTAAGGATTCATGGGATTAGCTTAGGCCCATGCATACATAATCCAAGAAAAAGTCTGTATCTCTAATCACACCTGCAAAATCACTTTTGCCATAAAAGGTACCATATTTATAGGATCTTGGAATTCAGACTTGAACATCTTTGGTGGGGCCATTATGTTGCCTACAGCAATGGGTTACAAAAGATCTAGGCTAAACCTGAAGCTAGAAACACTGCTCTAGACCAGTAGTATTTTTCATCCATGGTTACCAGAATCACTTGGAGAGAACAAATAAGCACCATCCTAGACCAAATGAATTGGTTTCATAGAGGGGAAGGTCTAGCATCAGCATTCTTTAGTTAGAGGGTCTTAAATTGACCCCAGTGTGAAGCCTGGGAAAGATACCATTGGTGTAGGGCAATGGTTGGCGATCTCTGACCTGCTGACCAAATTTGGCCATGTGACAGGTTTTTGTGTATTTGTTTGTCTTGTTTTGTTTAAATTTTTATTACAATGTTTTATTGAGATATAACTCATATACCTTAAAATTCACTCTCAAAGTGTTCAGTTCAGTGGTTTTTGAAATATTCACAAAGTTTGCAATCATCTCTACTAATTCCAGCACATTTTTATCACTCCCCAAAGAAATCCTGTACCGGTTAGCACTCAATACCCATCAGCTCCTGACAACCACTAATTTACTTTCTGTCTTTATAAATTTCCTATTCTGGATATTTCATGTAAATGAGATAATGCAATATGCAGCCTTTTGTGTCTGGCTTCTTTCATTTAGCATAATGTTTTCAAGTTTTATCTTTTCTATACTATGAGTCGGTACTTCATTTTCTGTGGCAGAATGAAATTCAAATTTAACCGGGCTTCTTGTATTTTAATTTGCTAAATCTGATAAGCCTACACACTAGTATAAATGGAGCATAAAATTAGATAGGTCTCACTTTTGTTAAACAATCTCCTAACCTTCTTCTCATTTTATTTCGGTGTGTGTAGGGTTTGTTGTTTTTTTAACACTAAAGGAAGGCCCATAGATGACTTTCAGAGACGGAGAGAGGTCTTTATTTCACTCTTTATAATTCTGTATCAGAGATACATGGTCTGTCCCTGTCCATCTGATTCTCCCTTCACTCCTGCTAAGAGATTCAACACCGTTTCCTAATCTATAGATCTTATTCAGATTTTACTAATTGTCTCAACCTTTATAGCAAAAATAAAATCTTGAGCATGCATTGTACTCAGATATTGTAACTCTCTTGATCTTTTGAAATCTAAAATGATCACTCATTTCTGTTCGTTTCAATATATCATTATTTTCCAAGTCCAAGGCACTTATTTTGTAGATGGTAGCAAATTTATCCTGTTCCAAACCTGGGATAATTTAAATGTTGAAAGAAATAATGACAGTAAAGGAATAAAATCTATGAAATAAAATAAGAATCCAAAATCCACACTGATATATATTAAAAATAAATAAGTAGCCTGGTTTTAAATTCTAATCCTTTTGCAATGAAGAAACTAGAAAAAAAATCTCAAACCAGGTGTGGAAAAGAATGATTTTCCTGCTCGGCCCGATGTGGATGTCTCTCCCTTGCTTGTCTGAGGGTTTCTGCTTGCTTTGTTGTCTCTCGCTCCTCCTGGCCCACTGCAACCAGCAGTGGGAAGAAACTTCTTTATGAAAGGGCCTTACTTAGGAAGTAGAGTCTCTATCCACTGCTCAAAATTCAGATGTTAAATATATAGGACAGGGGTCCTCAAACTTTTTAAACAGGGGGCCAGTTCACTATCCCTCAGACCGTTGGAGGGCCGGACTATAGTTTAAAAGAAAAACTATGAACAAATTCCTATGCACACTGCACATATCTTATTTTGAAGTAAAAAAAAAAACGGGAACAAATACAATATTTGTATTTGCATGTGGCCCACGGGCCATAGTTTGAGGACCCCTGTCTGCGGGTGTCCCCCAAAATGTATACATGCTTTACTAACTGATGGCTCAATTGATATTTCTTTCTTTGTAGATTTAACTCATTAGAATTAATAATTACTCAAAGTGTGTATGCATTTTTGGGATATCCTGTGTATTCTGAACCACAATGGTCCTTTTAGGGTCCCAGTTCCCCAGTGGTGTACATGAAATGTCTGTCACCAAGTGTATGGGAGAACATTCTTACTTCTGCTAACTAACATCTCTGCTGTAGATACTGCTATCTCTGAGGTGTGCCTGATTTTCTGTTCACATTATAAAATGAGGGGGGAAATTAAAGAATGAGGAATAGTGACTTATAGATTGTGCCATAGGGTAAAGAGAGTCTTCCTTAAGCAGAACTTGGATGGTACTGGATTTTTCTCTATGAGGAAAATACTTCTGTCTATAGTTATCCACACACATGCGAGCCACTTTTTCCTTTTAACACATTGTTTGCGGGTAGTTTTCATCGCGAGCTAACAGGTGGCGCGGGCCATTTTTACTAATTTTTTGCGCAAATGGCAACGTTCAGTAAAATTATGATAACTTTAGTTTATGTATTTATACGTTACCCGCATTCTACCGCTAGTCTATAAAAAACGTATTAATACGTGTCCCGCGCTCTACTGCACTGGTAGAACGTATAAATACGTAAAACGTGTAAACACGTTTCCCGCATACAATGTGTTAAGACTACTCTTTGGGCCCACTGTATTGGATTCCTATCGCTGCTTTAAAAATTACCATGAATTTGTGCCTTAAAGCAACATACATTTATCTTCTCATTCTGAAAGGTCAGAAGTGTGAAATGCATACTATGGGGCTATCAACATCCTGACAGGGCTGCTTCCCTTTCGGAGGATCTAAAGGAGAAATCACTCCTTTTCTTTTCCAGCTTCTAGAAGTTGTCCACGTTCTTTGGCTGCTGGCCTTCTTTCAGTAATCATGCCAGTCCAACCAGCCTCTACTTCTGTTGTTACATGTCCTCTAAATCCTCTATCACCCCTTTTCCCTTATACGGACTTTTGTGATTATGTTAGACCCACCTGATAATCCAGGATAATCTCCCCACTTTAGATCTTTTTAATAGAAATGTGTTTTTTCTTGATTTGAGAGATAGAGAAGGGGGCGGGAGAAACATCTATCAGTTGCCTCCTATACACACCCTGACTGGGACCGAACCCAAAACCTGTGCATGTACTCTGGACCAGGAGTTGAAACAGCGACCTCAATGCTCAACCAACTGAGCCACACTGGCCCTAAAACCCATTCAATTTAATTAAAATATGTCTCTGCCTAAACTGCTGAAGTTCAGCTAGAGACATGTCCTCCTCTGACCTTTGCAGCATTTTCTACACTCATAAAGTTGTTCTCAGTTGGTAAGAAGCAAGCTCATCAGAGCTCACATCAGATCTGCAAAACCCGCTTTTGTCACATAAGGTAACACAGCCCTCGGTTCCAGGGATTAGAGTGTTTGGGAGCTCTTCTGCCGACCACACCAATCAAACCCAAATCAAAAGTTTTCCTCAAAGTAGACTAAAAGGAAACATAAAAACATCACTGGAATAAACCCTATGCCAGTCACTATAAGACAAAGTCTCCCACATTATGAGATTTATGTTTAGTCCTTTCACTTTTGCAAACAATGAATTTTGTGAACAAAAAAACCCCCATAACAATAAATAAAGTATATGAACTATAAATAAGCAAATACAATAAACTTTTTATCTCTAATTTGGGGTCATTTTAGAGTTCCCTGCATATGATGTTCTTCCATTGTTATATAAATGTACACGTCACTATACAGCATGTCCATGAAGGATCTGAAATGGATATAATAGCACTAAAACCTATTCAATCCAATTAAAATATGTCTCTGTCTAAACTTCTGAAATTCAGCGAGGGACATGTCTGACTTCTGTCCTCCTTCTGACCTTTAGCAGAATGTTCTACACTCACAACATCATTCTCAGCTGGTAAGAAGCAAACTCATATATTTCGCCATTGGAGAAGTGGAAACACATTTAAGGGTGAAAATAGCTTATTTGTGTTACGGGCAGAGTCAGAAATAGATCAGTGTGACACTTTATTGAGTTTATTGAAGTGAATGTTGCCTACAACATGCATACGGCAGGTTCAAAACGTTCTCATCTGAAGTGACAGGAGTGGAGTTAAGAAATGCAAAAGTAAACTCTCAAAATACATCACTGTGCTGAGGCAGGCCGCCCCAGCAGGCATCTTTCCTCTTGCTTTCTGTCGGAGATCAGATGATCTAAATTTTTAGATCTTATCTATCAAGTGAATAAGTTCAGCACTGTATCATTTTTCTCTCCCTTACCTGAAGTGATTCTTTTTTCTAAAACAAATACAGCGGGATGGAAATGGACTGCAGGATCTGAGCTGTCACTGACAGCCTGACCACAGGTCACCTGCATCTCTGATTTCTGCTCGCACTGTCCAACATGAAAATAAATATATACCACCTACTGGTGTCAGAAGATAATTCAGAGTAGCAGATGCCCCGGTGTAAGAGAGATTGGCTATTTTCTCTTTGAGAGAAGCAGTTTTCATTGCCTTGCAGGTTGTGGAAGTTTCTGAGTTTTTCTGGTGCCTTTTTTCATTTCAACTGTTTTCTATGTTCTCTTTATGTCTTGACTACCTATCCTTTATACATAAACAAATCAGAAGACTTACTGTTTTTTAATTACTTAATTTACACCTTAATTTCTCCTGATACTCAAATTTTCTAGACACTCCATGATATTTCTCTACATTCTTTACATTAGGTACAAAAGCAAACTGAAACCTGTTTGCTTTTCTTACATTAATCCTTCCTAGTTGATAACAATTGTAAAATTTATTATTAAATTTATGTATTAAATTTATCATCTCTTTTTAAGATTTAACTCAATTCAATTACAAATGCACACGATATCATGCTTTTACCCTGAGATCTTACCATTAGTGCAACTTATTTGCTCTGAAATATATGAAGATGGAGAATATAAGAGGAAACAACCTTTGACTTCAAATATAAGTGTAAATGTATAATATATGAAATGTGAAATCCTTTCAAGGCTTTTGAACATCCAAATGCTACAGAATTTGGGGCATTCCACATATTTTTATTTATATCTCAAGGGACAGAGAGGGTTCTGGCTGATACCTGGGTTTTCACAGTAATTACTAATATTCAGCATTCACTTTGGGCTAGTCTCTGTACTAGTCACACCTTTGCTATTAATGAATGCATTTCTGAAAGGAGTCTTTTTGCATTTGATGACTCTTCCCTGCCCTTAGTCACCTGTTTGTCTTCTTATTGGCTCCTGCTCCACAAATAGAGAAGGATTAGAGTCAAGTGCCAGTACCTAATCCAAATAAGCAATATAAAAACGAGTAATCTTGATGGAAAGGGAAAGTGAGGTGTGCCACAGTTGGTGTTGTGCAGCATCAGACCTTTTATGGCAAAAGAATGTAGTTATCAAGGAGCATAATGCAGACACTTGCCCCTCACAGTTTTGAAGTTGCCAACAACATCTACAAATATGCTTATGTTTAGGAATGGTGAAATATTCAGTCATTTCTCACAATCCTACAACTAAAAGTTATGTTTACATCCAGCTGGATGGGAAATTAAAAAAAAAATCAATTGAACATATCATGCCTAAATAAAGCCTATTTCCTTCATCTAAAGAGGTCTCTTCTCCAATCTGGAGAGCTTCCTCTCTACACATCGTTATGTATATGTCTATGTGGGTGTTTTTATCTAAACTGAAGTGCGAGGTAAGTTGTGCTGCTCAGTTCTGTGCCAAATGTAGGTGCCAGCATTTTCCAGATCCAACAATTACTGGGATTTCTTTAACTGAAGCCATCAAAACAAAATCTCATGAGTTTTCAAATAGTTTGCACCTGTGTTTGGTTAAGTTTTCTTGTGTGTTGATTCAGAAAACAGACAAACAAATTAAACCTAAGGTAATGAGAAGGAACTGAGAAGCCTATAAAACTAGCCAATTTAGGTAAGATAGAAAAACATTCTTTTTCAGGAAGAAATGACTGAGGAATAATCTATACTTTACATATTTGTATCACTAAAGCTGGAAGCGGGTTTCAGTAAAGTTATCTTGCTACTCAGAGATGCGCACTTGACTTGTCGCTGTTCCCACAGACAAAATGTACTAAGAAAGATGGATGTGTTCTTCTCCCTTTCTGTAACATTTTATCCAAGAAAGTCAGTAATATTTTGATCTAAGCTGAATCAGCTTTAAGGATTAAACCAAATACAGTATAAATAACAGGCAAGCCATGATTTTTTTTTTTTATATCAAGCACTTTGCACACACACCTAGAGCACAGTTAAGTGCTCCATGTCTATAAAATGTAAAATGACAAATACTGAAAGAGAGCAGTACTGGAGGATTTCAAGGCTAGAAATATAGTCAAAAGAGAGATAGCTGAGATATCAAATACGGTTTATAAGCTAATTACTAAAAGTCTTAATAAAACCTTTATAAGTTGGCTTATTAATATTATATACCAGCCATGGTGCTTTGCAGACATTATCTCATTAATTCCTCCAGGCCATCCTTTGATCACATACCTTAATAGACATTACAGAGTTGTTAAAACTGAGCCATAGCACAATGATGAATTTGCTCCAAAACTACACAGGTTGCCAACACACATGCAGCAATCACTATGGTATGCTGAATTAGAGTAGGAAAAAAAGCAAAAGCAAAAAATAAGATGGACTAAAAAATCACAAAAAAACTTGCCATCAGCTTATGCAGGTATGGTTTGCATAAGTAACTGAGGGGAGCTACCTGAGGTCTATTACTAAAATTATATAGACTTGGCTACAGTTTTCTGGATTAGATTATAATCCTGGGATAATAAGATAGGAAAACAATACATAAGTATTTAATTGAGAATTTTTCCTTGCTTTGGCTGAAACAGAAATGAAATGACTCCTACTATTATAAGAAATTTTTAAAACATCCAAATGTAATAATAATAATAATAATAAAATATAGAGCAGCATCTTTTTGAAATAAGTATTAGAGAACATCCCACCACATAATATTTTCCAAGAAGAATAATAGGTACTCAATAAGTAATTATTCCCTGACTAGTTGGTTAAATAAATACCAAAGAATAAAGAGAAACAGCCCACTAATTAAATTAAGAAGAAAAGAAGACAAAATATAGATTATGCTCTAAATTTCTGGAATCACTAAGACCAATTTGTAAAGGATAGTTTCTCCTCCTCTTCCTCCGCTTCACCAACTGAAAACAAGAACCTGTCACCTGACATCCAGGCTGAAGGCCGACAGGGGTTTAGAAAGGGGGAAACCACCATATCCCTAGGTTTCTGCAAGGCCTTGGGACTCAGCCAGGCAGCCCTGTGTTCTGCCAGAGTCACCCACATTTTCACTTCTTCCTCCCGCCACCCTTGAACTCTTCCTGGTTGGGTCTTCGAGAATTCTCAGAGACACAGGTGGGCAAGCTGCTCCGACACAGGCCACAGACACCAGGGACTGACTTGTACATCCCCACAGGCCATGTCTGCAGTGCCCTCTGCATCTGGACCACTGGCCAGGGGCTGGGGCTTCAAGGAAAAGGTGAGCAGGGGGTGCCAATGAGAAGCCTCTATGTGGTTATAAGTACTCACTAAGGAGAAATGCTCAGAAAACATGTCCTGAAGTTAGTCTCATGTAGACTGCAAATAGTTAGGTCTTGTTTTTGTTGTTGTTATTGTTTTTTGTTTGTTTTAAATCATCTAGCCACTCTGTGCCTTTGTAGAATTCAGTCCATTTACATTTAGAATAAATGTAGGGACTTACTAATGCCATTGTATTACTTCTTTATTCATTTCAGTTACTGACCCAGCAGTTAACAGTTTAGTTCATGGTATTTATTTTTATTAAAATTGTACCTCTTTACAAACCACAGTTTATTCTCTCAGAAAATATTTCTTTAGTTAAATAAGTGCATGAAGTACAAACTTTAATACTATGGTTTTGTTTCTGAAATATTTCTTCCTATTATATAAGGGTAATATGCAAATTGACCCTAATGGCCAAACAACCAGGAATGACCAGCTATGATGCACACTGACCACTAGGGGGCAGACACTCAACGCAGAAGCTGCACCCTAGTGGTCAGTGCACTCCCACAGGGGGAGCACTGCTCAGCTACAAGCCAGGCTGACAGCTGTGAGTGCAGTGGCAGTGGCGGGAGCCTCTCCCTCCTTCTCAGCAGCACTAAGGATGTCCAACTGCAGCTTTAGGCCCACTCCTTGCGGGGAACATGCCTAAGCTGGCAGGTGAACATCCCCCAAGGCTCCTGGGCTGCCACAGGGATGTCTGACTGCCAGCTTAAGCCCAATCCCCCAGGGAGCAGGCCTAACCCAGCAGGTAGACATCCCCAAGGGCTCCCAAACTGCAAAAGGGCACAGGCTGGGCTGAGAGACCCCCCACCGCCCAAGTGCATGAATTTTCATGCACTGGGCCTTTAGTGGGTCCCAGGTTCGATTCCGGTCAAGGGCATGTACCTTGGTTGTGGGCACATACCCAGTAGGGAGTGTGCAAGAGGCAGCTAATCAATGTTTCTCTCTCATAAATGTTCCTAACTTTCTATCCCTCTCCCTTCCCCTCTGTAAAAAATCAATAAAATATATTAAAAATAAAATAAAATAAAAGCTACTGCTCTTGAATGCAACTTATATAATGCAAATGCATCATATTAGTATTTTGTGTGGTTGTAGTTTTCCTGATACTTGTCTTTCTGATTAAGTAATCAGAAAGCTTTTTCTAGCCCTGACTGGTTTGGCTCAGTGGATAGAGCATCGGCTTGTGGACTGAGGTGTCCCAGGTTCGATTCTGGTAGGGGCATGTACCTTGGTTGCGGGCACATCCCCAGGGGCAAGTACCTTGGTTGCGGGCACATCCCAGTAGGAGGTGTACAGGAGGCAGCTGATCAATGTTTCTCTCTCGTCGATGTTTCTAACTCTCTATCCTTCTCCCTTTCTCTCTGTAAAAAATCAATGAAATATATTTTTTTAAAAAAGAAAGCTTTTTCTAAAAGAATGCAGAAAATGTCATAATGTTCCTGACAAGAAGCTGATTAAGAAATGAAGATCGAAAGGAAACATGGAAAATGGATTTAATCCGTATCAATGTTGTGTATTAGCTTTAAGTGGTGTTTTTCTGAAGCATGACTAAGATATTTAGAATATTTTTCTTTCTATTAAGTCTCAATAACATATCCCTTTAAAAAAAATCCCTTAAGAAGTAATTTCTTGTATAGTTTATACCCTAGGGCACTGCAACTCCTTAACAAATGTTAAATAGCACAAGATAACTCTTTTCTCTATTACCACCAAACACTCACTTCTTTGCTTACTATACCATCTTCACTTATTAGTTCTCACTAAATCTAACAGCAGAGAAAATGTTGTCCCTAGTTCTTGGAGTATATTTTAAGATTTTAGTTGTTATTGCTTTCTTCACTATTGGTGCCCTTGACCCATCTCAGTAGTGTTTCTAAGAAACGTTTTAAAGCTCATTGTTAACTGTTGTTTAAAGGTCTCATAGCTCCCATGTTATCTTACAAACACTACTAAGAGTGGGAGGCATGAGTACATAAAGCCTATCAGCAGAGCTGAACGGACTCACATGAAGCATTCTTATTGCCAATAGTTGACCTCCGCAGTCACTGTGTTACAGAAAGGTATATCCTTTAGAATTTACAGGCAAGCTTTCATTAAACAGATTTTACATGACAAAATATATAAAAGTTGGGTTAGGTAAGTAAACATATAACAAAAAAACATCTCAACATGCACCATTATTTACACACTAGAGGCCCAGTGCATGAAATCCATGCAAAAACTGGCCTTCCTTCCCCCAGCTTCTGGCACTGGCTTCCCTCTGGCCACTATCAGGCACCCAGGACTCAGGCTTCCCTCTGGCTGCCAGCAGGCACCCAGGACCTGAGCTTTCTTCCAGCCACTGTCAGGCACCTGGGACCCAGGCTTCCCGCACAGCCCCGGCTTCATCCAGAAGGTTATCTGGTCTAAGTAGCATGTCACACTTTTATTATTATAGATGATAAAAGGCTAATATACAAATTGACTAAATGGTGGAATGACCAGTCGCTATGATGCACACGGACCACCAGGGGTCAGATGCTTGATGCAGGAGCTGCCCCCTGGTGGTCAGTGTGCTCCCACAAGGGGAGGGCTGCTCAGCCAGAAGCTGGGCTCACGGGCAAGCACAACAGCGGTGGCGGGAGCCTCTCCCGCCTCCGGCAGCGCTAAGGACTCCTCAAAAATCCCCTGAGGCATCCTGGTCTGTGAGAGGGTGCAGGCTGGGCTGAGGATCCTCCCTCCCCCAGTGCACGAATGTCATGCACTGGGCCTCTAGTTTACACAATATGCTTTTAGGAAAGTTTCATGACTTTTCTAAACTTGTCTTCTACACAAGATTACATAAAACCTGCCTCCCTCTCTTTCCTCTAGTAGGCCCTCAGTAAATGTTTATAAAATAAATAAATGTAAATAACTTGCATAATTACTAAGAAGTCAATCATTTTCCAAAGATTTATGAATACATCTAAGGAAAGAAACTGTATTTGTAAACACTAGGGGAGATTTTTGTTGTCCTCTAAATGAGGGAAACTATTTGCAAAAAGACATTTTTTCCATTTTTGCCTATACATTTCTCTGTTGTTTTTTCCCTCTTCTTTCTACTTGTTTTTCTTTCTCTCACTAAAAGAATTCATATACAGGTTTTACTTCAGTGATGGCTGTGGGAGTGAGTGGAAAACTTTTCATAATGTCTGGTATTCACTGTGAAGGAAATTTTTATGAAAATAATTATTTGCAAACATATCGTGATTTTATAAGTACTATACTCCTAATCAGAAAATTTTCTAAAAAGTGAAGTTCTTACAGTCTCCAAATTATCTCAAACAGTGGACACATAAAGTTATCATGAATGTATTAAAGCTATGACATTTGAAACTGTTATCCACTCTTAAAAAACACTGGTTTTGTTTTATCTCTCGATAAAGTAAATGCCCTCAAGCCACAACGAGGTTTGAAGGAGAACAAATCCCACATGTGGGTCTTGCTGAAGATCCTTTCCTGAAAACACTAAAATGTGAGGTGAAAATTAAAACAATAAATCATGCTAAGACAGGAAACAATGTGAAACAGGCACTTTTAGACTCTGGAAATGAATTGAGCTCTTAGAACTCTTTTGTGCTAAATCTAAATTTTTGTTCTATATCTAGAAATTTACCAAAATAATCCTGGGGCTAAATTATCAGAGAGACGAGAATCTAAAATTACTTCTATTTTAATCCCATAGTTGGTTAGCTTATTTTTTCTCTCTCTCTACAATGCCACAGTCCTGGCTTAATTAAATAAATATGTAATTCTCATCTTAATTGTATTAAATGTAGAAATCATATTGTAACCCAGAAATAAACTATTCTATATGAAAAACTCAGGGAACTACTCCTCTCATTTCTACAGGATTTTATCTGAGACCTTTTTAGTTCCTATGCAAAAGCATCAATAAAGTCTCTGACAGCTTCTCACGTGAGAGCAAACATTGCCCTGTATACTCCTCAAGTTCAGAATTGAAACTTTAATCCTTCCCTAACTCAGTCTTTCCTTCCATCTCTCTTCTCATTTTTTTTTCTTCTTTCCCTGCTTGGCCCACATTTTTTTTTTCTCCCCATTTCCCCTTCTTTTCTCAGAGAAAGGACCTAGTTGTGAATGAATATTTGGACTTTTTAAAGGAAATATACACAATCTCAAGTTCAGGGTCTACTATTTCTATCTGTGAAAATGTGAGCGTATTATTCATTCTATACAAGTCTTAATTAACTCACCTATAAAATGTAGCTAATAAAGCTTACACCACAGAATGCTTAACATGGTGAAACTAGTAAATAAATTGAAAGCACTTGACATATATGAAGCAATCAGTAAATGTAAAACATTATTTTAAAAGACCATTTCTCTTTTTGCTTTATATGTTGCTCCCTTTCTCCTTTTCTTCCTGACATAAATACAGCAGGCTAGGTACTTGCTAAGTTCTGTGGTGGCACAGTGAAAGGAAACTCATTTTTCCACTCAAATAGCTCACAATCTGTTAGAGAAGATAAGGCAACTAAAACAACAACAACAAAAGAACCCCAAAACCAAGGATGGATGAGCTCGATTAAAATTGGTAGGCTCTTAAAAAGAGTTTTAGACAAATACCTATTTTAGCAAAAGGACTATGTCGGCTATATACAGTTTAGGAGAAAGGCATACTATTGCTATAGAATGACTATTCCCATATCTGTTCTCTTTTACAACCTGTAATAGCTAACATTTTCTGGGTACTTGCTCAATATTATTCCTACATGGAGCTGCTTCACAAGCAAACTAATTAAAGTACTTTCTTGAAATTGCTTGCATTTCAAAATGTTCTTTACATAATTTCTCTACCTTGTGATAAAATATTCTAGTTTATTGGACGTTCTGGATATATTATGCCTTTAGGCTATTGTTAACTCCAGTTTAGTCCAATTCAATAATGTTGATTTCTTGCATTCATAATTACCAGAAAGTAGGATGTTCCAGAAGTAACGTTCAACCATTGTGGAGTAGGAGTCAGTAGGTAAATGCCCCAACCTCAAATTCTGGGTGAGTGTTGGGGACTATTCTGAAATGTGTGCAACTAAGCTCTCAGAGTCATGACCACTTATTAACATGTTATTAGCCTTTTCTAATTCTGTGCATTGTGTTCTCTCATCCTGTGTTGCCTTGATTATCTCCCAAAAGAAATACTTGTACCCATACTTCTTAGGGTCTGATTCTAGAAAATTCAATGCCAGACATGTTCCAACAATACTTGGTAATAGAAGTCACCCAATAAGTGGAGCTGTCATTGTCATCATCATCATCATTAATAAATTGATAATACAGGGTGAAGTTCAGCCGGTATAACATAACAATTATTAAGTAATTTCATATCACTACTCATAATAATGATTAATTATTTAGTACTTAATATGCAACAGGTATAGTTTCTAAAGACTGTAAGGTATTGACTCATTTAACCCTCACCACTATAATATAAAGAAGTTATTTTCATTTCCCATTTTACAAATAAGGAAATTGAGGAATACAAGCCTTAATGAATTTGATCAAACTCACAGAGCAACATGAGGTAGAGTTAGACTTCAAACCCAGATAACTATCCCTGTCCCTGGTATCAGCACATTTAACTTCTGCAGATAAACTGACTCTGTCACCATCACTATCATCATGAAGATAAAATTAGTGTTTTCTTTATTTGTCTATTAGTACTTTGCCTTTATTTGGAAGACTATCTATAATAATAAGAGTGTAATATGTAAATCGACCAAACAGCAGAATGACTGTCTCTGGACCAAGCCAGGGCTGCGAGGATTGAAGCAGCTGGGGCTGTAAGGGCCTACCCTTGCATGAATTTCATGCATCGGGTCAGTAGTATCCTATAATTTAGGAGAAAAATATCTAAGTCATTTTGGTCATCCTTTTGCATAAAGGTTGTGATATGCATTCTGGTGATTTCTATTCCTTGACATTGACAATAGGGCTATTATTCTAATATGTTATAGCACCAACTGATATCGGGAAGGAGTCCAGTGGTATATTAGAAAGGTTTTCTTAACTGAAACTGATTTAATCACTGAAGCAAATTACAATATTTGTCACAGGAAAATCTAGATGTTGTCTTGGAGGAAGGAAGAATGCTTATTAGGAAAACAAGCATTACAAAGTGAGAGAGAGTCACATGGGACATTTTTATGTTTGGACACTGGATCGTTTGATCACTGCAACAGCAGGAACCACCCTGCTTGACTAGCACATTTTTTGAATTTGTCCAATCAAAAGCCAACATGCAAAAAGATCTGATTCAACACTTTTGAGACTGTGTTGCTGCTATCTTAAAAGTCACAGGACACTATTCAATTCATAGGATTTCTCTCTTTCGGGGGAAAAACCATAATGCCCTGAGTGAGTAAGGTAACAGAGAGTTTGAGATTTAGGTAAATACAGAAGCATAAAAGGCTGCCTGTGATCACTCCACAAAGCCACAGAAATCAAGAAATGTATAGTCTTACATTAATCAAAAAAATCATAACTGCTTAAGAAGATAATATGGGAATAATCACTAGCCCATTTTTATACAATCTTCAGTCTTTTTTAATATTGATTTGTGTAAATGGAAATACATTTGGAGTCACATGACAACACTGTCATCTGGATTCATGACTAGTACCCAGCATTTTAGTTTAGAATTTCTTATAATGGATTAACATTATCAAAATTATTCTCCATGGTGAATAACATTATTAAAACAACCTGGTAATTTTTAATGAATCGATTATAATCACTCATACATTTGTCAATTGAAAATGGGAAATTGATTGACTGATTGAAGGTTGACATATGATAACATGTATATTACATATGTACAGAAAAGAATTGCAAACGTCACAGATTTCTTGGCAACTCACTTTAGGCAGTCCTTGTTTTCTGAAAAGCCAACTTACCAAATTCCCATTGGCAGCAATGATGATTAACCACTCTATGAAAGTATTGGCTCAGGGTCTCTTCTCTGAGTGTAGTCCCCTAATACATTTCAAATATGTTTGACCTTTCAGAGCAAGGGACTAAAACATGGTGAACCCCCAGTTAACTTAATTTCTAATATTCAGTTTGGAAAAAAATGCATGTTTTTAAATATGTATTTCATTGGCAAGGCTCCCTAATGATCGGCATCAGACCAAAGTCCACCTTGGGAGCGCTATCACAGAATTCCCTGGGTGTTCTGTCTGCTCCATTAGAGCTCAACCAAAATATAATGGGTGGGAGTAAAACACTGCTGGATACTCAGAGGCTTAAACTCCAGAGGTGACCTGACAGAACTGCAAAGAAGCAACCCTCTTCCTTCTCAACTGGTTATCTCTGTGTAAGACCAGATAAGGAGGACCCCTGTTGGGTCAGCTATAAGACTTCTGTTTTATTCAAAAGAGAAGCTTTTTAAAAATAATCAGCTCAATAAGCATGAAAACACACACTGT
>NW_006299714.1:120779-123476 GCF_000327345.1 Myotis davidii
GCGATCTAGGGGGGCGGTGATGGCCACAGATTCATTTGTTTTAACTTTTTTTGTATTACCTTTCTATTCTGAGTTCAATAAATAGTTTCATAATTTCAAACTTCAATGTTTCTAATTTACCCCTTTCTTTACTATATTTTACGAAAAAGGTAGAAACATTAATACATATATCTTTCTGTTTAATTGCTATTAGAATTTTAAAAAAAATGAATTTCCAGGGGGCACTGAGTAATATTTTTTTCTGGAAAGGGGGTGATAGGTCAAATAAGTTTGGGAACCACTGCTCTAGGGAATAGTGACCAATCAGAGGGGATATCAGTCCAAGGGAATAGTGACCAATCAGAGGGGAGATCAAGGCAGCAGGATCTGCAGCCTTTATGAGCCAGAGGGAAAAAGAACTCAGTGGGACCCTTTCCCCTTCCCCATGTGGGAGTCCATTCTGTGGGATTCTTCCCCTTTCCCCACGTGGGAGTCTGTACTTGTTCTTCAATAAATCTCCACCTTTGCTATGCTACCCTCTGTCTGTGGATTCATTCCTCTACTCCAGTGGACAAAGAATCCGGGTTCCAGTCCAAAAATTCCGTTTCAGTGCTTTGGTCTATTTTAAAATGGTTTCTTTTTCCCTCCCTTTGCTAGAAGCCCAAGGGGATTTTTCTCCGATATCTACTGTGGGAATCTGGTTGAGCTCCTGGAGGTAAATCTCATAATATTGTGCCTCCCTATCTCCATGACTAGATCCCCTAGAAGAGGGGTGGGCAACACCTGGCACGCGTGCCAAACATGGCACGCCAGTAACTTTTGCTGGCACATGAAACCCTTTCTTATAATTTCCATTTACAATTTTTTTCTTAATATCGACTTTTTTATTTTTCAGATAAATTCAATGTAGGTGCATCTTAGATAAATACATAATTTTACATAACAAGTTATCTTAAAGACCATAGAAGACATGGATTGACGAAAGAGGGGAAGAGCAATTTCTATGCCTCTGCCTTAACTCTCCCTGCCTTCCTAGATCCGACCCGTGTTTTGGTTTCAGCCTCAGATGCAATGGGTTTTCACTGACAAGACAACCACCTCACCTACTTATTCAAAATTTCACTCTATAAAAATGAAACCTTCTCTCTCGCTTTTCCCACTGGTATTAATGAAAGGGGAATAAATTTCTATGTTTCTCTCTGCAGCAAAAGTCCCACTAATAATATCAAATGGAGTCATAAAGTTTTCTGTTGGACTATCAGTGTACATGTATATATTAAAAAATAAATGTATTCTTCATCATCATATACTGTATAGGAGTAGGCTGATGGATGAAAGTAGTAGCTCGGGCATATCTCTGAAGGTCACGAAATATAAACCTGATGTAAAATCTCTGTCATCAGTGATGCAGCAGCAAAAGTCCTACTGATAATATCAAACTGAGTCATAAAGTTTTCTGTCGGACTATCAGTGTACATGTATACATTAAAAAATAAATGTATTTTTCATCATCATATACTGTGTTTTTGTCGCTCGAATGAATTTTATTATTTCTTCAAGGTTTTTCACATACGTACACCTTAAGAGATATCAAGTAGGCATAACCTGTTCTCAAAAAATTAGGGTTGGCACGCAGAAGAATTTTGAGCACGAGATTTTGCTGGTTTTCGCACGCACTCACAAAAAGGTTGCCCACCCTTGCCCTAGAACTTTTAACTCTTCTGAATATTCACAGTTGTCCACACCAACAATTCAGCAATTCAGCAATTCACCAATTACACAATTCAAGTTTTCCTACCCAGCACTGGTTCTCTCATGGTTTCCTCCTGTGAGCCAGCTCTGGTAAGCCAGGACTCCCTATATTCACCCATCTCTCCAATCTTGGGGCCTTCCTTCATTCTCCATCTTCCCTTCTCTTACAGATCCAAAACAAGTTGTTGATTTTTCATTGTGTTCAGCCCTTTAATGGTTTCTAGAATGAAGTAGTGACTTGCAATCTTGTTACTTTTGGCACTAGGAACTAAATACAAACCATTTTTAATACTCTTGTTCTGAAAGTTATACATGCGATTTTTGCTCACAGCCTGTTGTCAAGAGCTAGTTACATAGCTTTAGCATAAATGAGAGCAACATTGGGAAATCAAGAAACTATTTTAAATCAGGAAACTATTTAAAACAATATGTTGAGATGGAATTATGGATTGCTTTGAACATCAAAATGAGAATTATTTTGAAGGCACCTGAATTCCACTAATTATTCTGAGTCCAAATTGTTATAACCCAGAGGGCATTGTAACTGAAAGATGTGTGTGTGTGACTGAGGGGAAAGGATAACACAGCGGATTGGTATGGGCTGTTCATTAGACAAGATGATTTTTCCTGGTTTTTGAACCTTTCACTCAAATGTAAAAAATCAAATGAATAAGCTGCTTAATGTTGCTGTATAATGTAATGGCAGGTTCTACATTAGGAGCTGTTGTCATCAACTTGGTCCTTCTTTGTGTGTGAAGTCATAATTATGTATCTAGTTCAGTGATGGTGAACCTTTTGAGCTCGGCGTGTCAGCATTTTGAAAAACCCTACTTAACTCTGGTGCCGTGTCACATATAGAAATATTTTGATTATCTGCAACCATAGTAAAACAAAGACATATTTTTGATACTTATTTTATATATTTAAATGCCATTTAACAAAGAAAAATCAACCAAACTATGAGTT
>NW_006299714.1:124957-126091 GCF_000327345.1 Myotis davidii
GAGCCAAACCAACTAGGCCTCAATGAGTAAGTTTTGACTAACACTGTATTCTTCCTTGAGATTAACAGAGCAACACAGATGCATGTTGAACAAAAGAGAAAACTTCTTTGCTCACCTTGCTGCCATTCACAGAGATAAGTACTCAAAATAGATTCTCAGAGTTATCAGGGGAAGGTAGACCCGTTTTAAACTAGATTTAATGCCCTCGCCTTGGTATCCTGCACTAGACACAAAGCAGAAACATCCTGATTCGTTTGGGGGAATCAAGGACTCCCCCTCCCCAAAATAAAACATATAGTGCATCATATTCAGAATAACAGGTCCTCACCATGGCCTAAATCACACCACATAGCTGTCTGCTTACCCTCTGCCCCAGCCTTGTCTCTGCTCTCCCCATTTCTCTCTATTTCAGTTCTCCGTGGCCTGCCTGTCAGTGTTTGCCAGTTACAGTTTCCGTGGCATGAGCTCAATCATTTCTGTGATGTCAGGAAAATCACGTAATCTCTCTGTGCTTAAACTTCTTAGTCTAGGTAACCACAGTGATAATGATGTCAACACGTTCATCCTGGCTACACAGTTCTAGTGGTTATTATTAGATGGGATGATGAAAGTCAAATTGGTCTGGAAAAAGAAAAGCATATTAGATGCTTAAAGTATTAGGAATATTGTCTTGCATGTGAGTTAAAGCTCTGGTCATTTGCTTCCCAAACCTTGATTATAGGTGTTATGATCCCAAAAGTACTTCTGAGAGTTTAATATTTATCAAGACTTCTATATTCCTAGTATTTGGGGGGGAAAATATGTTACATAAGATTAACTTTCTCAGCACTGAAGAGCCTAAGGCTATTCCTTATGCAGCATCCTTTAAAAGTCCCCCTTTCTTTCATAACTTCAAGTGATTTTAATGAATTCATTAAAAATACAGGGCAGGGCAAACATAGGTTTGCAGTTGTGAGGACACAAACTTTCCATATGAACAACCATAAACCTACTTTTGCCCCATCTGGTAAAGCCTAACTTCCTTAATAGTTCTCATCATTCAGACATTTTTTTCATCAGAGTCAGCATACACTTTGCTTTTTATTTCTTTCATGCCATTTACACTTAGTTCTTCGCCCAGGTAGCTGTTATTAT
>NW_006299714.1:126171-132237 GCF_000327345.1 Myotis davidii
CCACCCCCCTGTCTTTGTGTAACGAGACCCTAGCTGCACCCTGCCCTTGCATCGCTAGCCCCCAGCCCTCACTCAACCAACAGGAATCAACCAAATCAGTGGTCCGAGTGTGCCCCCACCCCCCGACCCCAAGCCCTATAAATTCTTTGTTCTCTTGGGATGGGGCACTCTCTCGCATCTTACCACTGCACCGGTAAAGGAGGCAGAGGGACCAAGCCCGGGCTTGAATAAAGACTCTATGCTTCTGCATCGGACTCGGCGGTCCCTGGTAGATCTTTGGGGGATCTTGAAATCTGGGCATAACAGTCACCATAATCCCCCCCAGGATCTTGTCTGGTTACATAAAGTATATTGCTAATACAATATATTCTAACTATTATAAACTATGACAGATTGCAGGATAACTCTTTTTCATCCATTCTGGCCACGTTTTTCATCTATTCTTGCCAACTGGTATATTACTATTTAGTAACAATTGGAATCAAAAATATTAGGGAGCTAGGAAAAATGCATTTACCCCAGTAAGCTATCATCCACTCCTACTTAGGTTAGGAGTAGGGAAATGGTTGAGTTATATGCTATACTTTTCTAAGGCAGTTACCATAATCATAGAGGATCCTGGATACACAGTGTAGATAGATTCAAGAACCATAATGAATTCTCCAATTCAGCTCACCATCTCCAAACTTCCTATCAAAAGTTGTTTCAGCCCTAGCTGCTTTGGCTCAGTGGATAGAGCATTGGACTGTGGATTGGAAGGTCCCGGGTTCGATTTCAGTCAAGGGCACATGCTCAGGTTGCAGGCTTGATCCCCAGTCGGGGGCGTGCAGGAGACAGCCAATCAGTGATTCTCTCTCATCATTGATGTTTCTATCTCTCTCCCTGAAATCCTTCCTCTCTGAAATCAATAAAAATATATATTTAAATAAAAAAAAGAATCAGTCTGGTTATTTCATTTTTTTAAAAAAAGCTGTTTCAATGAAGAAGGATCATAAGCTTGTCCTACAGTGGGGAAGTAATGCTATGAATCTGATTTTTGGAAAGCAAGGGCATTAGGGAAAAGATACCAGGAGAGGTGTCGAAGGGCCTTCTTGGACCCTACTTCTCTGATTACAGAACTGACTCAGTTCCAACATTCTTGGCTTCTCAGTGTGAGGAGGCACACTAACTGGAAAACGTTTCTTTCAACTCCACCAGTCCCCTCACCTACCAACCTCTTCTTTATTCATTGCCCTAATTTGCAATTTGCTTTAAAAGCTCAAAAATAATTGTTTAAGTGCTTCATGAATTTTTCCTGCAGAGGTGCTGATAGGTTTATGATCAAATTTTTTCTAATACATTATCCACCACATTTTCTATTTTTCAATTGTTAAGATCTTTTTTCTGCTTTGAATTCTAACTTTAAAATGAGAGGGAAATTTCTATCTATTGGGGAGCTTCATGTAATTTCTCAAGAGAATCTTGCTCTTTAAATGCATTTGGCACTCCTCTCCATTTTGTTCGCTTTAATCAGTATTTTTGGAGCTGACCTTATGCTGTTCCTATCAATCTAATGCCATGAGGTCCTAACATTATCTAGCAATTCAAGGCTGCCACAGACTAGTAAAGCCTCGGGTAGCTGGGAAGTTCGTTTATCTTTTTACTACTATTTTTCCTTAAGCGGAGTTCATTGATTTCTGACCAGAGGGGTGTGAAAATTAGCTGCATGTACAGCAATGGACTCTGAAAAATACTTGGAGTATAGTTGCATATAAGTTATTGACTCTAGATTTAGCTCTTTTTGACACTTTACAAGAATAAAATTATTATACATTGTGTACCATTACATAGGTATCCAGATATAGGTTTAGCTATATATAGATTTAGTATATGGATATCTGTCTATCTATCCATCATTCATGTAGTCAAAATTTTAATAGATGTCTTCTTAAACATTTTATATGTTGAATATTTTTTATAAACTTATCCCTAAGTATAACACCATAATGAAATTAATTAATCAATCAAATATACATGTAAACTTTATTAACATCCTTTTGACAAGAAAAATCTTGTTAGCAACAGACAAAGCAAACAGACAAAGCACATAGTATATATTAAAATCTTGTTCAGGACACACTTTTATTCAGTTGTCAAAGCACAATTATCAAGATTACTTTCTATTGTACTATCTAAGAACTTCCAGATAAAATATAATGTTTGACAAGCAGATACAAGTCAAAATATTCAGGATCCCACTGTGGCAGAACTATGATTCCCTTCAGAATAAAATAACTAATAGAACTGGAGGGAACCTTAGAGAATATCCAGTCAGATTCACTTTCTTTATGTGGTTAGTACACAAAAATATATTATGAAAAGCATTTCTAATATTTGCTCAGACCCTTGAAAATTCTGCAAAAGAGATGATACATTTTTAATGAGTGGAAAATCACATTCCCAGTATTTCTATTACTCTCAATATTCCCTATATATATGTAGTCAAAGATTAAAAATTACCCTGTTTTTTATTTTTGTACTCCAACCAAAAATTATTTCCGAATCAGTAGTACTCTTAACATTTCTCCTTTCTCCCTTTCCTTCTTCCTCTCTTCATCTTTTACTTAAAATTATAGTTTCTAACATATGTAAATTCCACATCTTCATTTATCCAGTTCTGTATTTTGTTGTTAAAGCAGCATTATTTTATCTTGAAACAATATAAAACTCCCAGCAAGATTGGAAGTAGAATGCAAAGAACTTTTACTTTCCCCCACAGAACCATTTCAGATCCAGTTGTTGGCGTCAATTCCGTGTTGTCTGATGTTTTCTTGTGACTGTACTTGGGTTACACATCTTTGGCAAAAAGGCCCTAGAAGAGATGCTATATGTTTTACATTGCATCCTATCAACACCCAATTTTAATTTGTCTCATAACGGGTGATATTCACTTGATAACTTCAGATAATATTTTCATTTTCTTGGCTCCACTGTAAATGAGTATTTTGTCAGGAAGTGCTTGGAATTATGAAAATATCTTATAACTCACCAAACATTTCATGGATTTATTTGCTTATGCATTCATTTATGTATTAGAATTTGGACTCATGGTATCACACTTTATTCAAGATCACTTATGTATTTTTGCATCCATGCTAATGCCAATGGAAGTCCTTTCAAGTTAGATCCTGTGTTCAAGTCAATATCATTATTTAAGGGCTTATTGATTTTCTGACTCAAAAAGATATTCTAAGCTTATTTTTATTTTACCTGCCTCAATTCTGGAAACAGTCATTTCTCCAAATGGCCCTAAATCACTCATTCCTTTCAGTGGAGAATAGTATTTAGTACCAAGGTAGGTGTGTTTATTTATTTGGAGCTATTGTATTGAGCTGGCATTGCTCCTAGGCTTTCTGGGGGATAATATCTATATAAACATTTCTCTCTAAATATCGATCTATCGATCTATCTATCTATCTATCTATCATTTATCTATGTATCTATTGAAAATCATAAGTTCATACTGAGACTTCCAATTCCAACATAAAATCAATAGGGTTATTTATAGTTTTCTTCCTTTCTATGTATATACAGGCTATCCAAAACATGGACACCCTGTGAGTTTCATAGCTGATAACTCACTTTTGAAAATAAAATGTATTTTAATAAGCACTGCTTTAATAATTATTCAAAGTGTCTGTATACATTTTGGGGGATGTATATTGAAAAATCTGGCCTTTTCTTTTCTTAATATACTAGAGGCCTGGTGCACAAAAATTTGTGCACTGGCAGGGAAGGTGGGGCAGGGGGGTGTCCCTCAGCCCCACCTGTGCCCTCTCACAGTCTGGGACCCCTCAGGAGATAACAACCTGCTGGCTTGGGCCCGCTCCCCCGGTGGCAGATGGCAGGCCCGATCCCTCGGTGCCTGCCCTGCCTCCCCAGGTCATGCACACAGCAGGGCCGATCCAGGGGTTGGGTGCCACTCCGGGTCGGGTTGCACACAGGACACCCAGGTGGGCTGGCCGATTGCTGCTTCCCCACGGGGCTGCCCCGGGTCCAGTCGCACATGGACGCCTGCTGCCCCAGGTCGCAGATACCAGGCCCAGATGGCGGCGGGACAGGCAGGATGGCGCTGTCCCTCCCTGCCTGCAGTATGCAAATTAGCTGTCATCTTTGTTGGAGGTTAATTTGCATATCATGCTGATTAGCCAATGGGAGGCATAGCGAAGGTATGGTCAATTACCATGCTTGTCTATTATTAGATAGGATTAACTTATTTCATCAAATCTCCTGCATGTAATTGATCTCCCATGGTTGCTGTCATATCCTCCTCCATGGAGATGCCTTCTTCACCACAATAGGGCTGGGCTCCTACCATTGCTCTCACCTCCTGCATGGGTTATCCACTCATGTGGAGCATACTTTGAACCTGTGTGATAAGCTATCCTCACCTCTGCACTGGTGCCCTCCTCACTCTGTTTGAGATTTGACACCCTGAGCCAGACAGCCCTCCTACATGATGCCTGCTCTTCCCTATTTGAGTGTTAACACTCCACTCCAGGCTCTATCCCTGTGTGGATGCATCCTTACTCGTGTGGGCTCTGGCTCTCCTCTCTGATCCCCGTGCAATCATCTATCTTGCTTGGCCTTCTCAGTCACTTCAGAGGAATTGTTTACACTCTGGGCCATAAAAAGGAAGAAAGAAAAACTGGCGGGCAAGCTTTTTATTTTTATTTTTTAAGGACATCCATTTAAAGCTATACATATCGCTTTAGTTCATCTCCAACTGGACAGAATTTCACTACATGAAAATGCCAATTAGTAAGTGGATCCAGAAATACTAGAAAGAATACATATTGGTTACTGTTTGCCCAGTTAAAATATGGTATTTCCATTTATAAAAAGGAAAAAAATGAAGGATAAATGTTGGAGGATAATTAGTGTTTACTTACTGAGATGTTAAAAAAGTATTTGTTTCAAACCCCATCTTCATCTGCTATGGACATTCCTAGAAAGTACAGGTTTAGAAATTCAGTGAGCCCTCTGTTTTTGGCAGATACTTTATTAAAGTTGAGATACAGTTAATCACCTATGATCCCGCCATATTGCCCTGTGCAGTAGTACAGGACATTAAAGACTTTATTTCTCTGCCCCTTGCCTGCTGGTTTGCTGCTTCTGTTTGTGGCTTGTTTCCTTTGTCCACAGCCACAGCTCCAGTCCATGGGTGGTCCTTCTACAGCCCTAGTACTCAACAGGAAGGGAAGATCTCGCTTCCCCTGACTTTTTAGCTGCTATCAACAACTGGTCTCCACTGTTGATAGTTCTGGGAGTTTCACTGTCTCTTGGTTCACTTAAACCTGCACACTTTAAGTCATGAGTTTTTAGCTGGGGTGGGGCCCTGACTGATACACCTTGCTTAAAACCCAGAAACAAAACAAGAAGAAATAAAACTGATAAACTTCTGTGGACTGCTGAAACTGCTTTGGATCACAGAAATGAAAGTGTAATTTCTATCAATAATTCTCAGAGTAGTAATCCACAGAATGGATGGATAATGCAAATCAATGCAGTCCTTCTTTCACTGAGAATAGATGTCCACTAAAATAATTGTGGTAAATAATGTAGTTGATTTATATTCTTGAGATGCATCTTATCTTATTGTGGTCCGGCAGTAGACAGTTCTTATACTGCCAGTCTGTGGACTGCACTTTGAGTAGAACTGATTGAGTCTACCAGTATTTGCTATTCTTTATGGTATTGCACCAGCTGAAGCTATGATCCACTCAAGACTCGGTAGATCAAGCATGTCAAACTCGCAGCCCACAAAAAATATTTTTGTGGCCCAGCCAATATAATGGTATGTAAGAAACATTTTAATAAAAATTTCGTAACTTAATTTTTATAATATCCTGTCATACATAACTATTAATAATGAACTGCAACATTTGCTAATGACTTATTACTATAATCGTGTTGCATTCATTTCCCTTATGCACCTTACTCACAGATGCACCATTTCTCTCCACTAATACTAGCAGCGAATATTTAGCAGCGGATTGCCATGTCATTAGTCTTGTACTGACTTGG
>NW_006299714.1:132295-134153 GCF_000327345.1 Myotis davidii
AATAAACTTGTTTATTTGGCCCATGTTAGCCGTTGAGTATGACATGCTTGCCTGTAGATTGTCATATTACATCAGTGTTGTAAAGGCTACAATTATAAGAAGTTTCTTTCTCAAATAAAAAAAAGAGATGGATAAAAAGTTAGAATTAGAAGACCTTTAATTACAAAGGACTGCTTTTGAATTGGCTTAAAATTTACTTCTTTTTTTTCAAAATTAAATTTATTAGGATGCTATTGGTTAATAATAACATTATACTATCCTCTTTTACAGATGAAAAATTGAAGCAACTGCCTTGTAGATACAAGAGCTGGTAAAGTGCCAGACTCAATCTCATAGACAATCTACATTTTTCCTCCACGTTAACAAAGGGATAAACTGAGTCATAATACAGTAGTTCCTTGGGTTACGTCGGAGATCTGCTCCTACGGCGCGACATAATGCGATTTTCGCCGTAAGTCGGAGCCCACCTACATAAGCACCTATGTCACTCACATGGAGCACATACACAGCAGTAATGAAGTGAAACAATAAAAAATATTTAAAAGAAAGGTAAGAATTCCTGACCTTTACTTGTGGTAAATAAATAATAAAAAAACATAAAGCACATATGTACAGACGTAGAAATGACGGAACTTTTTTTATAAATAAATGGGAGATGGCGACGTAACCACAAAATGACATATGTTGAGTCCGACGTAGTCCAAGGACTGTCTGTATTTAAATAATTTTATAATGTTATAGACAAATAACTAATGGAGCTAGGATACAAATCAAGATCTACTTTTAATGCTTTAATAATGCAATTAGAAATGAGAGTCACTAGATTACCTACTTTGAAAATCCCAGAACCAAAGATGTTTAGTGGTCGGATAGCCAGAAGCAGAGAAAGGCCTAGATCCGTGGTGGGCAAACCGCGGCTCGCAAGCCACATGTGGCACTTTGGCCCTTTGGGGGTGGCTCTTCCACAAAATACCACGTGTGGGCGCGCACATACAATGCGATTGAAACTTCGTGGCCCATGCACAGAAGTTGGTATTTTGTGGAAGAGCCGGTATTTTATGGAAGAGCCACACTCAAGGGGCCAAAGAACCGCAAGTGGCTCACGAGCCACGTTTTGCCGAGCCTCAGTTTGCCGACCACTGGCCTAGATCATTGACCTCGACTCAACTAAGTGGAAACACCAACTTCTTTCTGGGACATCATGTGTCATCTGTTTGGATCTAAAATAACTGCAATGCAGAAAAGGAACCAGTGACTTCCGTTTTTCTATAACTTCACAGGCAATTTTTTTAATGATAAATCCTGGACTATTTATAAAGATACTAAACTTCATGCTTCAGGTCATAAGAGACTTTATATATAGTCACAGCCATGTAATTAACAAACAATCAAACAAACAGAAGGTGCAGTCAATAAAATTCCTAATATAACAGCAATTACATGTATAGAAAAAAAAATCTAAGTTATCTTCCAGCCAATACTTTGTACAGAGTTGCTTTAAACTAAATCAAGTTTATTATTTTATTTTTGGTGTTCTATGGTATGAAATAACAATGTTAAGCTAATACACTTAAATCTCAATTTCCCAGTTTTCAAAAAAAAAGAGTTTGTGTGTGTGTTTAGAGACTAGAAGCATACCATTTTGGATATATAAATATCAGGTGCTGCTTTTATGAAAGAAGGGAGACCTCAAGACTATAACATCTCCCCAATATCACTTTTATGTTCTGCATTACATTATCATTTTTAATGGATTCAAGATGCTGAACCAGTATTTTTGAGCATCTCATCATTGAAATTATTCTGTGAGATTAATATATTGATTCAGTAAAACGTAAAGCAATAATTTAAATCAGAG
>NW_006299714.1:134215-142856 GCF_000327345.1 Myotis davidii
AAGAAATAAACTCTTTTTTTTCCTACAAGAATTGTGGAAATATATGTTCATTACAAAGTAGAATTCCTCTAATGATGCATTTCTTCCTTAATGAGGAACAAGATAGCAGGGAAGAATGACCACTGAATGTGCTTCTGTATTTACTCTAATTATTTGTTTGAACATATCCTGTCACTTTCCTAAAACAAGACCAAGAAAATCTACTCCATAGGGACACTTTACAATTTTTTTAAAAATTTTCTCCAAGGAGATATAACTTCTTACCTTGTTAAAATGTGACTTTCAGTTAGAGAAGGTTGCAGAAAAAATGTCAAGCTCTAGGCCAGATTTTGTGGCTACTCAACTGTAGCCTTTCAGCATCCAGTTCACACATTTTGACTTCAGTTTGGCAGAGACAAAATATGTGGAGAGGAATAACATAACTAAGCTTCTGAATCACACTAAAAATGAAGTGAAGTAAATTTGCTAAAATATTCAAGGTATTGGCTCAATTTCATTAGTTTCTTAAATTGTAGCAGTATAAAATGTTATACAGCAGTAAAAAAGCTTTATTTATTACTTAACACTGCCAAATTCTCTCACCTTGAAAAACTCAACTCGAAAATAATTTATTGAATAACTGCTGTTATGTACAAGGTATGTGCTAGGATTATGAGAGAATCAACATCAGTGTGGGCCACAGTTGCCTCTCTCAATGTTCTGACAATCAGAAAAATAAAATGCCAGCCAACAACCTACAACATACTATCAAGTGTCATAACTATGGTGGAGACATATTCTATAAATAGTTGAAAACAAAAATACCAGTGGGATGAACTCATATCTCCAGTATTAATTAGTACTTGGGGATCATCAAATCTTCAACCAGTATTCCCAGAGATTTCCACCCAGCCATTCTCAGGAGTTATGCTTATTTGTGAATAACCCAAGAATAAACCAAAGACAAAAGCCATGACTTCTTGATAACGAAGTTCAAAATAATCTGGTCTAAATGTGAGACAGAAAGATTTGAATGCGCGTGTTCAAAGATGGCAAGTGGAGGTAAATAGGAAGGGGAGAAACTTGTATGGAAAGAAGAACGTGAGAAAAAGAAACAAACAATCCCAACTGAAGAGGCTACACCTGAGCCATCTTTTGGGAGTGGGCATTACAAGAGAGAAGATGCCCTGAAGGTAAAGCACTTCAGCCCTAACTGAGGTGACACAGAAAGGACCCCAGGCTGAGATCCTGGCAGTGATGTCCCTGAGAGGGATGACACGTTTAGTACACGTGGCCCATGATATACCTGTACCAGGACGAATGGAAATCATTTTGGAATAACTCAGTGTCCTGAAAGGTGTCAACACAGCTCTAGATGTTGTAGCATTCAGGGTAATAATGGGATATTAGTCAAGAGGGTTAGGAATAGAATTTATATTAATACGAAAAGTACCATGCATGTTACAAGCTCCAAGAAATAAATTTACATTTTAGATTAAATCTAAAAGAATCATGGCTAAAATACCTGAGGCCAATTCTAAGAAACTCTTAGGGTTAAGAGTTTATATCATTCATAGGAATTAACAGGAATATCACAAGTAAAAAAAAAAAAAAAAACTTGGTGAATCTGCTCAGGTTACCATACAGAATAAGATAGACTAGGTGGCTTAAACAACACCAGTTTATTTCTCACAGTTCAGGTGTGTGGCAAGTAGAAGATCAAGCCCTTGCCGATTATGTTACTGGTAAGGGGTTCCCTCCTGCCACGCCGCTGCCACCTTTATGCTGTGTCCTCTCATAGCATAGAGCGAGAAAGAGCAAGATATCTCATATCTTTTCTTTAAAAAGCAGTAATTCCATCTGTAAGGGTTCATGAACTCATCTGTGGAATTACCTCCCAAAGGTACCATCTCCAAATACCATCACATGTGGGGTTAAGGCTTTGACATATAAATTTTGAGGGAACAGAGACATTCAGTCTATTGCTGTGAGGTTAAAGTCTCAGGAGGGGAGTTCTTTTAATCCGTGCCCACTATGTTCTGGCTGCCTGAAATCCATGACCTACAAAAGTTAACTGTTCTTTGATGTAGACAATGAGACCTAACAATGACTTCTGACTTGCTTAAATAAGGGGCCACGTGGTGAATATTAACTCATATCATTTTCTGAAAGAAATGTGAGCAGAGTTAATGACATGGTTACACAGGAGTCCTGGCATCCCACTCATTCTTTGAGAGCCTAAGGACTGAATTATATTTTTCTTTAATCTTCTCAGGTCTGTGGTTCTATTGTAAGAGTCTGGGGGGCTTTTAAGAAATGAAAATTCTTGTTCAAAAAAAGTAGTAGGGAACCTAATTCTTAATAACCAGGGCGTATGAGCCTTCTTAGGTTAAATAATTTTTGAGTAGTTATGATGTGTACTTTTAAAACTCTATATTATATATCTATCAACATATACATTGTGTTTCAACTAAACCTAATTACACATATATATGTTATCACTGATATAATGACTTATACTGATTCATTATCCTGACAAAAAGCTAGTAAAAAAGTCAGTTCCATGTCTATTGCCACAGAATGTTGCCTACACCTGTTTCACTCTTCAAATTCCTTTGACAACAATGATATATGAAGAGATAAAGGAGAACCATTAAGAGAACGCCTCCACTGTTCAGATTTTCAAGCCCGTCACGCAGCTGAATGACGCTCTTTGTGAACACCTGGAGAAAGACGAGTCACTGATGCAGTGCTCCACTCTAGATCACAAAGCATGACAGACTCAAAAAGACCAGTTTCCCATTATTTTACAGTAATATCTGTGCATCCAAATAAAGAAAAGTAAGCAGGAGGGTTGTTTAGCAGAGAGAGGCAACACCAAAACACTTACAGGAGGGGAAAGCAGTGACTGCTCAAAATGCGAATTAACATCGTCAAAGTAGAGTTATCACAGAGCAGTAGCAGAGAAACAAAAGCAACTTGATCATACTGTGATTGTTCTAATCAAAGTTCCCTTTGCTGCCAATATCCTAGATTGTTACTACGCAACTCCAACATGATAGGCCTCATAAATACCACAGCCCCCCAAAGAAGAAATTTCACATTGTTGGGCCTCGGGTGAAATTCGTCAGGGAATGGGGTGCTACTGTAGACTTCTTCTCCATATCTCTTTGTCTCTTTCTGTAGATCTAATCCATTTTTATGTCAGTGAACAATTTCCCAATCTCATTCATGCTTCCTCACCTTTATTGCCTGTAACTTTATCTCACACCTGCTTTTAGCTTCCCATGATATGATTTCTTGCCCTAACTTTACATGAACTTTTCTCCACTGATGGGGGCCATAGGAGTAGTAAAATATTAGCAAAGCTATAGGATGAGTGACGACTGCTGTTTGGAAGCAAACAGAAATGGGATAGAATCAAAAAAGCAGAGTTCATTTGCACGACTGACAGTCAACACCCAAATAATACGCCTCAGTTTTACAGTCCTTTCCATTGGCCATTATTGTCATCACACTCTTCCAATTGTACCAAACTCTGAAAGTGTATGTCAAACATCCATCTACCTCAGTGTAGGTGCACAGATCTCCAAAGCCACTTAATTCCTTAACTCTATTAGACCTTACCCTTAATTTTCTTGTCCTTAAAAATATTGAGAAAAGTAGAAAAGATTTTTCTTTCTAATGGCCATGTCAATCTAATAATGCTAGAAGAAATATGTAACAAAAGGAATGTTATATATATATAACAAAATAATACGAAATATATAACAAAATATATAACAAAATACAACATCATGCAGGCCACTAAAGTCCCAGAGGCTCCTCATGTACACTAATTAAACAATGGCATTGACTGAAGAAGAATTGCCTATGCAGAGCACTTTAGTCATTGCTGAGAAGCACTACAATGAAATTGAAGCAACTGAGCTTGCTCTCAGTAAGACAGAAGCTGAGTTAAGTTCATCCCTATAGTCGAAGCTAATAACTGAAATCCATGCATTTCAGAATCACCCTCACTAAAGCAACTCTATACTAGCTTGACAACTTCTAGAATTTTACAACCCACATGAATATATAAAATTATTGTTTGAAAACCACAGTAAAGTGCTACTCCAAAATGACAAATATAACTCATAAAAATATAGGTATTAGAAACAGACATGTCTTCAGGGTGAGGGATGGAAGTGGGAGGAAAGGTACAGTATACTCTTGAAGAATGCAGACTTTAAGTTGGACAAACATGGGTTCAATTTCTAGTTCTGATACTTAATGTGTGGCCTTTAATGATTTGCTTAATTCTATAAAACTTATTATTGTCACCCATAAAACAGCTAATACTACAACCACCTGATGAAAAAAATTAAGGAAAGATTTAAGTGAGATGACATATGTAACGCAGTATCCTTAGCTAAGTATTTGGCACATCATTATTGTCAAATAAATGTTAACATCACAATGGCCTCAAAGCTCTTTTCACTTAACTACAAATACCCTTTATAAGCTTGAACTTTTCCAGGAAACAACAGTTGATAAATAAAGAAGGAACTGCAATTCTCCTACCAGCCTTCAGTACATCTTAATACTAAATTGACTTTATAATTTGGTTCACTGTATTTTAAACATTGTATCTTAAGGTCTACTCAAATATTATAGTCAATTCAGTCAATAATTCTGCTTCTGAAGTATTAAGAAGGCAAACTTTAGTTAAATATAAATTAAAGAACTATGTGGGTAAATATTTTCCATATTGACCCAGATAACTTTTTTACTTTACTCAATAATTTATGATTTATGTATGCTTAGATACTTTTATTCATGGATTTCAGTATCCACCAATTACATATCTCACCAAGATCATTGCTTTTTCTTACATGAAATTAAATATTGATAATTGAAAAGGGTGTTCAGGCAATTGAGTTCTGTTTGATAATTGTGAGGAGTGTGAACTCGTTTCCCTGCTCCACAGGAATGGTTTTAGGTGTAAAAGTAAAAAGTTAGAGCATATTTATTTGTTTTAAGTTTTTAAAATATATTTTTATTGATGTCAGAGAGGAAAGAAGAGGGAGAGAGAGATAGAATCATTGATTGGCTGCCTCCTGCACGCCTCCCACTGGGGCTCAAGCCGGTAGCCCAGAAATTGAACAGGAACAGGAATTGAACTGTGACTTCTTGATTTCTAGGTGGATGCTCAACCACTGAGTATTCAGGCCATGCAAAGTTAGAGTATATTTCATTAAAAGAGGAAAGACAGCAATAAAATACATTTTCCACAAAATAATATTAATTCCCTAGGGCAGCTGTGTTCCACACTCTCTGAGAATAATCTACCTCTAACCTTTCCTCCCCCAATTCTTTTTTAGGGATATTGCCACAAGCTTGGGAAAAGAATTTTCAAAGATAAAATGTAAATTGTACTTTTTTATTTCTTACAGGTTGAGAGAAATTTGATCAAACTACTGTAGCACATTTCTTTAGTGAAAGAAGAGACAATATAAATAATGATTTGAAGAACAGTATGTAAATATCTAATGTGAGCTGTAATTAGGAAGATATCTTTTCCAGAACTAGAATGAAGAATGGTAATAATCTGCAAGTAACTAATACTTTTATACACACATATACAAATAAATAAATCTCCCCTCAATTATTTGCTCACTTACAGAGGAAACTGTTTTCTTTTACAGAAGCTCTTAAATAATTACTTTTGTTTTTCATTCCACTCCACACCAAGTTTACTTAAAAAATACAGAGCAACTTTGTTGAGAAAACTTATATAAGTAAAATATACTGATAATGATCTTGACAGATTGACTCAAGACTTCCTCTAGTCATCAGTAACAAATAGTAAAATGCATGGGGCTTTCTATCATTTACCAGTAGATGCTTTGAAAAATTATCATTGTATCATTGCTAGTAGTAAACTTGAGCTTCCCATATGTGTTTTATTTTTTACCTTCAATAAAAGAGAAAACAAACAAACAAGGTAAAACCACTTTAACCTCTTCTGCTAAGCTATCCCAGTTGACATGGAAATTTTTTTCTTTAGCCTCCAAATGAATAGTCCTCCATATTAAATAATGCAACCTACAATGCAAAATAGAAAGTATTATGAATGTGTCAAGGTCTTGAAAGCAAAGATATCATGGCATAAGATAGTCCCAATCGTAACAGCGCATGAAGTTGATGTTTGAATACTATCATATTTTGAGGGAGAAACATATCAAGACATTTATGTATTATATAATCTGCACCTAAAAATGAAAACCCTACAATTGTTTACATTAACCTTTCACTCTTATAGAAGGGCGAAACCTATAATGTATTCAGTCAACTCAAAGGCAATTTCAAGTGGAACTTCATTTCCATATTTATCTTCCATAAATTCTAATAAAGATATGATCTGCCCCAATATAAAACCTCAGAGTGATAACTTTTCAAAGACATTGAGTAAATTCCTCTTCACAGTTAGGTAAATATCTGCCTAAGACACAGATTCCTTCCACTTTAAAGGCTGTATTTAAGGTAGCCGGTTACTGACATGTCCTAAAGCTAGAAATGTGTGGGCTTCTGATTTTAAACACTCTCCAGTGTTAACCTGAGTGTTATAACCATCTTCAGTCCAATGCTATGCCTATTAGAAACCACTGACATAGAAGCTGTTTTCGTCCTCTCGGTTTACTGGTTTTATTATTGGCCTTGTCCAAAGATATGGGGTAGAATCATTTTGTCAGTTATTAGCAGTGAGTAATAACTCAGTTCAGATGAGGTTTTCATGGACATGTCAGAGTTATTTTTATAAAGAGTAGCATATTTCCTGCTGGCACTTCTACATTAAAACAAAATCTTAAGTCCCATGTCTGTTTTCCAAGAGGGAAATCCAAACTCAATGTGCTCAAGCTATTCCCTATCAAAAGGTCATGTTAATAAAAATAATAAGTTTTAAATGAAGAACTGCATTCTCATTGCAGTTCAAATAATCAGGCAGTACTGGTTTTAAAAGGAGAAATGCTATGTGTCAGCCGTTCTTCTATACATACAGCCTCATCTCAGAGACAACTGCTTGCAACAACTCATATTTTCTTTTATCCTTGTTACCTTCCAACTTCTAAATATCATGCTTATTCCTTTTTTTCTTTCAATATTCTTAACTGACTTCTGTGATGAAAGATAGGGATTTAGTTTATTATACTTCCCTTTCATTCTTTCTTCCTCACCTCAATTTCTGAGCGATATTGATATTTTTAGTTCCATTTGTTAACATTAGTCAAGTGCAATAAGAAACTTGAAATTTGATTTCTTTTGCTAAAAAATTTAAACACCATGCCTCTGCTATTTTTAAGTAAGACAACATTATTTTTGTTCTTCCCTGTCATTGCTGCTTCCTACTTTGACCTCCTCATTTGTCAATTGTAACTTTCCTTTTTTTTTTGTCATCAAGAATGTTACTCATAATTTCTCTTCTAAACACAACTATGTATGGGATTTTGTTGTTGTTGGTTGATTCTAAATGTTGAAAATTAACAGGAAGTACATTAACATGACAATATAAATATCCACCCCCATAGAATTGAATGGTACTAAGATTATATTTCCTGCTCTCAGAGTCTAATGTCATGCACCCAATGACAATTGAAAGAAAAGATTTCTTGCTTAAAAGCAAGTAGACGATCTTTTTAAAAAGTATATTCCGTTAGTTGCTCAAATTCAGGCCATGTTTGTGACAGAAAAAAAAAATCTGGAGATGTCCTAAATTAAATTAAAGCAGGCCAGAGTTTGAGAGAAAGAGAGCAGCTGTTAGCTTGTTAATTAAGTAGCTGGGGTCATCTGACAACAGACTGCTCACATTTCTAATGTATGTTGGAGCTTTGAATCAACATACAGGCATCTACTCCACTAGATGGGTCATGCATTTGGCATATGCATGAACTTGCAGGACTGTTGCTTGTAACCAATCAAAAGCAGTAACTATGTCCTTTTTTTTTCTTTTTAACTTTATTTTTATTAAAATTTTTTAATGTTGACACTCTTGCAGATGTCCCCTTCATTGCCCAATTCCACTCACCCCTGCCTCCCCCTCCCATGGCCTTCACAACACTATTGTCCATATCCCTGGGGTATGCATATATGCTAATACCTTCACCTTCTAAATATTTCTTTGTTATAGACCAGTGATGGCGAACCTTTTGAGCTCGGCGTGTCAGCATTTTGAAAAACCCTAACTTAACTCTGGTGCCGTGTCACATATAGAAATTTTTTGATATTTACAACCATAGCAAAACAAAGACTTATATTTTTGATATTTATTTTACATATTTAAATGCCATTTAACAAAGAAAAATCAACCAAAAAAATGAGTTCGCGTGTCACCTCTGACACACGTGTCATA
Organism: Myotis davidii; assembly: GCF_000327345.1. Taxonomy (NCBI): domain Eukaryota; kingdom Metazoa; phylum Chordata; class Mammalia; order Chiroptera; family Vespertilionidae; genus Myotis; species Myotis davidii. Next base: position 142,584 of record NW_006299714.1, read on the forward strand.
GGTTCGCCATCACTACTCTAGTACCTGTCGGCATAGGTACCTGCGGAACAGGCCACCCCTTCCTGGGCAGAGGCAGTGTGAAATGATCCCCAGATGGGAGTCATGCCCTGAGGACGTATGTGCGTCACCTGGGGGAAGGCTGGCACAGGCGTGCCAGCTTAATTATGTGAATGATTTCCTCGGACCCACTTGGGATTTCTGACCTCCACGGGGTTGCTGCTTTTTCTCAGAGTAACAGTCCGAGTGGCTGCGTAGGCGCCCTCCACCCCAACT
>NW_006299714.1:144700-149080 GCF_000327345.1 Myotis davidii
TGCCGTGTCACATATAGAAATTTTTTGATATTTACAACCATAGCAAAACAAAGACTTATATTTTTGATATTTATTTTACATATTTAAATGCCATTTAACAAAGAAAAATCAACCAAAAAAATGAGTTCGCGTGTCACCTCTGACACGCGTGTCATAGGTTCGCCATCACTGTTTTAGACTGTGTTCTATCATAGAGCTGCCCCATCCTTCATTTCACCTTATCCCACCCCAATATAAATTCTTTTTAAAAAAATATGTGTGGGAACCATGCCAGAGACGCCTGATAGTCCAGGCCAATGGAAGCGCAGAGGTCTTGTTACAATACACTGACTGTCCAAGGCCACTATGCGCCTAGGCTAAAATAACATACGCAGGTGTGGGACACACATCCCATGGCATGCTGTGCATGCGTGCCCTCCTGTAGCCAAAACATAATTGATGTAACTATTGGTCTGAAGCCTTCTTTGTCTCTGAAATAATATACAAGTTACTAGCCTGCTAATGTGTGAAGAAGTGTGCTGTGCAGAGGAGTGTGCTGGAGAAAGGGAAAAGGCTAGAGAGTTCAGACAGAGCTGAGAGCTGGTACTGCTACCATGTAATGCTGAGAGCTCATAGAGAGCCTAGTAGCTACCATGTTTAACAGCCAATGTGCGGTTGCCTGATTGGGACACTGTTGTAAAGGACTGTTTTGTCTGATGACTTATGGCCACTGGCTTCGATAATAAAGACTCATTCTTATACACCTACAACTTCTTATGGCTTCTCCATCTACCACCCGGTGTCCCAAGAAAGCCCAGCCCCAAGCAGAGGGGCTTGGACCCGACACCTGTAACCACTGAGCAGAGGATAAAGGAGGAACTTGGACTAAGCCTCCAACAGTTAATACAGTGGGCAGGGTTCGAGAAGGAACCTGCCCTGGCGTAGTCAGGGAGAATTTAGAAGAATATATGGACTCAGAGCAAATCAGAGCAGCCGTGCTCATGCAGAGCTCATGCTGTACCTGACAATTTTTATTTATTGTAGAGAGAGAGGAAGGGAGGAGCGAGAGAAACATCTATGGGCTGCTTCTTACATGTCCCCTACGGGGGATCAAGCCAGAAACCTGAGCCTGTGCTCTGACCCGGATCCAAACCAGTGACCTCTTGGTGCATGGGATAGCAGTCAATCAACTGAGCCACACTGGCTAGGCCCAATATAAATTCTTTCTCCCCCCTACTTGGTGTATAAAATATCCCTTCAATTCCAGGGTGGCGGACATGTTGCTCCCCCCCCCACATGGTCCTTTATGGTCCAATAAACCCTTTCTTTTAAATTCGCTTTCAACCATTAAAGTTTTCCGTTTAACATTTGTTTTGGTTTTCATTTACTACATTAATTGCTGTACATTTTTTCATGACTTTCTAATGTCTTTTCTTTTTACTGACAAAAAACAATGGTTCTTTTTCATATCCTCAGTTATCCTTCTCTTAATCATTTGCCACAAACCTCTCATATTTTTCTCTTATCTTTTGATTGAACAGGGACTATTTGCTCTCTTGTCAACTGTACAATTATCCTTTGAGCTCACTTTTTCCATTTCTGCATTAAGGCTATTAATTTCTGAAATCAAAGTCTCACTCTCTTCTTTATGTATTTTTCTTTTTTTATTAAATTTATTGGGATGACATTCGTTAATAGCATTATACAAATTTCAAGTGTCCATTTCTATGATACATGATCTGTATATTGCATTGTGTGCCTACAACCCAAAGTCAAATCATCTTTGATTTTCTTTCTTTATTAGCTTTTCTGGAGCATATTCTCAAGTTACATTCTCAGAATATATATATATGATTAATCTTCTGATTCTTTGCCTGCCCTTAACTTTATCTTTACATTTGATTACTTATTTGTATACATAAATTCAGGTTTAAGATTAAGTTTCTTTTACTTAAATATTGAATATATTACTCTAAATGCATTCCAGGTCATAGGTCGATTATTTTAGGGCGGTGAAGTCCTGGGGTAGAGGGCAGATGCCGACTAGAAGGGGTCAATTGTGTGTGTGTGTGTGGGGGGGGGACATGTGTAATACTTTCAAGAATAAAGAGGGAGAAAAGGCATTCCAAATATCCTATGTGAGTAACTCTAATCTTTTTTAGTGTAAATTTATTTCTGGATTTTTAGATTTAAAAAAAAAATCTTTAGTATTTGAAAATTTTATCAGAGTGGGTGTAGATGTGATTTTTATATTGGGTGGATCTAAAAATGTATGTTTCTTTAATTTTTATACATATATTTGGTTATTCCTCTGGCTTTTATTACCTCTACCCCCCTCACCCCCCATTCTTTCTTTATGGTAATGTTACTAATATAATTTTAAGGTCCTGGAAATCATTTTTATTTTCAAGTTTTCATTTATTTGATCTGTGTTATGGGAAATGTCTGAGTCTCTAGCTTTCAATCCATCTCTTAATTTAAGAGTTATATTTTTTATTTTTAATAACTATTTTGATATATTGTTTTTTATAGCTTATTATTCTTAATTATATATACAATACTGTTTCAAGAATTAGGTACTTGTTTTGTTTTATGTAATTTCTCATGTGCCTTCAATTATGCTTCCTTCAGAGCAGTTTGTTTACTTTAACTTTCTTTTTAATATTGTTGAGTTTCTTTTATAGTAGTAAATCGTTTTCATGCTCAAAAAAGTAGGTTAACCTAAGAAGCTTACGTGTGTTTACTTCACTGTGGTCTATGTAGTTCCTTTTCTCGAAGGCCCGTCTATCCCCTGAATAAAAAAGCTAAGTGACTCCTCTTTCCACATGAGATGTGCTTGTTACAAAGAAGGCCAACTTTATTGATGGGAGCAGGGAGCCAGATGGAAGGGTGTCCCAAATATTACTTTAACGTCAATAATGGCACTGTGTCATAGCACCAGGAAGAGGCAGTGGAGGAAGACGCTCAGGCTTCCTGTACCCTAAAAGCCTTGATTTTGATGGCAGAGCCCCAGAAACCTAGAAACACCTCACCTAGCCACTCAATGGAGTGGGAAGGGGCAGGGAATTGGAAATCAGAGGCTCACAACTTAGAGAAGGAATGATGGCAAGCAAGGGAGAGGTGTCGGGCTGTTCGAAGGCCCCTGGCTCAGGTCTTAAGCTGTGACCATGTGCCCTGGCCCTGAACATGTGTCTGTTATCCCTGACACAACATGAAGGGTGTTCCATTTTGTGATGGCAATGGCCACCATACCTTAGTGCCCCCAAGGGAGTTATTTTCCTCTCTTTATAGACTATTTTATTTTGTGGTAAATTTGGGTATGCATGCAGAAAGAGGGGATTGGAACAAATGGCTGATTAGCAGAGTATTCTGAGACAGACTTTCAGCTACCTTGTTTTAAGCCTCACCTCATATTCCCACACTAGGAAATGCTGACTCTAAGCTTGGATTATCTGTGGCATTTCCTGGCAAGACAGGGTCCCCTGACAAATCTTTGTGCACGTTTTCAGCTCTGCTTCATCCATCAACATGCTTTCTTAAGCTTTCTGTTTCCTTGGATTTTCACTAACATCTTTTCCACTCTTGACCTCCCCTTTATTTTTCCTTACAGACTATGTTTTACCAATCTCTTATATGATTTAGACATTTTGTTTAGATCTTAAGTGCATGTGTTTATTTTTCATCTTAAAACAACAACATAGGCATCTTATATCCAATTTTTGTGAGCTAGTGTGGGCCCATTTCCCTGGGTAAGTAAGATATATAACCAACTATAATTAGGGTAAGACTACTCCTGATATAACAAATATATACACTGAGTGGCCAGATTATTGTGACCACCTGATGTTTGTAGGAAAATTAGCTATAATTTCATGCTGAAGTTGCTAGAAGGCCAGATCATTATAAATAGGGAAACAGGTTGTTTACCACGACAGTAGAAGTGAGTTTTTTCTTAAGACATGGGTTAACAACGTGATTTAACAGCCTTTGAACGTGTGATATATATATATATATACACTGAGTGGCCAGATTATTATGACCACCCCATCAGTACTTCGTTGGGCCACTTTTTGCCTTCAATACTGCGGCAATTCTTCTTGGCATTGACTCCACGAGATGTTGAAAGATGATGGAGGAATCTGACACCATGCCTGATGAATAGCACTGTCCAGTTCTGTGAGATCTGATGGTTGTGGAACCAGATGCCTGATGGCTCTTTTAACTTCATCTCACAAATGCTCAATTGGATTGAGATCTGGTGATTGTGGGGGCCACCTAAGCAAGGTAAAGTCTACCTCATGTTCTTGAAACCACTCCTGCACAATATGAGCACCGTGGCATGGCGCACTGTCTTGTTGGAAGAAGCGATCTCCATTGGGATACGCCATACACATGATAGGA
>NW_006299714.1:149170-168800 GCF_000327345.1 Myotis davidii
TCGCCCAACGAAGTACTGATGGGGTGGTCATAATAATTGGGCCACTCACGTTCAAATATATCCCACGTTCAAGGGCTGTTAAATCGCATTATTTACCCATATCTTCAGAAAAAAATCACTTCTACTGTCATGGTAAACAATCTGTTTCCCTATTTATAATGGTCTGGCCCTCTAGCAACTTCAGCATAAAATTACAGCTAATTTGCTTACAAACGTCAGGTGGTCACAATAATCTGGTCACTAAATTGATAATGCAATCAACAATTGATAATGTTTCAAATAAGTTGATAAAAATAATCCGTTTCCTTTGTCTATGACCACAGCACAAATAACCAAGGTATCCATTGTGTTTATTTTTACTATTTTTTCTAAAACTTTGCCACCAAATCACTTGTGTGATGCACACATCAATCATCTCACTGGCCACACTTACAGATGTAGCTGGAATGCAATGATTTCAGTTCTTTGTTCATTTCCAAAATGACATTAATGTTGTGACAGAACTTTGTCCCTTAGGTTAGTTCTTCCATTACACAGAGAATTACCAAAACAACTCTTGGAGGAACAAACAGTATTTCTGTGATTTTTCAGTTGGGTAACTCCTGACAGTCCCTTAGAAGCAGGAATAAAGTCAACTTTTGGAGATCTGCAGTATAAACTGAAGCATATCAGTGCCCCGAGAGATAAGAAACCTTACATAGCTGAAATGGAACCAAGTCACTGGCAATATCAGCAAGAAGCACACTGTCACTTTTTTGTTGTAATTTTGTGTGGCAACCTCTAAGGACATTCAGTGTGTGTCATATTTCAAGGCTGCAAAAAAATTTGTTAACCTTTACTTTAAAAAGTTAAGAGATGTTCCTCTACCAAATACCTTATTCTATTCAAAAAAAAAAGCCATTGCTGGAAGCTTTGTTTGGAAATCAAATTATTCATTCTGAAATAACATTGAAATTTATAGCATAATAAGAGTACTCCCTGTAGAATCTTTCTCATCAGAATACTGACAAGACCACATTACTGGTGACACAGTGGAAATAAGTAATTCACTAGTAAGTTATGATATCCTTTTCCTAATTTAGTTGTCCAGCTTCCAGCTAAGAGAGACAGTACATACTGTTATGCAAAAGTCATACTTAGTACAAAATTAATTTCCATGGAAAAGTAGAAATACTAAGGGCTTAAATATAAACAGAGTTCAATTTGATAAGTCACTGACAATGTAGCTAGTATATAATAACTTCCTTTTTTTTTTAGTACAAGAGCCACTACTTTCTGCTAATTTGTCTGTCTTTTTTAAATGGACAAAAATACATGGCAAGATAATGTCTGACTGCAGCTCCAAAACTAGATTTTAAAGCACATGTGACTTCCCAAATAGTTTATATCATGAGTATATACTATTTTTATAGCAAGACAAAGAAAATACAATTTATTTTTAAAGACTATCTTTTATAAACAAACTTAATTCTCATATTAGAACTCCCTTCTAGTCATACTTCAGCCAGTGAACACCTTGCACCTCAGTCTGCATGTATTTCTCCATGCCAAAAATGCAATAATTAATGTACAACTGTCAAAAGTGAAACATTTATGTGTCCACCAATGTGTCTTTAATGAATAGTTGACTCACACTTCTACCTTGCTTTTGGTTACCATTAAATATACTTTGGAAGATTTATCACATACAGAGCAAAATGCATTCTGATTAACATAAACAGGAAGAATTTATTAGAGGGTTCTAAATGGATTGTAGAATTATTGGGACGAATGAAGTAATAGTCTCATCTATGCTTCCCTAATGGACTACAGTGTTCGGCAAACTGTGGCTCGCGAGCCACATGCGGCTCTTTGGCCCCTTGAGTGCGGCCACGAAGTTTCAATCGCGCCGTACGTGCGCGCCCGCACGTGGTATTTTGTGGAAGAGTCACACTCAAGGGGCCCCAGTTTGCCGACCACTGGACTAGCAGAGACATGCCATAAAACTGGTACCAAAGGAACTGCTGGCCTGTCAAACTACAGTCCCCTACTACAGCCACAGGGTGCAGAACTTCTGCCTCTGCTGTGAGCAAAAAGTCACCACCAGATAAACTGGGAATCCTGTCTGAGAAAGGAGATATACACCATGCTTGATGCTTTTTTCCCTAACCTCCTCTTTAAGAAACAATAGTCTTGCACAACCAAAATTATATGGATATTTGATTTTTCCATTTTGCAGTAACACCATATTCTGACAACTAGCAGTATCGGCAAGAATCACACTACAATATTTGCCTGATTATAACTTTGTGTGACGCCCCTCTAAAGACATTCATATTGTATCACATTTCAAAATGCAATACTGCATTAATCTTTAATCAAGAAAGCCAGAGTGTTCTTTCAACCCAATGCCTTATTCCATTAAAGACAAAAAGCCTTTGGTTAAAAGTCTGTTTTGTTGAAAATCAAATTACTTATTCTAATATGATACCTAAATAGCATAGTAAAAGTATTCTAGATTTTTTAAAATGTGTTTTCTTAATGTGTCACAAACCATCTCCCTATGACAACAATTTTTAGTGCTAGTTAAATTTCTTGTAGTTGCATGAAATAAGTCATTCTTTCGCCCACAAAGCAGCTTTCCTAATATTTTAAAATATCTCCTATATTTTCTATAATATGTTTATTCTCAAGTTTAACTGTTCCCACTTCTTTCATCTGTATAATATAAATTTCAGATTTTCTTCACTTCTAATCACCTTTTGGGCTTGCTCTAATTTCTAATAGTTGTCTTAAAAAGGAGCCATTTTGCATGGAATGCAATTATCCAGAAATAATTAGAAAAAGTAAATAAAATACAGTGGGCCCATTATATGTTTTCATTCTAATCCTCTATGCTTCTTAGCAAAATGCCGATAATACCATTCAGATATTACTTGCATAACCTCCATCCTTATTTAAAATACTTTTCAAACTAAAAAAAAAAAAAAACTTGTGTAGTTTCCTTAAATACTTCGATCACTTCTATGCTATTGTTGTCCAGCCTTGTTAAGCTCTTAACAAAAATTCTGTAGTTCCTGAGAACTTTTCCTATTTTCTCTTTTCTGTTCACTCTGGCCTATCTTCCAAAATAATCTCATAATGGTCACTTGCATAACTTGGTTACTATATAGTGCATATTTCTATAATTTTCAAAACTATACTTCAAACCAGACCAAATTTATATAGACAATTAACCATAACCTGTCCAAACATGATATTATTATTTTCCACAAGAACTCTTGCTATTCTAATTATTCTGATTATTCTTTTTTTTTCAGCAAATAGTATCACCATGCATCTTCTTTAGCCAGAAACCCAGAAACTGTCCTCAATTCCTCCCATTCACTCCTAGGTCCATACTAAAATTATCATTGAATTTTGCCAATTCTAATACTTCAATGATTGTGTAATCTACAGACTTTTATTTTTATTCTCATTCAACCGCCCTCATCTCCTGTTAGCCAACTGTGAAATCTTCCCAATACAACTCTACACATCTTTTCTCATCTGATTTCAACCTTTTCTCAAAGGAATTCTCATAATTATATATTTTTTCTAATTAAATATTTCATGGCTCTGAGTGTTCCCAGAAAAAAGAAATAAATTCCTTTCCCTGACCTATCAGATCTTGCAGTGGCTTATGCTAGTACATCCAGTGTCAGTTCAATACACTAGCTCTGTTAGACTTCTTTCAATGCCCCAAATATACAGAAGGTCTTTAGGACTTAGAATATGCTGCACTGAAGTCCAGGCCCCTGCAGCCAAAATACATACTCTGTTTAACTATCTCCTATTTACTATTCACATTTAAATGTCATATATTCATGAAAACTTCCCTATTCTTCTGACTAGGTTAGTGGTATAGCTGGTTTCCAAAGATAAACTCAACCGACCCCCACCCTATTATGTATACTACCATCAAGATGTGGAGCCTGAAAGTGCTTTGAGCAGGAGAAAGCAAAGAAAGGGATATTCTGATTCTTCTGAGTACAAACTCTAAAGACATCTAGCAGCTTCTCCTTCCTCTGAGGAAGTTAGTGCCTCACTATAAAGAAGCCTCAGTAGCCATGTGGAAAGGTCCGCATGGAGTAGCATCAAGGTTCCCAGCTGACAGCTTTAGCTCTGCATCCCTTGAACCATCTTGAAAGTGCATCCCCCAGCCCAAGTTGAGATGTTCCAATTGATATCTTGCATTTGCCTAGCTGTACCCAAATGGAGAACTTGGGAACACCTTACTGAGTGCTTCTCTTTGAATTGACTAAGCTTAATGATAACGGAGAAATAAATTTCATTATCGATTCACCCAAAAGTATTTCATATTCTATAGTGTAAATTCCATTTGTAAAGCAAAGATAATTCTTCATGTGACCACTACTCCATCTTCATTATACAAAAGCATATCTGATGGATAGCAGGCACTCAATAAATATTGATATGAGCATCAGTATATATTGAAAGCTAAAATTTGTTTAGACTTCCCTAAGCCTCAAAACACATCTTTTTTTCTGAATGTCTGAAAATAGGATTATATTTATCTTTTCTGAATTTACATATGACTCTAAATGTGTTGATTTTCTTAATAGGCATTATTTTTAGAGCTGTCTCACTGAAAGACATAGCGTCTTCATTGGAACTTTTAAAGTACTATTCTGCAGTGTTTACATTGCATGTTCAAGTGATACATTCAAGTGTTCAACACAAAGGATAAAAAATGCTCTTATCTTGTTTGGGAATAATATAATAAATATAAGTGGGTAATGTTATTGGATTACAATATAAATGCAAGCTGTTGAGATTATATGCAAGGCCAAAACCATATGGAACAATGACAGGACTAACTGGGCTGAGGGGAGAAAATGTACATTACAACATCAAGAAAAACTAAGTAACTAACCAAAATGATTGAATGACTATATATATGTATGCATGCATATGTGTATATGTATATGTAAGTATATGTATACATATGTATAATCATTATATGCATACATAACTTATATATAATTATTTAATATTTCATGAATATGTAAAATATGTTCTTCTATATAAAACTAAAGGCCCAGTGAATGAATTCATGCACATTGGAAGGAAATTAATTAAAAGAAATATATTAATATCACTATTCGCCCTTTCTCTATAATAGAAGTGTGAACCAAATTCACAATTGACAATGGCAGTTCAAAACACATGCATGCGATTGGCGCCAGTGAGTGCTTTATTGTGTATCGCACACGTGTGAGTCAACTTAGACTTTTATATCTATAATAATAAAAGCATAATATACTAATTGACCTGACAGCAGAAAGCCCGTCCCAATGACCTTCCGGACAACCACTCTATGACACACACTGGCGCCAGGCCAGCGAAGGCAGGTGTGATGTGATTGGTTGGGGGACCCCCCACCGCCCCATGATCGCCCCAAAGAGGGAGGCCCAGGCCACCAGCCAGCAGGGTGATTGATCAATTGGGGGGGCTCCATGATTGCCCCAAAGAGAGAGGCCCAGGCTACCCAGCTGGTGGCGCTGCGGTGGGTAGCCTGGGCCTCCCTCTGCAGGGGCAATCCATCATGGAGCCCAGGCCAGGTGGGCAGGGGCTATCTCTTTGGCGCGATCGACTGCAGGGCTCCTGGACTGTGAGAGGGTTTAGGCTGGGCTGAGGGACCCCATCTCTACCCCCAGTGCATAAATTTTGTGCCCCAGGCCTGTAGTATATAGAATAAACTTGCTTAATTGGACCTGCTTTCTGATTTAGCTAAACTTTTTCCAGCCCAGTGAAGCACCCCAACTTCTCTTTCAGGTAATTGTCAGCAACACAGCAGTAAATATCAACATGAAGCAGATTATTATTATAGATCATGCAGGGAGAACAAAGGGTAAAATATTTAGGACGCTCTATCCAGTGAGACAAACCAGTTAGGGCTGGACCTGCTTTCTGATTTAGCTAAACTTTTTCTAGCCCATTGAAGCACCCCAACTTCTCTTTCAGGTAATTGTCAGCAACATAGCAGTAAATATCAAGAAGAAGCAGATTATTATTGTAGATCATGCAGGGAGAGCAAAGGGTAAAATATTAACTGTAGCAGTGTTTGACTAAATTCTGTGCAGTGAGAAAACCTGAAGTCATTTTCAAGGTCCACCATTCCTTACTTCTTTTCAGTCAGGTCAAGTCTCTAAGCTTTCTAAATCTCTTTTTTCCAGTTAATAAAAAAAATAGGATTCCATAAAGTCTCCTATCTACCTACTCCAGGACTTCTGTAAGGATCAAATGAGATGAGGCACAGGAAAACGCTTCATAGACATTTGGTTAAAGTGTACAATGTTTGTACCTGGCTATAAAGTCATGTTCCTCGGCTGAAGAAACTTCAAGGAGGCTAGTCGCTAGGGAGAGGAAGCCAGGCATTGCCATGTGATGTCATTACCTGGCACCCATAGCCACCGTTTCTGGGCTGGGGTGGGTTATGGGCTGCATTCTGCACCATGAGGTCTTGGCAGCATTGGCTGCAATTTGGTGGGCTGTTGCTCCAGGGTGGTGGTGGGGCCTGTGTCCTACTTGGGGGAAGTCAAGTGTTGCTTTGTGGGCACAGATCCGCGGTGCCGTTTCTTTGTAAATGGCCAGTGCGCATCACGGCAGCTCCTGCATTAAGCATCTGCTCCCTGGTGGTCAGTGTGCATCATAGCAACCGGTTCGGACAAACACTTAGCATATTAGCCTTTTATATATATAGATGATAAAATGAAATCTAAAATTCTACATAAGTCTTAGTCTCCTCCATAAAACCTCCAACCCCAAAGTCCACCCAAACACAAACACACACATGCATGCACGTACTTTCCTTCATACTTGCAATAAACAATTTATACATAAAGACTGCTTTAAAAGGCATCAGCATCCTATTAAAAGAGATCAGCATTAGAATTTAAAAGTCAAGATCTTGTCGTGTGTGTGTGTGTGTGTGTGTGTGTGTGTGTGTGTGTGTATTTGCAGGGGAATTTGATGTTGTTGTTTCCCTGGATTTCTCACGAAAATATTGTGCCTGAAACCATCTAAGAGAGACAAGAAAACATGTGACTCATTCCCTTGTGGGTACCATGAGCTCTTTTCCTCCTTCAGTGTGAGAATATCATGATTGTTAGACAATTGTAGGTGTCATTATTTGGATTTTAATAGCTAAGTTAGACCTTTAGTGTCATTGAAAATAAATCTGCATTTAATATTTTAATATGATTAAGAACGATAATTAGTCACAGCTGGATAAAAAAGATACCAGCTGGGGTTCTACTTCATTACATGATGCCAGTAAAACTTGTAAGGTTCTCTAGACTCACACTCTCTTTCTGTTTATATTAACATCGATTTAATTAATGCTTTTATTTTTGTGTATGACTTTCACTCAACTCTCAGAACATGAGCCAAATTCATCTAGCCGTAGCAGATTGAAGAATTAGTTTGATCAAAAGAATTTTCATTGCAATTTCAAATTTTACAAATTTATTTTTTTAATGATAAATGATATCCTTGCATAAGCAATTTTGTCAGAGTGTAGCTTCACAAGTTATATGAATGAAAGAGATAGAACGCAAAATAGGCAATATTACAGAAAATTTAGAGTCCTTTGCACCTTTGACTAATTATTTGCTTTGATCATTCCAATTATTTTCTTCCATTAGTGTTATAGTCATATAAATGCCAACTTTGATTTTCTTCCTCATAAGTCATTTAAATAAAGTCAGTTAAATAACTCATTATTTAAAATAAATTTCCTGTTATTTAATTCTCTTTTATGCTTTTAAAACAACTTAAAACACTATAACCAAATGTAGGTAATTATAAGTAGAGATTAATAAGTATTTGGATGAGATATTAATAACTACTGCTATCAGGAGCCCCACACAAGTAATTTCTTTAGAGGAGAATTGATTATATGATATTAAATATAGAAAGAAGATAGACTTATAAATATTGGAACATTAAAAGCCAATGATTGTTATGTCTATTTGGGGTCTCTTGTGGTCCCATAAAAACTTTAAGATTGTTCTATTTTCTATGAAAAATGTCATTGGAATTTTGATAGGTATTGTATTGAATTTTTAGATTGCTTTGATGGTATAGAAATTTTAAGATTAATTCTTCCCAGCCATGATCACAGAATACCTTTATATTTATTTGTGTCTTCTTCAATTTCTTTTTTTCATCAATGTCTTATAGTTTTCAGTCTACAGGTCTTCACCTCCTTGGTTAAAGATATTCCTAGTTATTTTATTATTTTTGATGCAATTGTAAGTGTAATTGTTTTCTTATTTTTTATTCCACATAGTTTATTTATTCTTAGTGTACAGAAATGCAACATATTTCTGTATATTAAATTTTTATCCTACAACTTTACTGAATTCATTTATTAGTTTTAACAGTATTTTTGTGTGTAAGAAGTCTTTAGGGTTTCTATATATATTATGTTACATGCAAAAAATAATAATTTTATCTTCCTTTCTGATTTGGATGCGTATGGCTTTTGTTTGTTTGTCAATTTACGTTCATCTAATTGATCAGGCCAGGACTCCCAGTACTATATTGAATAAAAGTGGTGGGAGTGGACATTCTTATCTTGCCTCTGATCTTACAGGAAAAGCTTTCAGACTTTTATCACTGAGCATCATTTCAGTTATGTGTTTGTCACATATGACCTTTATTATGTTGAGGCACATTCCATGTATACTCATTTCATTACGAGTTTATTTTTATCATCTCTAGATTTTTATAAACAATGTCTGGCCTTCGAACAAAATAAAAGTCATTAAAAACACAAAAATTTTCAGAAACCAGGAAGAAAAAAAAGTCCTAGAAATAAATACAGCATGTGGCCTGTATTTGTACAGCCCTTGTGGTAAGAAAGCTTTTATCTTTTTTTAGAGTTTTAAAAGAATATGTGATAGAGACCTCATGCGTCCTGAAAAGTCTAAATTAATTGTTGCTTAGTATTTTATACAAAAAAGCTGCTAACTCCTAATACATGAAATTATAGTCCCAAAAGGAGTTAGATCAAATGGAAGAGGAGTGATATTAAAAGACATGGTTTTATGTTCAAAAACTAATGAAAACTACCAGATTACAGAAGCAATATGGAAAACAGCAAGATAAATTTTTTGAAATATACTTGTACATATCATATAAATGAATAAATATAAAACATTAATTAAATCTAAAGTAAAAACAAATTACTTTAAAAATGAGCAACAAAAATACTGAGTTAATTTCTCAATAATAGCTAAAAGCCTTTTGCTATGTATTCAAATTTCTGAAAGAAAAAAATGTCAACCGGAAATTCTATATCTATCTTATATATCTCACAAAAATTAATGATGAAAGTAAATAACAAGAAAATAATTTATAACATATTTTAAGCACCTTCTGAAGGACACACACAATCGATGTGATATGCATTTAATGGGGACAAGAAAGTTTCTACTATTATGGAACTTGTATTATTTAAGCAAAATATATAATTCACCCCAGCTCTTTTTATCTATATCTGTTATTTTGTACTTTTTATCTTGCTTGCTTTGCCTGTGATTTCCAAAATGAAATGATGCTATATTTCAGAAAACACAATACTTACAATAACTGTGACCAATTTTAATTGAATTGTCTCTTTATAAGAGCGGGTTACTCTTATGCTTAGTTTACGAGACCTGTGATTAGTAAGAATTAGCAAATGTAATTGATTTCTAATTATACTTAAATGCATGAATTCACTGATTCTGCCAGCATGGCATTTATATATATTATTTTGTAAAGAGATACACATGAGAAGAAAATAATTATTTTGATATAAAACTTGTTTGAAGAAGAAGAATAATGTATGTAATGGCAGTTCATTGTAATGTCAAAAATTTTTTGTGGGGATTTTGTCTCTTGAGTAGTTTGGCCTATTTTATCCCTCTTGTTTTGAATTATTATCATTTCTTCTATTCAGCTTCAATATTTATGTACATTTAGTTATATAAAATGTTTAGTAACTATTATGATCTCCATATTCTCATACCTCAAATGGTTTTATTTCCAATCCTTCCCTAAAAAATTTGGCTCAGCTAGAGTAAAGAAGCAATTAGTAATATGGAGAAATATCAACTCAAGTGAGTATAGCATAGGAATATATACCAGGATTCTTGCACTAAGGAAATATTAAGTCATTTCACCATTGTTTTACGGTATTAACACTAGAGTATATTATGGACAGTCTTGTTTGCTTATAGTTCCTTCTACTTTTATTTCATTCCCTTTTCTCAATGCCAACATGCAATAAGTAATATTACCAATTCAACATTAGAGCAGCAATGCCTTTCTCCCAGTGCGTTATTTGCATAAATACTATGTGGACAGCAAACACAATCATATTAATCATATCAATGTGCTGATCCCTGCCAGTTGCCAGTCATTTTCCTTTCTCCTCTTTCTGAAGACGTGAGGACTATTCCCTCCACACACCACTTGTCTCTGCGTGTACCATATTCATGCAACACGATTTACAATAGAGACTAAAAATGTCTCTAAGCATGCTTTCTGGGTGTTTTATTTCTGACAGCAACAGATTCAAAATATCAAGGGTAGCACAGAGAAGATATAAACATGGACTCTTCAGGGAGCAACCTAGAAGTGTTATTACTCAGAACATTCATCATCATTTGATGCAGTGAACATACAGTTTCTCAAACTATCAACCATTTTTTACAGAGAGAAACAGCTAAGAAAAGCCACAATCCATTTCATTTGAACCTTTAAATTTTATGCGAAAACCTGCTTGGATCCAATGAAGATACAGGATTACTTCTTGAACAGAAAAAGAAAGTAAAATTCAGCCTGATTCATATGGGAATATTTTATCTTAATTTTAAAATTATAATTTTGATATGACTATAAGTATATGCCAAATAAATTTCTCAAATGACACACAAGAAGTGGAAATATTAAAGTGCCCAAAACAAACTTATAAATCACCTCTTTAGTTTAGCCCAGCTTAGCAAGAAATGTAACAGACAGGATCTGAAAGAAACATAGAGGTCCTCTTAGCTGGAAAGGAGTCTGAAAAGCATGGGCTGCTGCCCAAAAGTTATTTACCAATTGTGATTTTAGGATAAAGTTACATGATTGCTAGAGAGAGCAAAGAAAGAAAGAAATGTTACTATTTATGAACCTAGAGTATTATTAAGATATTACAAATGTGTCCTTATCCCCCCAATGTCCCCTCATCCCCCCAATCCTGCCCTCACCCTCACCCTCACCCTCCCCTACCTTCGCTCTGAGTTTTGAGCATCTGATCGATGCTTCTCTGTCTCTACATCTGTTTTTGTTCATCGGTTTATGGTGTTCATTATAATCCACAAATGAGCCTAGAATATTTTTAAACATTTCCTAAAATGCTAGTGTTCTATTATTTTATTACTACTGCCCTAGTTTCCTGATGCCAGATAAAATACTCTTTTCAGAATGCAGAATTTCACAAACTGACAATATCTCATTTTTAACTTAAAGGAATTTAGTTGAAGTTTTGGTTTTGGGGAAAGCCTCTTTTAATTCATCTTTAAGAAAGGCACTCTGTGGGAGAATCTATGAGAAAACATGTTCATTTTCTCTCACCCAACTATAGTAAAGATAGATCTTAAAACTTTCCAGCAATTCTATGTTTATTTAATTTAGCCATTTGCTTTATTAAAGTCTTCCACTATAAAAAATCATAAATTTCAGTTAAAAGGCCTACTTTTTAATTTAAAAATTGTAAAACAATTTTTATAGTGTGTTCATTTGTTTTCTTACCCTAAGATATGAGTGGGCTAATAATTAATGCATGATCAAGAGGTTTTACTTTAGTTTACCTATGTAAAAAGTGCCCACATCATTAATGAAACATACTGATAGCATATTAGATATGTACTTTTTAAACATGTGATTTCATATTGTAGCACCTTAAATGGAAGGTGGGCTAACTAACTTTGTCACTTCTTTGTTTTACCTGGACAATTCTAACTTCATGTTGGAGCTCACAAAAAACATACTCATTAATCCTGATATTCTGCGGAAATGGTTTATTCTGCAGAAAAAAGGAATTTAGATTTGCTGAGCTATAAAAAGGGCAAAGCTTATAGAAACTTCATTCTATATAGATACAGTGTCAGAGAGCAGCTCCCTCTGGATTTACAGCCACAATATACTTGTAGCAGTATTTTATAAAACATATTGGTTTCTAAATATAGTTAGAACATATTGTTTCCAACTAGATATATTTATTTTCAATGGTAACAATTGTTCTCAGCAAAATAAGACATGCTCTTCTGAAGGTTTAAAAGAAAATCATTTTATCTCAGTGGCAAATGGCTAGGCAAAATGCCCAAGGTCTTCCCACAATAGGATTCTTTCAGTCAGATTAATATAGACTCATTTCCCTCAAGGGATAGAAGAGGTGATCTAATTAGGGCATATTGTCCAAGTACAAAACAAGGGATATAGCCATCCTGCAGATAATTACAATGAATTCTACAGGTTGGTAAACATACAATAGGAGGCATTTTGAACTGCTTAGGCAAAAATATTTATATATATAAAGGGCTAAGTGTCCATCTGTCCACTATATTAAAATAATCTTTTGTTTTCAAATGGCATGCATGCATTTTGAACTGCTTAGGCAAAAATATCTATATATATAAAGGGCTAAGTGTCCATCTGTCCAACTGGTAGCTATGATGCACACTGACCACAAGGGGGCACATGCTCAACACAGGAGCTGCCATGACACACACTGGCCATTTACAGAGAAATGGCAACCCCCTGATCCGCCCTGCTCTGTGTGTGACAGGGGGCAGTGCCCCAACTCCCCTATCGGTCCTACTCTGTGAGTGACAGGAGGGAGCTCCTCAACTCCCTGATGGGCCCTGCTCTGTGCGTGACACGGGGGAACTTCCCAACCCCCTGATTGGCCCTGGTCTGTGCGTGATGGGGGGAGTTCCTCAACCCCCTGATCAGCCCTTAATAGGCTAAGTTTACTTGCGCATTCGCGATACATATAAAGCTCTAGCTGGTGCCAATCGCACACGTGTGTTTTGATTTGTTATTGTTCATTTTGAATTTGGTTGACACTTCTATTATAGAGAAAGGGTGAATAGCGATATTAAAATATTTCTTCTAATTAATTTCCTTTCAATGTTCATGAATCCATGCCCCAAGACACTACTGTTAATTATAAGGAAGCTGCTATATCTCTGATAACCTGAGGAGAATAAAGAAGCTGTGCCTCATCAAGAGCCAGATACTAAAAGCACGATTGTGGCTATCATTCCCACCCCCTTCTATGTTTTCCTCTATAGAAACCTGTTCTGAGTCTCTCCCTGTTCCTTGCTTACTTTGTAAGACAGCTATCTCTGTTCCAACATTATATGAACCCCATAGTCTAGTAAAAATTCTTGTATTAATCCAAGTTCTAGGCCTGAATTGGACTAATCAGTCCTTTTTCCAAAATTTGGGAAATTAGACTCAGAAACAAACAATTTTTTGGAAGTGTGACTGAATCTGTTACATAAAAATGAAGAGTTGTCAGGTGCTAATCTCTTCATCCAAAAATATGTGAAACTTCTTAAAATAAAAAAAAGAGAGAGAACTCATGGACCTGGACAACACTGTGGTGATGGTGGGTGGAGTTGGAAGAGGGCACAGAGGAGATAAATGGTGAAAAAATTTAATGATAAGAGTTGGTTAGCTAGCTTAATTAGGAAGACAGAAAGGGGGTAGGGGAGGGTCTAGCTAGGATGGAGGCATTTATGGCCTTAGCAATTGAAATAGCCATAAACCAAGGACAGAGGTATCTCTGGCTTGAGCAATTAATAGCAGTCCTGACCTGAGCAGCTGAGTCATAAGGAGTAAAAAACATCTCCAACCAGAACAACTGAGAGAGGGTCTATGGGAGAGGAATGCATAGATGGGGACTTGGAGACACCAAAATGCTTATCTTTCTTATACAGAGGCTAGAGAAATGCCACAGGATAATGGGGGAGGAAAACACAATCACAGAGGATAAAGAAAAGTCACAGATTATCAGGAAGAAGGAAACATATTTTCACAGAGGATAGAGGAATGTTGCAAGATAAGCAGAGAGAAAGAAGGGGCGACATGTGGTCTTGAGCTTTGAATCTAATATTGTGTAACAGAGTGACCAATGAGGAAAGCATGGGGGTCCCAAGTTAAGGAAAGGGACCAACTAGAAAAGGTCATGTTCAGACAAAGAGCTTCAGTTTCTATAAACTCAGTAGAGTCAGATTATTTAGATTTTTTCCCATTAGAGAGAGAGACAGCAGGCCTTTCACATTTGGGGGCTCCTCCCCAGAGGGTTCCCTTTGGGGATACCCCTGCCCAGATGGAGTTTGTATATGCTTCTAATAAATGTTAACATTTTTATTAAAGAAATCTGTTAGTCCATGAATTTTTCAACTTTGTTGGACAAGAACCCATGAGAACAATCTGCACCCTGAACCCCACATTTCATAAATAAAATAAAAGATATGTGAAACATCATAAGTACTTTATTATTTTAAAATCTCCATTTTTAAAAATAATTAGTTTAACATAAATAGCATTTGCTTAAAGTGCTTTATTACCCATCTTAGCTTTCGTGGACCTACAAATCAAGATTTTTAATAAGCAGAAGAAGTAGGATGAATTTAATATGTTCTAATTGTTTTATATGTATTTTTACTTCCCAACTATATAAGGAAGCACAAAACCACTGAAGTCAAATGCTAAAATGATGCAACATGTATTTTAAAAATGTTTTGCTATCATCTGTTCCCTGCTTTTCATGGATCTGCTACTCCCACAGATTCTTGCCACAAGGAATCTGAGGTTTATAACATCATTACTTATCCGTAACACTATCAATACTGGCCTACAGAGGAGTTTTATAAGCTTTAGCTAACAATAAAGTTAACCTCACCACAACTTTGTTTTTGATATTTTCTTTTACAAGAATCAATCCAGTGTTTACACTCTGAATATTTCCTGCAATTGAGACAATCTTAACCTGCTTGCTAAAGCCCTTTGCCTCCTGAGTAGATATCTAAAGTATATTTCCAAGCGTCCCCTGCATTTTTAAGGGGCCATCGGACTGTGTTCTGGAAATAAAAATGAAACCAAACTATTGCATTCAAATTTTCATTCAGACGCTTAAAATTCTTTATGATTACTCAGTTGCATTCATTAGACTTTATTATACTCAAATGGAGGTCTACCTGGCACTAGGGCAGCTGTGGGCAAACTACTGCCCGTGGGCCAGATCCGTCCCATTTGAAATGAATAAAACTAAAAAAAAAAAAAAGACCGTACCTTTTTATGTAATGATGTTTACTTTGAATTTATATTAGTTCACACAAACACTCCATACATGCTTTTGTTCCGGCCCTCCGGTCCAGTTTAAGAACCCATGGTGGCCCTCGAGTCAAAAAGTTTGCCCACCCCTGCACTAGGGGATACTAAAGACAACAGGTTGAAAGAGATTAAATTTTTGATAACTTCATGAGTAAGAGCTCACCTGCTGATTAATGATTTTTGCCCAGATGAAGTTTGTATATGCTTTTGTATGAGAAGAATATATAGTCTTAAGCCACTGAGATTTGAGGGATAAGATTAAATCAGAGTTCCTGAGTTTTCCAATTAAATATGTAGCACTGACTCTAGGATATAATGTGAGCATGGTATCCAAATTGCACTACCATTAAGGAAAATATAGTCCCAAGTATGTATACTTAGCTTGTGTGAGGACAATAATATTGTCATACCCTGATATTTCTTGTTACATCATTTCTTGTAATGATGTGACATGCTGTATTAAGCAATCACTGTTATTAATTACATAACATGGGCCAGATACTTATCAAGTGCATCCCATGTATAATAAAGCAGACACTAATATTACCCCTATTTTACAAATAGATTGATTTCAGAAAGTTTATGTAACATATCTATGTGGTTCATGAGATACACAAAAAGAAAAGAATATGAACCAGGTTCATCAGAAGTTGCAATTCATGATCTTAGCCACCGCACTGAACTCTAATATAAAGAGGAGAAGAAAAGCAGGGTGGCATTTAGGACACCGGGAATCTGACATCCAGTTACTAATACTAACAATAACAGGGTAATCACAGGTTAAGTCAGTGATGGCGAACCTATGTCACCTCTGACACGCGAACTCATTTTTTTGGTTGATTTTTCTTTGTTAAATGGCATTTAAATATATAAAATAAATATCAAAATTATAAATCTTTGTTTTACTATGGTTGCAAATATCAAAAAATTTCTATATGTGACACGGCACCAGAGTTAAGTTAGGGTTTTTCAAAATGCTGACACGCCGAGCTCAAAAGGTTCGCCATCACTGGGTTAAGTACTTCATCTTTCTAGTTCTTAGACATTCAAGGCTCCTTCCAATGGTATTATTTTATAACTCCAACTCAGAAGTAGAATGTTCATAACTTTGTAGACACAATCGCCCTCTAAATCAGCTTTGCTTAATCTCTTGTTCATTTCTGTATGTGGAGAATAGTTCTTAAGATTTTAACCTTTGGAGTTTGGAATGGAAATTGTAAAGCAAATATCTACCTGTGGATGGGATTTTCTTTTAGATGATATTAAGGATTTTTCTTCTTAGAAAACACAAAAGAAAAAGTCATGCTATTATGTTTAAGGCTTAGGGATTGAGCAGTCTTAAATTTAAAATATACAATGAGCCAAAGATAACTCTTCCAAAAAATGTGAGTCCTAAAGAGAATTTTATGTTGTAAGCTTATTTTTTAAGTCAAGCAAAGCATTTGAACCACTCTGACAGACTTAAGAGAAAAATAAGTTTCTTGAAAAGTAAACCCATTTTAATCCAGCAATTTGGTAATGAGCCAAAAAGCAAAATGTACATATCTCTGCTGCAGTAGAACATCACCACCGAGAAAAAAACGTGGGTGTGCATCTTGCTTTTCAGAGGATGCTTTGAGATCTGCTCAAATTTGACAACTTGTCCCAAATCCTTTATAAGCCTGTATCTGAGGGTCTTTAATTTGCACATTTATTTCTGGGTCTGCCTTGCACCGTACTCCTGATCTCATTGGGTGATGTCCATTCTTAACAGCCTAAACAGTTCTGGTTTTACTCAGGATTATAGCAGATTCCTGAATTATCTTTTG
The DNA here is from genome assembly GCF_000327345.1 of Myotis davidii. NCBI lineage: Eukaryota > Metazoa > Chordata > Mammalia > Chiroptera > Vespertilionidae > Myotis > Myotis davidii. The sequence continues at coordinate 166,402 of NW_006299714.1, forward strand.
ATCCTCACCTATTTCCACTTTTAGCTTTGAAAATTGCCTCTTCACCTGCCTTGACCAACCTAATCTGACCAATATTGTGATTCTTTTTATCTTTTGCAATTTGGCACCTGTGCAGTTTTAAGCTTTGCACAGATGCTGGTTCAGCTTCAGTCCGTCCCGCGATCTTACTATACCCTGGGAGGCCCTGACTTCACAACCCAGATGCCCTGTTCCTCTTGAATGAGCAAAGGAGAAATAGTACTGGGTAGCTCTGGCCAAATCCATCCAAACACCCTCTACATTCAAGATTATTAATTTAATGTGTTTCTATCAAATAAACTAGTTTAGGTACATGTTTAAAGTGAAGAGTAAATGATCAATCCCTCCTTCTGTGTCTATAACAAAAAAAAGGCAAAGAAAAATAACTTTCATAAATCATCCTGGTCAGGTAGCTCAGTTGATTAGAGTGTTGTCCTGATATTTCAAGGTTGCAAGTTCAATCCCGGTTTTTAGTCAGTCAGGGCACATACAAGAATCAACCAATGAATGCATAAGTAAGTGGAACCAATGAATGCATAAAAAAGTGGAATAATAAATAAGTGGGACAATAAATCAATGTTTCTCTCCCTTCCTCCCTTTTTAAAACCAATCAATAAATAAAGGGTATTAAAAATAGCTTTCATAAATCAATTTTACATGTTTTATCTCTGTCTTCCAAGTGCCACAGCCCAAAAATTACCTCCACAAGAGAAACAAAAAAATAATTTCTTGAGCACATTTTTTTATGCTGTGATTTATAGATGAAAGGTTGAACATTGCATAGAAATTTTAGGAGAAGTCTCATATAAATTGATATGTGTTTCTTTCTTTATTTAGATTATTAAACATATGATAGGATTGGGCTTTTTACCTATAAAATAATCACCATATTACCATAGCTCTCATTATTCTCTATTTTTTTCCCTCAAGGGAGGCCAACTGTTGGTTTAATTGTTATATGTGATATTCACTAAGGTTGGTTATACTTCAATTTGCTAAATTCATTGTATCTTTGTAATTAAAAACTGAAATAAATATTAATTTTCCCATTTATCACAAATACAGAAATGCAATAGAGATCTACTCACAAAGAATTGGGACAACACATATTTCTTTGTGTCAATCCTATCTGTTTAATATGGGAGGTTGTATGGCTGTTAGAGGAATTCCATGGCTTGCAGCAATCAAGGCACTCACATTTTTAAATGCCTTTTCAAGGCAACACATAGGAAAAATATGACAACTCCTGCCCTCATGTCTTTTTTTATTGTAATACTAGGTGGGTCCCTTGGCCTGGACTGCGGTAATCGGGCCGAAACCGGCTCTCCGACTTCCCCTAGGGATCCTGGATTGCAAGAGGGTGGTTCTTGGGTGACCCACCCCAGAATCAGGCTCCCTTCTCTCTTCTCCCAATATTATGGCATTTTTCTTTCTGTATCTGTCTCGCTTCTTTCATCTCACTTTACCCTAAGTTTGGCAGTAACTGATGACTTGTGGGCATTTAACTGCAAAATGCAATTATTTAGCAAACAGGATTTACTTAGCCTGAAATCTAGTCTGCCTAGGGCAGGACCCTACTCAATCTCAGGCTCCAGCCCAGGCCCTTCTGCCCAGGCAGAGTCCTGCGGCGGGGCGTGGGGGGCTGGGGGGGCTCCTTTCTCCCACCTGAGCTGCTCCTTAGCCCCCTTCCCTCCCTGGAGGTTGCCCACTGGCGCTACTCTCCACCCAGAAGGAGGGAAGCCATGGCCAGTTTCCTAGACGAGATGGTAGTGGGAAAAATTCACTGTTTCCACTGGAAATTGATATTAAGCGGATGGGCTGGCATGGGCATCAGACGTTGGGGCCCCAGCCAGTAGGTCCTGCACGTCTCATCATTTAGCTAATCAAATTGAAAAGTTTCCACTAGAGGCCCAGTGGGGAGCCAGGCCTGAAGTGGGGAGCCAATGGGCAATAGAGGCCAAGTGCATGGACTCGTGCACCAGAGAGATCCCTCGGCCTGGTCTGTGGGGATCCAGCCGAAGCCAGCTCTCTGACATACACTGAGAGGTCCTGGATTGCAAGAGACAGGTTCTCAGGTGATGCACCTTGGAATCAGGCTCCCTCCCTTCTGGTTCCGGGTGAGTCACCCGAGAACTGCATCTGCCAAGTCACGGCAGCTTGGCAGCTCCTGCATTGAGCTGCTGTTGCCTGGTGGTCAGTGCACATCATAGCTACTGGTTGGATGGTCAAATGGCCAGCTGGATGGCCAGTAACTTAGGCTTTTGTATATATACTAGAGGGGGGTCCCTCAGCCCAGCCTGTGCCCTCTCGCAGTCTGGGACCCCTCGGGGATGACCACTTGAGGGCTTAGGCCTGCTCCCCGGGGGATTGGGCCTAAGATG
>NW_006299714.1:169476-185852 GCF_000327345.1 Myotis davidii
TATATTTTTTTTTTTTTCCCCAAGTATCCTTCTGAGGAAAAGAATTACTGGTTTGGACACTTTTTAATTGAAAATAATACCCTATCACAGGGGTGGGGGAACATCTAGCCTGCAGGCAGATAAGAGCCCATGAAATCATTTGCTCTAGCCATGCCAAGGCATTGTGGTGAGTTAATTAAATGTTTGGCCAAGTATAGCAGGCTAATTTTTAAGTTGATAATTTTGTATGGCCCACAAATGATTTTATAAATATCTAAATCAGCGGTTCTCAACCTGTGGGTCGCGACTCCTTTGGGGGTTGAATGACCCTTTCACAGGGGTTGCCTAAGACCATCGGAAAACACATATATAATTACATATTGTTTTTGTGATTAATCACTATGCTTTAATTATGTTCAATTTGTAACAATGAAAATACATCCTGCATATCAGATGTTTACATTACCATTCATAACAGTAGCAAAATTACAGTTATGAAGTAGCAACGAAAATAATTTTATGGTTGGGGGTCACCACAACATGAGGAACTGTATTAAAGGGTTGCGGCATTAGGAAGGTTAAGAACCACTGATGTAAATGGACCATGGCAGAAAAAAGGTTCCTCACCCCTACCCTATCAGAATGTTATAACTATCAAAGATAATTTAAAAAAAAATTCCAAGTAGACCAAGATCTGTTGTCACAACTCAGTTATTTGTATACTTTTTTTTTGTTATTTATGAATGTTATAGAATCAAGCAAGCAAGTTTTATGAAAGAAAAAATATCTGATTTGGAAAAGGTACTTGTGTGAGCACCCATCATACAGCATACCATACATTGTATTATAATTATGTATGGTCATCAAAACTAAATCAGGGAAAGAAACAGATTTTTCATTTTTTAAAATATGTTTTTATTGATTTCAGAGAAGAAGAGAGAGGGAGAGAGTGAGAGAAACTTCAATGATGAGAAAGAATCATTGATTGGCTTCCTCCTGCACACCCTACAGTAGGGATCAAGCTTGCAACCTGGGCATTTGCCCTGACCTGACCGGGAGTTGAACTCTGACTTCCTGGTTCATAGGTTGACAATCAACTACTAAGCCATGCAGTTGGGGCAGATTTTTCATTTTCGAACAATAAAACTGTTACTTAAGATGAATAGTGGAGGATGTTTACTGTATCGTCAATTAAAATATCTTTTTAAAGAAAAGTATACTAATTATGATTCAGTTTTTAAGTGTTTGGTTATAGCAATAGACTTTCAAAAATATACTTTTAAGGTTTTACTCTTTCAAAAGACCATGAATTCTAAAACTTAGCATTTAATGTTGTTGAAAACACTTTTAAACGAAGTGTAACAGAAGTAATTGTGTTTCTCTGAATAAACTTCATGGCAAATGATTCATCAATCAATACAATATGTAACTTGTGCACCATTTATCTCTTTGTAGGATCTACAATAAACTCAAATGCATAATTATATTATTCCAGCCTTTCAAGAGGATAGAATAACTAGAGCTTGTTGCTTTACAGAAAGACAAGGGAAATTGGAATAAGAATAGTTCATTATGACAATGTGCTAACCTTGAGTTGGTGCTTGAAATAGAAGAGATGATTGGGGGCGGGGGGGGGATATTCCTTCAGAAAGGACTGTTAGCTTTATACACAGAAAATGTATTCACGTCTCCCTAAGCTTGCAATTCTGTTGATTTGCAGTTGGCTTCTTCCAAAGATATTATACTGGAGACACTGTTACCCTCTATGTGCTTGGGAGGCAGGAGAGTAGCCAAAAAAATGCATCTTACCTTGGAAATGAGTCATAAAGCCTTGCTGAAGGAAATAGTTTCTATGCTAATACTTGAAGGAAGAGTTTAAGAATTATTTAGGTGAAATGATGTGTATAAAGAATCAGAAAAAAAAAGCAAGAAATGTGGGTAATGAAGGACTTTACTATACACTTAGTCATCAAACCAGAAAATTGGATCTTTGTCTCCAAGTACCCTCAAGCATTCCTAAATCTCAAACACAAGCTCATCCTGTGTTTGTTTTTAATGCTGGAACATAAGATCTGAGCTTTAAATCATTTCTATATCAAGCATACTGCCTGAAAGAGTGGGTGACCAATAAATATTTATTAAGCAATTGTAGAAATAAACAAATGGATGCCAAGAGCTGCTCAATTGTTGCATATATTCACATCATTTCCTGTGTTGTCTAATGTAATCAATCCTGAACTATATTCACTGTCTCCAGTCTCATTTCTCTCTCCTAAATTATAAATGAAAGTATGTTATTGTTCTTTTTATAATATTTCAATGATTAAGATTCAATTACTCTGAAATATGCTAGGACAATGTAACATTGACTAACTGTTTTGAAAAGCAATTTGGCATCAAAGAGTGAAGGCTTTATTTCCAGTAATTCCATGACTTGAAATCTATCCTAAGAATTCAATAAAAATAGATTTTTGCTCAGAAATTGTTATGGCAACCTAAATATTTGTATATTATTTTCCACTTACTTGATGGGATTTCAGTGTATTCATTAAAATAATATTATATGAAGGCTATACATAGTGAATTAGGAATTTTATATCACTTAAGGAAAAATAAAGACTTAAAATATTAGGTAATTTTGGTAACATCTGGGTAGACAAATTATCTATATAGTAAGTCAAATACCTTATAGAAAAAAAATGTAGCACATTACCAATCAAACTATTGAAGTACTAACTTTTGAGGAGAGAAATCTGGGAAAATTGTGGCTATTTTATTCTTTACTGTGTATACTCAGAATTGTTTGCTTAAGTTAAATAATATAAATTACTTCTATAATTAAAATATACTTTTGCCCTGGCTAGTTTTGCTCAGTGGATAGAGCACAGGCCAGCAGACTGAAGGATCACAAGTTCAATTCCTGGTCAAAAGCACTTACCTGGTTACAGGCTGAATTCCCAACCCCAGTCCAGCCACATGGGGGAGGAAACCAAACCAATAAATGTGCCTCTTTCACAGCTATGTTTCTCTCTCTCTGTCTCTCCCCTTCCCTTCTACTTTCTCTAAAAATCAATGGAAAAATATCCTCAATGAAGATTAACAACAACAAAAATACATAAAAAATATATACACTTTTTACATGAGTTATTTATATATTCTGGATTCAAATATTTTGTCGGATATATCTGTTATGAATATTGTCACCAAGCATTTAGCTTCTCTATACACTTTTAATGATATCGTTTGATAGAAGTTTTTATTATTATTATGAAGTCCATTTTATCATTGTTTTTATTTTTGGATTCTTTCTAAGAAGTCTTTGCTTACTTCACGTTGTAAAATTATGCTTTCTGTTGAAGTTTAAAAGGTATGGTGTGAGGTAGCGAAGGTCAAAATTCGTTTTCCCCTCAATGTATATAACCTTATGGATCTGTTATTTCAGCACCAATTACTTAGAAGATCATCCTTTTTATATACATTGCTTTGGCTAAGTTTTGTAAATCAATTGACCTTGAAAGTATGAGTCTCTTTCTGAATCCACTATTCAGTTCATCAACCTGTCTGTCGGTATAATGCAAATACCAAATTGTCTTGATTATTCTAGCTTTATGCTAAGTCTTCAGTTCAGAGTAAAAATGTTGCAATTTTAAAAAAATTATTTTACTGATTCGGTGTCCTTTTTATATCTTACTATACAGAGAGAATATCTCTCCATTGTAGTGTAGAGTTTTTCCCTAATTGTTTCATATTTTGATAACTTTAAATATATTATTTTCATTGCATATTTAAATTATTTGTTGCTGGTTTATAAAAGTAAAATAGATTTTTGTATATGTACCTTCTACCTGTATGCATATTAAATCACTAGTTACAGTATTGCCAAATCCTTAGGTAGTCTACATATATAAATAATCATGCAATCTCTGAATATGTAGTTTTAAGTCTTCCTTTCAAATCTTTTGCTTCTATTTATTTTACTTGCCTTATTGTAATGTACAAGCACTGCACTAAGCATTTCATATAAATTCTTTGTCACTCAAACCAAATGTTAGAAATTGGTGGCATTCTTAACAATTAGACACACTGTTGAAGAGGAAGGGCTACAATTACAAAATCTCTTTTGCAAAAGGGCTCACAGGTAGGAAATGCTGAAAGTTAAAAACAGGGTTGTGAGTTCAATTCCCAGTCAGGGTACATATAGTAATCAACCAATGAATGCTTGATTAAGTGAAACAACATACTGATCTCTCTCTCTCTCTCAATTCAATCAATAAATAAAATTTTTAAAACCCTGTGTTCTGACACTAAATTTAGAACTTTTAATATCAACCTGTTTTCCTATTTATTTTAAAATAAAATATTTCTGATATCTAAGAGAATAAAATGAAAATAACTTTGGGCTTCGGAGTCAGAAACCTGAGTTCCACTTTTCAGTACTACAGCCAATGACAACTCTGATCTTGGGCAGGTCACAGGTCAGTGAATTTCAAACAGTTTTTAGTAGACAAATCCTTTAATCACATATTAAGAAGTCAATCATTTGTATCCTGAAAGTACAGCCTAGATAATTAAACTCCTACGAAAGCCCCCCTGGAGCGGTGGACACCTGATTTAGGAAAATCTCATGCACATGAACAGCTATGGCCCTCTATACCCTCCTGGTTCCTCCATAAAGTCAGACACCAGGACTTGGTATTTTCTGATGGTCAGTCCCAGCAGGGCTTTATCTAGTCTGATGCACTTTCTTTGGAACAGGCACCTTCTTTAATTCTGTTCCTCTGTTCTATAAATCTTATCTAATTTCTTTGAGAAGATATATCTCCACTTCTTTGTTCTTCCTTTCTTTCCCCGAGGCCATCCTGGCTTTCTCACCTGCTCAGTTTGTTTCTCTCTGTTCAGTTTGTGACACTAATCTTGGCTGCAAAGAGGAAGCCAGCAGGGCAACTGCCCTCAAGCAAAGGAAAGCTGGGCATTTTGAAGTGACAAAGAGAAAGCCAGTGCTGTCTGGCTCCAAGGCTTTTTCAAATCCTCACAAACTTCAGAACTTTCATGGAAGTATTTCCATCACCCTAATTAAACTTACTTCTCCTTAAGTTCTCGCACTCATGGAAATTAAATTATGTGTTTAGCTTGGTGGGTTTTTTTTTTTCTATTTTGTACTACAGCAGTAACTTAAGAACGCTTTTCCTTAATCGGAAGTGTCCAACTGTACTGAGTGATAAGTAGCAGCCAAGAAACAAATCACTTCATGTAACAACTCTTTTTGAGTATATTCCAGACTCCTAATAACTGTCTGAAAACAAACATCAAAATTCAGTAATACAGTCAACCTATCAATTTTCCAGGAAATACTCAATGACTTAAACATCACATCTCCCCGTTCTTCTATCCTCCTGACCCTATTTTAGGCAACTCACTCAAATTCCCCACATCTCAGTTTCCTCATCTGTAAACCAATGTAATTGACTAGCATAGAAGATGTTCAGGTCCCTGCTAATGAAAGAAAATATCATGTATGTGTCTTCCCTATTTACATTAAGACTATAATTCTTTAAAAATCATACACAAATTTTAGAAAAAATTAATAAAATGCATGAAGTCCTAAAAATATCTCATTGTCCTCAAAACATGAACTCTTAGAGGGCAAGTGTAAATTACTTCTTTTACCTTATATACAAGATCACAGACATTACCTGGGAATGAATAATATTAGGAGACAATTTTTCAGAAGTCATAATCTAATTTTGATACATAATAAATAAGTTGCTAGAAAATAAATTTAACTTGTTGTTATTTTAATTAATAATAGCCCAGAAGTTAAATGATCCTTCATGGAACTGTTGAAAAGTAAATTTCCATGCTGTGAATCACACAGCCACTATATAGCATACTGACATTTCCCCTGCATATCAGGTACAGCTCATTGTGCTTTCCAAGTTAATGTCACGTGCTATTCCTCACCTATCTTCTCCGGCCTGGTCATTTTTATCAGTGGGAAAAATAAAGCTGCTGCAGCCTCCAGGAAATAACATCTTCCATACTGGTTTATACATGTTGTCATTGATATATCAGTCATCTCACATAATGAAGGAAAAAACAGATTTTATGACTGTCCTTACTTATTTGATTCCCCTTAATTGTTTCTAGAGAAGTTGTAACTCTTTCAACATAATAGTCTGTTTACCTCATTACGTTATTGAAAGTTTTAAACTAGATAAAACATTTAGGCCCTGGTGAATGTTCACTGAACATTAGCTTTATGATGATTATTATTGTATTAAGACTGGGGGGTGGGGGGAGTGGGCGGGGGAGTACAAAGATCCAAGGCCAAAGCACAGGGTAGGTGCAGCAAAGAACAATAACCCAGGGTTTGGACTTGCTCTGCTGCTAAGACTGGTCTCTCAAGACATTTAGTCAAGAAAATGAACAAAGGGAAATTAATTCAAACTCATTTACAATGAACCATACTGGAGTGGCCCTTGTACAATCTGGAGTGTGGAAGACAAAAGAGACAAACAACACCCATTTTAGTCAAACCCTCTTACCTAGAGGTAAGCACCCACTTGTTCAAACAGTTGCTGAATTGTTGGAGGTTTCACTATCCTAAGTCCACGACAGTGAATCTATGGAGTCTGCTGCAGTCCTAGTCTCTTCCTTTACAAAAGGGTAAGTTTTAGCAACCAAAGCCTAACTTAGCAAGGACTAGGGAAATGTGGAGATCTGAGTCTTCATTTATAGAACTCCTATCCATTTATTACCCCACTTGTTCAAACAGTTGTTGAATTGTTGGAGGTTTCACTATCCTAGGTCCACGACAGTGAATCTATAGAGTCTGCTGCAGTCCTAGTCTCTTCCTTTACAAAAGGGTAAGTTTTAGCAACCAAAGCCTAACTTAGCAAGGACTAGGGAAATGTGGAGATCTGAGTCTTCATTTATAGAACTCCTTTCCATTCATTAAACAAGCGTGTTTGAATCTCTGCCGTGTGGCAGGCAACGTGGGTGGTGATTCTTGCTTAGGTGCCATGTTCTAGAACCCAGTGGCTTTCTCTTTCGTGGTCTTCCTGCCCCTCAGCCTGTCTTTCCAAGAAAACATTGTGAGCATTTGGGGGTAAGGTTCCCTCGAAGCAGAGCCTGGTTAGTGATTTATTGAAGGGTTGTCCTCAGGAGGAACTGCCAAGAGAAACAGGAAAGGGCAGGGAGGGAATATAGCAAATACGGGATTTCAAGAGAAGTTTTAACCTCACACTGATGCCAGACTCAGCTCTGGAGCATGAGTTTGTCCTGCCCAGAGGCAAAAAGGCTGGGGCAGTATATCCCAGCACCAGTCAGTCCTATTGGCTTTCTGTCTTGAGGGGAAGGTGGCTCGCTTCAGCTAAGGGATATTCTCCAAGAAAGGTGAACTGTGGCAGCTAAACACACACACAGCTGAGACCTGGGTGTGCCCGCTCAATAGAGAGAATCTGGGTGGGGCACCATCCTTACTTGCTGTGCTAATAGATGAAAAATCAAAAGAAGAAACATAAGATGATATAAAACAGAACAAATCTATTTATAGCAGTTTTCTTCTATAATTTTCTGAACTTATTTTTGTGTGAAGAGGCCCCGAAAGATGAGAATAAAAAAAAAATGTTAAGGACAAGAAAAATAATATTGATTGAATGCTGAATATGTGCCAAGAATGTGCTGTATACTTTACATATATTAACTAACTTAATATTTTGACTGCCTTGGAAAATCTTCCTATGTCCACAGATGAGAGAACTGGAGGTCAGGAAGGTTAAGTAAGTCACCATGATCACCGTTATGTCATAGCTAGGTTTCATCTCTGTTGTACCCTAAGAGCTTGATAACTGTATTTTGCTACCTGTGCTTTAATTTCTTCATCCACAATAGGAGATATACAAGTATTAGATTATATCTTCAGGAAAATATATCTAAATGAAAGACACTGGTGCTATGAGAATATCTTGAATAACTTTTTTAAAAGATAGTTTCTAGGATCCTACCTAAAACAGATTCTCTAGGAGTAGGGGCCCAGGAAAATAGTTTGAAGATGACAGGAAATGTTAATGTTCAACATTGCTAGCAAATTGATGAACTAAATTAAACAGTAGCTTTTAATACATTAATAGCATTGGCTTTAGAACAAATGGAGCTTACCCACAATAGTCAATGAACTGTAACACAAAAAAAGAAAAGAAAAGACCTACAATGCCTGTATTCAGGCAAGGTATTTCATATTGCAACCTAGCAATTGTCCCAGAGTCTGAGATTTTCAAACAATGGAAGTGGAGTGTTTTTGAGGTCATGTTCACAACATGAAAACTGCTCTCTTCAAGTACAAAAGTCAAGAAATATAGAAGAGGCACAGTGGAAGAAATTGAGGTGATCAAGAGAAATACAAAGGAAAACAAATTAAGTAGAGAGAAGGCAGCAGCAGGCATTTCTCAGAGTGTGCTAGGCAAAGGAAAATTTCAAATTTTTTTCAGTAGCAGAAGTGTGCAAGCCATAGAAATGGTGTTGCTTAAATCCCTAGTTAAGTCTCATGCAGCTGGAGATACGAGAAGTTGTTAACAGTAATACTGAAAGCCTGGATAAAACATAAGCAGGGCGATGCTGTAAAGGTAAATTTGCATCAGGGAAGTAATAGCCTGAATATGAAATTAGGATAATGAAGAGATTGAGGGGCATTAGCCTATCCTTGTTGAGGTTTTAACTAGGATTTGAAATTAAAACAGGGGGAAGAGTGCTTGTTAGTTTTACCTTGATGCATATATCTGCTAATATTATCTGGTTTAGTAAATTGTTCATGAGTCTCTTTAAAGACTGAGTTCAACGATTAACAATTAACAACTTCTTATCACTTAAGGCTCAAATTAAAGAATCCCTTTAAACATTTTAAACAGAGATGTCAAGATGACAATAACTCAACGGACAATTTCTAGCCTCATCCGAGGGTCCAGATTCAGCTGTAACAAAGCTTCCGGTAGTGTACACTTATACATTGCTCCGCATTTCTACCCAAGGTCACTAATCCCCAGAAAAGACATTCCTAAAAAGTACACCAATATGTATATCACTTTAGTAATGTGAACAGCATTCTCATTGCCCTGTTTCAAGTCAACTTTAGCCGGCTGATTTTTTTTTTTTTTCCGAATAAAAATGTGAATAGAAAGTGTTATCTGACACTTCTGGATGGAAGTTTTAAGAGCCAGGACAGAAGTCCATGTTCTCTCTTTTGCTATCTTGGCAACCTGCAACAACTCACATGCTAGTTGTTTCAACTACCTTTTTCACAGAACGAGGAAAATAAAAGAGAACCTCCAACCATCGAATGATGGACAGGCTGTGTGAGCAAGAAATTTACATTTTATTTTATTTAGCCCACAAGATATAAGGATGACTTGAAACTGCAGCATAACCTAGTCATCCTGACTAATAAAATTGCAAACTAGTCTCTCTTAGGCCTTTGCTTAAAATATATGTACTACAAATGGCCCTTTCAAATCTCAGGTTAAATTTACCAGTAATTGCAAGAATTGACATACAGCTCATGCAGTCACAATCTTTCAAAAGAACTGAAGTTTCTCTACACGGTATAATTCCATAGTGATTTACACAGTGCAGGTCAGGGAACCCAAGGGTGTCTTATGAAAGAGACTTAGCTTTTAGTCCTTTGTGTCAGTGAGAACTGGGCACCAGTCACAGAACACCCCTCAGGCTGCAATCAACAGCTAGTAACAGCTGAAGAAACTCTTATGTGATTATGGCTCAAAAGAAAAATTACTCTTTTATTGACAGCAATCTTTTGAAGTGACTCATCTAAAAGATTATGGGGGAAGAAAACAAAATTGTCAGAAAAATATTTCATGTCATGGAATAATCCATGGAATAACCATATAAAATATGATTATTTTCATATATGTTTATTTTCATGTAAAATAAATATGTTTATAAGTTGTTTTAAAATCAAAGACTCCAATCTCAAACAATGAATTAATTCTAAAATTATACATATATTTATTATGCTGGCTTGGTAGGATAATGACAGCAGTGGTTCTCTATTTCTATTTTTTTTCTTTCCAAAAGCTCTTTAGGCACCTGAATAATATACAGCTATAAATTTTAGAGTGCATATTTAACTACTAAAACTACAAAGAAAGGAAAGTTTAAGATAGCAGTTATCCTATGGTGGGGAAAGGATACTGACTATAGGCATGTGAAATCTTGGAAATATTATAATGTATTTCTTGACCACGATGGCAATTTTTTAAAAATATAAATTTATTTTATGTACTTTCCTGTACATGTGCTCAGTTTCACAGTAAATTGTTTTTGAAATATTCGCCCTTTACTGTCTCTAAGCAAAATTAAATATGTTTAGACTTGATAGGGTAGCACCCGAAAAATCTGAGATGGTGCCTCTCACAGGATGCCAAAACTACATAATGCCCTTGGCAAAGTTCATCCATTCCCTTGTCTGGTGCTTTGGGGTTACTACAATAATATTAATAATTAGTATTTTTTAAAAATTACCACATGGTGGTTGCTTATGTCCAAATATCTTATAGAGAGTTTTATAAAATACCCTTTTGGTTTTTTTTAAATCACAATCCTCCTACCATATTCTTGTCAAAAACAGATGAGCTAGGCTGGACTGGGACAAATCTTGGAGATGAACTCTCCAAGGTAAGTTTTCTCTGTATATTCTTCATATCAATGAGTAGTTCATGTTCTTCATAAATATCCCTAGTAAAGCATTTCTCAGAGATGTGCTGACAGGGTTTCCCCAGAGCCTAAATACATGGTGTCTCAACTCAGCCACTATATTGATTGGGTCTTGCTCTTGTTTCCTTGGCAAGCTTTGACTCATGTCAGTCAGATTCTGGTCCATTTCTCTGGAAACCCCACCTGGCATTGGACTCGTCTCTGGGGGCTGAGTCTTCCTCTCTGACTCACACCCTTTGCTGCAGCCAGTCTGGCAGCATCTCTTCCTCTGGACACAGGAGTCCTTCCAAGGAGGCCTTATCCAGGGTTATGAGGGGCACTTAGCTAGGACAGGAAAAGGAACAAGTCCTCCTTCCTTCTCAAAGGCCACTCTCTCTGGCTGTCCAAGTATCTAATAGGAAATGGCTTTTCTAGCTTTCAAACTGCATGTTCTCTCCACTCCAGTGCCACCAACCATCAATTCCACATTCTCGGGTATCCAACCAACGTCCAAGCTGCTGTGTGTGGATAAGTAGAGTTTAAACACAGCTACAGAGTGCACCACTGTGAATGTGCAACGTTCTTACAGAAAGGGTATCATAGAACGAAGAAACAGCTCTTGCTCACAGACCTAGAATTGAGTCCTGGCCCTGCCACGTACTAGCTGTTTTGCTCAGAGCACCTGCTTCATGGGGTATGTGTAGATTGTGTCTAAAAAGCTCGGTACAGGGCAATGCATGTAGTAAATGCTCAATGACTGTGAGCTGTCCGTGACTGTTCTTGCTGCATTGAGAACTCTGCATATTATGCAAATTATGAGCAACAATTTCCATTTTTATAAAAAATCCACACAGAACATCACAAATATGACCCAAAGCCATACAAAATTGAAACCTCAATGAGGCAGACTCTGGTAAAAGTATGAAGAAAATTATCTACCTCTTCATTGAGCCCAAATGAACCTAGGTGCCTGTCTTTCACCTTTTTATCATCTTTATTTTAGAATCACTTAACTTTCCAACAAATCCCAGCTCTGTGAAATTCTTTATTCCCATAACTGTGTGCTAAAAGGAGGAAATGCTCTTTTTCTCACTGCTAAAGTTCTTAATCCAAAATCCCCCATTCTTTGTCTAAGTCCTTTGACCAATATCTCAGCTATGTTTTATTTAGTTAATTTCCCCAACCAAATCCACATTCTAGGGTCCTGTATGCCAATAGATTAGTTTAGTAACGTTTCTAACTAACCTTTCTAATTAACAGCAATGGATAAGAAGCATCGTTAGATATGACACCCCCCCCCAAAAAAAAAAAACAACAACAACAAAAACTCATGAAAAGCTTAAACTATTAACAAACATTTAAATACTAGGGCATTAGAGAACAAAAGGAGGGGAAAAAGAGGAATTGAACCAGGTTGCCAGAAAAGAAAACAAAACAGAACAAAACACAAAATAAATAAATAAAGCAAATAACTATTCTTGCCACTGGAGAGGAAAGAAAATCAAATATAATTGCTCAGAATAATTGGCCATTATGCCCTCACTACTAGAAAACCTCAGTTCAATCATTCTGGGGGGAAAATAAATAAATAACTATTGTAAATGCAAAAGACTTGTATTACCCTTTTCAAAATACTTTAGGAAATAAATATGCAATTCATTAGAATAATAGAACCAGCTGTAAATTAAACAAATTTCAATAAAAATAAGCAAAGAATTGAGAGCTTTGGTCTTTACCTGTCAAAGAATTCCTGTCATCTCAGAAGTCAGAATTATTGAATCAACACGTTCTTAAGTTCTTTCTGTTTACTAAAACCAAAAAGAACATGTTGTAGAGGGAAGGCTGGGTTGGAGGAAAGATATCAACTAAAGAACTTGTGTGCCTATATACATAACCCATGGACACAGATAATAGGGTGGTGAGGGCATGGGGCAGGGAGTAGGGGTGGGCTATAAGGTGGGGAGGGAAAAAGGGAACATATGTAATATTTCAATAATAAAGATAAAAAAAGAATGTGTTGTTCTTAGTAGCTAATTTGAGGGCCACGAAGTATATTTATGATGTTACAAACAATGGTTAAAACCCAAGGCCCAGGAGATAGGAACCTAAGGACAGTCAAGATAAAAAAAAACAAAACAAAAAAAAAGAACAGAGAAACCCAAGAAATAATTATTATTTTCAATATTTTATGTTGACCTCTATTTTTATACTAAAATATTTTTCTACATCAGATTTTATCAATTATAAAATTGATAAACTAGTGTAACTAGCAATCAAATGCAAATATATATATTGGCATAGCTGGATCAAAACAAAGACAGAAATCAAACATACATAAAGGTAACAAGACATAATTAGAGCTAAAACCACTCTTCTACTGGGCTCACAGTCTGAAGCCAGCCAGTGGCAGTGGCTCCTACCAGGTCATGAGAGCTAAGTGGCTTCCTAGGATGGTGAGGCAATCCTGGCTCACTAGCTAATCAGTGATGGTGAAACTTTTGAGCTCGGCGTGTCAGCATTTTGAAAAACCCTAACTTAACTCTGGTGCCGTGTCACATATAGAAATTTTTTGATATGTGCAACCATAGCAAAACAAAGACTTATATTTTTGATATTTATTTTATATATTTAAATGCCATTTAACAAAGAAAAATCAACCAAAAAAATGAGTTCACGTGTCACCTCTGACACACGTGTCATAGGTTCGCCATCACTGAGCTAAATCCAGGAGATGAAATAAAGAAATGGCAATTTTTGGAAAGATCATGAAATCAAATCTCTATTTTAAACTTTAACAAGGGGCCCATGAAATATAACTCTGTAGAATAATCAACAGAACTAAGGTACCAACTAAACTTGTGACTGAACCCTGGCTGGTATGGGTCAGTGGGTTGGAGCATCGTCTCATACACCAAAAGGTGGTGGTTTTGATTCCCAGTCAGGGCACATACGGGGATTGCAGGTTCAATCACTGGTTGGGGCATGTGAGGGAGGCAACTAACTGATGTTTCTCTCTCTCCCTCCCTCCTTCCCTTTCTCTCTCTAAAGTCAATAAAAAAAAAAAGTTAAACTTGTGACTGAACCTCCAATATTTCCAATATCATATAAAGGCATCATTTTTAACAATGCCTTTAAGTGATCTGGTTCTGAAATGAGTGAAGCCTGTTGGAGAGAATGGAAGGACCTTACACCACACACAAGGAGAGGGAGAGGCAGGATTAGAAGAAGGGAAAGAAGCAATAGGGCACAAGAAAAAATTTCTAGTTAAAATGAAACTTGAACACTAAAATCCCCAAAAGCATGAAGATATTTTGTGTTAAGAAATTTTTTTTAAAAGTTGAACTAAATATGCAGTCAAAAATAACAAGATGGAAATGGGCATGAAAGAGATTTTTCTCTGATAGTTAATGCTTGATAATGTCTACATTATGTTTCTGATTCTGACAAAAGTAGAGAATTTACCTTGTAGTAAAAATTTATAGTTATATGTATAGGATTTAAAAAATAACCACTCAGTAGCATATTCCATAGTTTATAATACAGAAAATATAAGGATAGACAGAAAACAAAATAGAAGTTAGAAAAAAAGGTAAACAAAGGTGAATTAGCAGAAAGTACAAATTAAGAATATGGCAAGAATTCTAAAGATATCAGAAATCTTAGAAAATATAATTATTTAATCTTTAGTTAAATAATCATTCTTTGATTGGAAAAAGATAAAATTTGTCTTATAGGATGTTTGCAAGAGAGATGTAAAACACAATCAAAGATAGTTTCAAAATAAAGAAAATAAGGTGAAATAGTAACATAGCAACCAATTTATAAATTAATAATAAGTCAATAAAATCTGATACAGAAAATATTTTACTAAAACTAGAGCTCAATGTAAAATATTGAAAATAATTAGGAGTAATATTACATAACAATAAGAAAGCACTATCCTAAGAAGATACAATAATAAACAACAATATGTCTTACATGGTCTGAAAATATCTCCTTACACATTACCAGTAAGTTGTAAGGGGGAAAACTAGAACTACATAGTTAAGAAGGCAATC
The DNA here is from genome assembly GCF_000327345.1 of Myotis davidii. Classification (NCBI taxonomy): domain Eukaryota; kingdom Metazoa; phylum Chordata; class Mammalia; order Chiroptera; family Vespertilionidae; genus Myotis; species Myotis davidii. The sequence continues at coordinate 184,221 of NW_006299714.1, forward strand.
AATAATAAAATCAATGAAGCATAGATGGATATTGAATACCTCCAGATATGCTATCCTAACAAAGACAACTCTTATAAGTTGTTTGGGATGGAAATGTACCTGATGCTAGTTAGACACAAATAGATTGTATTCTTCAGTACCGTATATCAATATCATAGAAGCAACAAAAGCATGAACCTTTACCAAATGAAACAGATAGAGGAGACATAACAACGAGGTGCAGGACCTCATGTGTTGGTCCCCAAGGACAGAGGGCAAGAGGAGACTAAAGGAACAGGTGGGCCTCTCACATTGGTAGGTGGCAGGTTGAACAATCAAGGAACTTACACGGGAGGCTTGCCTTGGGCAGCTATAAAACAAGCAGGTCTCCACACCTGCCCACCGCACTCTTAAAAGTTTACATGGAGGCCTTAACTGGTGTAACTAGGTTCAGCCAGGCATGCCCTTCAGGTGGTTTCAATAACACACTGTTAAGGACAGGGACCTGGCCAAGTCGGTCTGCCTCAGGCCAGCCTGTGTGTGGGCTCTTGACTTCATTGTACTGTATTTGTTTTCCTCCAGTATGGAATGTTGGAGGAAGTCATGAAGCTGGACCCTCCCCCCAGCCCCACCCCCAATAGTTGGTGTCTCCTCACCCCTTCCCATATCCTTGGAATATGTTCGGCCTGTCATTCTCACAGTGAGGCCCATTCCAAGGAAACAGCCTTGAGAGAATAATGTTGAGGCAGGATAGTAAGCAGTTAGGAAAATTCCTGGGCAAATGGGATGGGGAAACTGAGACAAGATAATTAAACAAAGGCAAACACTTTGAACAGCTTACAGCCAGCTAGTGAATTACAAGACCTTCCCTTCCCTAACCAAGGATACGTTAGAGCAAGTAGTTTATACCTCTCCTCCCTAACCGGAGAGTACATAGTTTAAACCACCCTGGCTGGGGAGATAGAAAACAGAGACCCAGTTAATGCCGTTTGTGCCTGCTAAACCCAAGGATGATTGAAGTGAAGGGAATAACAAAAACCTGATTAGAGCCAGACAGACCCCAAGATAAAAGTCAAACAGTAAAGCACACCAAATAATAATCCCAAACTCCTCCATAAGCTCATTTTGATGCGTCAGCATATTAAAAACACACCTGGAAAGCTGATGAATGTCCTGCGGAAACCCTCCCCTAAGATTCTCACCAGCAAAAGAGACGAGGAATACCAGTGTGAGCTGACTCTAGAGCACACGCATGCCTGTTCTTGGGCATGAACTTTTTACTTCCTCCTAAACCTTCAGGGTCCCCCCGAGACTTGCAACCAGGGAGACGGGCAACAGCAGCTTGTCCAGGGCTTACCCCCTAATCCTGTCTCCAAGACCGCCTTTGCTCTGAAATTCCGGTGAGCTAAAGCAGCTTTGGCTGGCTTCCTTCCTGTCACATTTCTAGGGAGGCAAAGCAGGGCACTGCCTAGGGCTCTCTCCTGTTGCTGCTACCCTAAGTCCTTCCTTTGTTTCACTGTCCCAGCTTCTAATAAACGTACTCTCAAAAAAAAAGATATGTATGAGAAGAGACTTATTATAAAATTTACTTACATAGTTATGGAGTCTGAGAAGTTCACCTTCTGCCATCTGCAAGCTGGAAAACCAGGAATG
>NW_006299714.1:185882-201761 GCF_000327345.1 Myotis davidii
TGCCAGTGATTTCAGTCTGAGTCCGGAGGCCTGAGAATTGGGGTGGACAATGGGCGAAGTCCCGATCTGAGTCCAAAATGCCAAAGGCTAGGAACACTGATGCCCGAGAGTGGCAGATGGAGGACTGACCTTCCAGTGGTTCTCAACCTTCCAAATGCCGCGACCCTTTAATACAGTTCCTCATGTTGTGGTGACCCCCAACCATACAATTATTTTCGTTGCTTCTTCATAACTGTAATTTTGCTACTGTTATGAATGGTAATGTAAATATCGGATATGCAGGATGTATTTTCATTGTTCGAGACCCACAGGTTGATTTCCCCCTTCATCTGCCTTTTTATATAACTCCACCCCTTGATTAATTAGATGAGGCCCACCTGCATTGGTGGTGGTGCACTTTAACTCAGTCTACTGATTCAAATGCTAATCTTTTCCATAGGCACCTTCACAAACACAAACAGAAATAAAGTTTTATCAGCTAACTGAGCATCCCTTAACACAATCAAGTTAACACAGAAAATTAAGCATCACAACATTCAATCAAAAGTATTGGCTCTTTTTTCTGATCAGAAGATAAAATTCTCCAGTTAATATGTGTTAATGATCTACCAAGTCAAATATCAATGATCCCTTTTTTTATTAATTAGCCTATAAAGGGTAGTAAGAGTATCGATTTGGTTCATTACAGTCTTTTTTTTTTTTTAACCATATCATTCCAGATACAAAGTTTAACAACCGGAGTTCCAAACACTTCATCAACATATGGTGAAATTGTCAGAACATGGATGTCCTGGGTGAGTGGAAATTTATTGTTTATACCACACAAACATGCCAATATTGCAAAGGATAATCTAATCTAGAATATAGAGAAATCAATCCTGGGTAAGGTGACATATTTGGGGAGCCTGATTTGGTTCTCAAGGCATACAAAGACTTTGCATAGCATGCTTATTGTACCTGAGATATATGCAAAACAGTGGTCATTGCTATTCTTAATTGCATATAACTTTGTGATGCAGAGATGTAATATGAGTTATCCAATTTTCTGTAAAATAAGAGGGTGCCTGGAGACCAGCTAACAATTAGTCACTGGAGTTCTTTATTTTATTTTTTTCTAATATTTAAGAACATTATTGGTGCTTGCTATAGTGATCAGGCCATGATTAGGAACATTTAGGTATGTGTACTTGGATCTTTTTTCTCTTTGTCCTGCAAACATCCTTGAATATCTTCTAATGAGAAATATAAAGAATAAATCTCTTATTTGTCTTCAAAAATGACAATGGGAGAAATACAGTATTTGGTCTAAATTGTCAAAAACAAAACTACAGGCACAATAAAGAGTTGCCCAGACTAACCCCCATGTCACCAAACCAGACTTAATTACAATTTTGACTCTTCCAAAAATAAAATCTTAAACCATTCAGGCAGAAATCTGCCTCATCATCACCAATTAGGTAATCTGCCTGATAGGCCCTGCCAGACCCTATAAAGAAAGTAATCTTTCAGTCACCTATTCCCTGGTATAACTCCCTTGTTTCTACATTCTGCCTATAAAAGTCTTTTATTTTTCACAGTTCCTTGGAGCTCCTTTCTATCTGCTAGATTGGATGCTGTCCAATTTATGAACCACTGAATAAAGCCATTAAGATCTTTAAAATACACTCAGTTGAATTTTGTTTTTGAACAGCACCTTTTTCACATAATAAGCACCTGCTAGGCACTGAACTGTGTTCTCTCAAAAGCTCAATTTGTTAGAGTTCTAACCCCCAATATGATGCTACTTGGAGATCAGGCTTTCGGGGTTGTTGATTTTAGCTAAACTACTCTATAGCATTTCTGTTTGCCATTCATTTTGTGTGGCCTGGAACTGACACTAGTTCCTCCCATGAGCTTACACCCTATCTAACAGCCCACAGAGTCACAGATACAGGTAAGTTCCTGAGAAGACTCCATAAACTGCTACTGTGGTAAGCAGTCTCCCCTTTGTACACAACTTACTTAAGACACCCATGAAACTTAAATTGACCAATCTGGCTTTAGCCCAGGAATCCCAAAGCAACCCTAATAGAGGTATGTGCTCCAGATCCAGCTGAATTCTCTCTCTCCTGCTCTCTCTCTGCCTGAACTCTGCCTTGACCTGCCCACGTGGCCCCCTTGAGGTGTGTTGTATATAATATCCTCCAAGACCTGTGAGAATAAACTTCTCTATTTCAATTCCCTGTGGCCTTTCATTGAACTTTGGCTCACCATCCAACACCCGGGGACTCTACTTAAGAAATGTCAATTAAACAAAGTCACAACAGAAGATAATTAGCTCAAGAGATACAGTCCTCATGATGGGGTTATTGTTCTTATAAGAAGATATAAGAACTAACTCTTTCTCTCTCTCTCTCTCTCTCTCTCTCTCTCTCTCTCTCTCTCCTTCCCTCCCTCTTTCTCTCTCTCTTTCTCCTATGTGAAGATATTTTAATCCAGGAACCCAACCATAATCTCCTCTAAGTTGCACATGAGCACAGTTATGTGTTCTGTAACATACAGATCTAGTCACGTGCTCTATCATGATAGAATCCTGTTTTTCAACAAAGCCATACTATTTCAGAAAAGAAAAAAAACCACACACAACAAAAATAAAACAAAACAGGAGAGTGACCAACTCAAGGTATTATTTTATAGTAAATGTTGCCTGTATTGAATCTTTATCATGATGCTACTTCTCTGTTCTCATATCTTCTCTGTCACCTCTTGAGAACTCCATACTTTCATATTACGCTAGGCCTATTAACAGATTTGTCAGCGTGAATCTCCTTGATTTGTCTATCTCTACAATGTCACATGTTCCAAAATGATATCTCTGTCCATTTTCACAAAACTACTCATTCTTCATTTGGATTTAAATTGTTAGTAAAATAAAATTTAAAAAATTATGTAATGTCTTTTATTTTGCCCAGATTCTCTTAACTGCCCCTAAGACATTGCACCTCTAATTATAAGAACATTTAGCCCTAGCCAGTTTTACTCAGTGGTTAGAGCATCAGCCAGGGGATTTAAGGGTCCTGGATTTGATTCCAGTCAAGGACATGTACCTTGGTTGCAGGCTCCATCCTCAGCCCTAGTCGGGGCATGTGTGGGAGGCAACCAATCTATGTGTCTCTCTCACATTGATATTACTCTCTGTCTCTCCCCCTCCATTCCACTCTCTCTAAAAATCAATCAAAAAAATATCTTCAGGTGAGGATTAACAACAACAAAAGAACACAAAATTAAATTACACAACTAAATTTGAAAACAGTGGTTTTCAAACTAATTTTTAGAGTAGTAATTTTTTTATTCAAAAATTCTTACAAAGAAAATATACAAAATAGATAAAAACAGAACTGATTGCTGAGTGAGAGTGGAGACATTTGAGAAAACTTCTCAGAAGTTTCATATCTCTTCTTCTCCAAGTATAACCTTCTCTGTCAAAATAATGACTAACGTCAGCTTTATCATCAAAAAAGAGAAAAGTAGGCGGAGCCATTAGTCATGTCCTTCCATCCTGGAAAATAAGCTATTTACCGTACTCTCACCTACCATAAATGTCCTCAGTGTCCATAAATGCTATCTCAGAAAAAGAAACCAAGAAGGGATCATTACTAAGCTCCTTTTTGTCTGCTAACTTCTGGTCTGAACTTTAATGTTTGAAGAGTACCTTTTTAATTTTTGATCTATTACAAAAAGAAGTCAAGTGCCACCACACACACACACACACACACACACGCATTCTATTATATGAAATCTTCTCCGAATGCAGCTATATAAAGCATTGTCAAGGTTATTTGAATAAATCAGTTAAATTAAAAATAATACAAAAATGTATTTGAAAGTTTTTTGACATCCTCTTCAAAGGATCTTTTGTGAATATGATGGCTTCAGTCAAATATCTTTCTTTTCATTCATTTTAAATTGGGCAATAGACCGAAGTCACAGATAATAAGACATAATGAATAAGGGAAATGAAATAATATTGGTGCATTTTTAACAGGAAAAAAATTTTCAGATGGCAAATGACATACTCCAGCACCATGCTATACAAAATATAACATTTTTAAAGAATAGTTAAAATACATAATAATTAAAGTATTTTGGATGTGTGCTACACCTAATATATGTAGCTTTCAAACATCCATTCTTATGATTCTCACTATAATCTTTTAATATTTATATTAACACTCCCAATTAATATGTATGAATTGAGACATAAAAAGGCTAAGTAACTTGCTATGGTAGATGCAATAAAATACCATTTATTAAGGTGTCTGGGTAGGTACTTTTAGCGTTGATTCTCAGCTAATGCGGTATCTCACTTTAACCAATAAATACAACCACAGACACTGAGGCAGTCCAGTTACAACATCCAAGAAGGCCTAGGAGCTTCTGCTTTTCTCTTTTTGGAAGTTCTGAGACACGTGTAAGTAGCTCAGCTGTGCTGCAATGAAGGGCCATGTGAAAAGCCCTCTTGAGAGAGAAACCCAGCTGTTCTCATGGACAAGCTGAGCCCAGATTTTAAGCCATCCCACCAAAGTACCAGATAAGAGTGCCACAATGGTTAATGTTTCTGCTCAAACTGCCATCTTTCTAAACCTAAATGAGACACCCCAAACACAACCAAGAAAAGAATCCATCTGAACTCTACTCAACACAATGAATCATGAGAAATAATGAAAGGCTTTATTTTTTTAAGCAAGTAAGTTTTGGAGTGATTTGTCGCATAGAAGTAGATCATCAAAGCATATACATATGGCCACTTAGCCAGTGAATTACAAACAGGGATTAAAGTCTACGCAACAAAGCTCAAAGTTTTGTGCCTTTATCGGTAAAATACCCAACTCATGATAAATACATACTAACATATGAATACATAGGCTCACACAGAACTGACATATGATAATGAGTTCAGATGCATGATGTTTATAATGGAGACGTTTCAAAATTATCCCTATCCGCTGAACTTTTCACAGCATTAGATCTTTCTTAAAAAAATATAATTCAAACATGCTGGGTATTCTAAGGTTTATACATTGAACATTTTTCTATAAAGCTAGACACAAACTATACTACTTATTATCTTTAATTGGATATCTAATAGCACAATCAACACTTAAAATCCTAATTTATTCCAAGCCAAGCTTGACAATTTACTCTTTTTTAAAAATGTCATCCTCATCTTAATAAATACAATATGAACAAGGTCAGTTACTCAGGACAAAATGTTTTCAGAAATTCTTGAATCCTATCCTTGCATACCAATAATTCAATCTGTTAGCAATTATTATTGACTTAACCTTTAAAATATATTCTATAAGCATCTGTACCTCCAAATCACTGACCAAAGCCACCAAATTATCTCCTCTGGACCAGTTCAATACCCTTGTTTCTGACTTCTAATCTTTTCCTCTGTTAGTCTCATCTCAATATAACAGGCAGAGCGATGTTTTCAAAACATAAGTAAGGGAATTCTACTTCTGATATGAAAATATACATTCTCTGTAAAGCAAGCTTCCATCAGATCAAAATAAAATGGGAACAGTCAATCCACAGTCAAGAAAATAGAACAAAATAAAAACATTTTCAGATAAAAGGAAAATAAAATTAATTAACAGAAATTAAATACTAGAAATGCTAGAATATATTTTAAAAGAAAAGGATATAAGAAGAAATTTAGAATCCTCGAGAAAAAAAAGTATTAAAATGGTACATATTTGTACCATTATATCAGAGACATTTTCCTTAGTTCTTTATAATATAAATGTTACAAATAAAAATTATTATATTGTGCATTTTAAATGTATGTAGATATAATAAAAGATGATGGGATAGTTAAAGGGATATATATATATGAATGCTAGATATCTACCTTTTATGTGAAGTGAGCAATATTAACTCTAGATTATGAAAAGTTAAGGAAGCATATCGTAAAACCTAGAATTCTATAGATGAACACAAAGATGTTCACACAAAAAGACAATAGAAAATGAAAATGAATATTTAATACTAAAATGAACTAAAAAGGGCCATAAAATATAAAATAGTGGGACAAAAATTACTTAGAGGGACCAGAAAGCATAAAATAAAATGATAGATCTAACTACAACCACATTAATAATTATCACTCAAATGTAGAATATAAAACTGAAAGCAACAAATGGACAGACAAGACAAACAAACAAAAACTCATAGACACTGACAACAGTATGGTGGTTACCAGAGGGAAGGGAGTAGGGGAAGTGGTTAAAGGGGGGTCAAATATATGGTGAGGGAAGAAGATTTGACTTTGGGTGTTGGACACCGATACAATACATAGATGATCTATCATGATTATACACCTGTAGCCTGTTTCACTTACTAAACAATGTCATCCCAATAAATTTCATTAAAGATAGTCTCAATACATCAATTAAAAGTCAGAACAAATGAGAAAGCAACACTCAATGTTCTGCTGCCATAATAGACTTTAAACGCAAAGAAAGGTTTCAAGTAAAAGGATTTAAAAAAACATACATTAAGTATAAGAAGACTAGAGTGGCTATATTAGATGAACTACACTTTACATTAATGAGATAAAGAGGGAATTTCCATAAATAAACATAAGTAATATTACTACTCTGCCATAAACCTTATAATAGCTTAAAGAAAAAGTTTACACAGACCAGCCATTTCAACCTTTGAAAACCTGATAGGATAAAGTTATTTGAAATACCAAGAGGTGTATGACTTTTCCGTTTTGCTTTCTCTCAGCCATTTTTTTTAACTTTATGCCTGTATACCCTGAGATCTAATAATGATTATGCACTTATTTAACCATGTATCTGTGGGTCAATAGTTGAGTATTTTGACAATTTTTACCATCAATTTCCTTTCTTGCAAAGAAAGGCTCTGACACAAAAGGATGGAATAGAATAGAGAGTGTGTCCCTGAGTCCCAATAAAATTGATATTAAAGTCTTATCTACATCTTTTATGATTCTTCTGAGCTTTGAAAAGAATAGGAAATAAATTTCACCGAGGAAACAATGGTGTCCAACATGGGGAAAGTACCTTATTAAGTGAGTAAATTTGGTTACTATGAGCTAGTATTTCACTGTCTCTTAAAAACTGATGTTTGTCCTTGCAAGAAAAGCTGTTAGTTAAATAGGTTATTATTTTAACACTAGAGGCCTGTTGCATGAAAAGATTCGTGCAATAGGCCTTCCCTTCCCCTGGCTGCCTGCACCGGTTTTCCTTCGGCACAGGGGAACCAGGCCTTTGCTCTGGCCAGAGCTGCCTTAAAAGCCGTCCTGCTCCGGCTGGAGCCACCTTCAAAGCCTTCGCTGCTCTGGCTGGAGCTGCCTTCAATGTTCGCTCTGCTGCTTCGCACCCACATATGCAAATTAACCACCATCTTTGTTGGCAGTTAATCTCGCTGATTAGCCAATGGGAAGCATAGCGAAGGTACAGTCAATTACCCTGTTTGTCTATTATTAGATAGGATATCAATACTAGAGGATCAGTAGGCCTATAGCTCCCACTACTAGAAGTATTATTGAAAGGGATACATGAATTAAAAGAAATGTATTTCTCTGGCTCAGGGGATGGGAATAGTAGTCCATTTTCCTTACCTCATCTCCACTTCCCCCTCACCCTGGCAACTATGAAATTCGGGATCAGACATTATAAGTGTTGGGGATTTCTTGAGGTTGTATAACCCACACTTCAGCCATTGCACAGATCTTACAACGATCTTTTAGAGAGGGGCATTCTCATTATGGAGAAGGGATTGGAGTTTCAGACCAAGGGGGCTTGAAGAAAGGATAGAGCTTAAGAGGTATGTTCCAAATTAAAGGCAAAAAAGTTAGATTAGGATGAGGGAAAATTCCCCTGAGGACTCTGTCTCTCAGATCAAAGAAAGCCCATGGGTATCCAAAACCTTAATCTTTAACTTCCTACTAAAATTCCCTTCTAAAATCTCTCTAATCCTGCAGCAGAGAAATGCTTACATTCACGTGCAATGAAAGCACATTGGTCAAATGCTGGATAGACAAGGGTTACATCTTTATTAAGCCAAAGCCAAGACTAAAGAAAATGTCACTATCATAGAATGGATATTTGAGGTATATGAATAAATCTAAAATGTATCCGAACACTGTGAAGCAGTATTACAATTTTATTATTTTAAAGTGCTGTGGTGACATTTTAAAAGTTTGGTATTAAAGGCAAAAAGAAAAAGATTTCAGCATTCTCACTTGCAATTTCTTCAGTAGATGATATACTGAATTCTCACAATAAATGCCCAATTTCAACTGAAGTTAATAGAAGCACAAGATCAGTTTTGCCCAGCATATCCTCTATAGGTTCCTTGATTATGATGTTGCTGCCAAGTTTTCATGCTTTCTTTACACTCTCATGCAGGTGGCCAAGCCAAAGATTAAAGTCCAGTGGTCTCCCCTTTAACTCCTGGACTTGCCTTGGGGTGTTGTGCACACAATACAGTATACAGATGATGTACTATAGAATTATACACCTGAAAACTATATAGTTTTATTAATCAATATCACCCCAATAAATTCAATGAAAAATAAATTGCATGTAAAATAGAATTTTACTTTTCCATTATTCTAATAAGTACCATCTTACTACTTAAATAGAATTGGATTAGGAGAAAGAAAATATGGGGAGGGTAAAATAAGTAATAGGCCTGAAAGAGATGAGAACATTAGGAGTTAGTCCACTAAGGCCTCCCCCAGATTTTCACTGTAGTGCTGGTTATAGTCTTTTCTACCCTCCTTCCTTCTCCACTTGGATATCTCTTTATACTTTAGGACACAATGTTGATACTTATTTCCTGTAGGAAGTTTTCTACAACGTTTGAAATTGGGGTAGGATCTGTAATGATAAAACTCAAGATGTCTTGTAGTTAAATACTCTATCCCCTATGACCTGTCTTTAAAGGTCAGCGATGCTTTTGGAGGGAAAGGCATTTATGTGCTCTTATGTGTTTTTTACAAGACTGTGGGAATGTGTAACAGAACATGTAACAGCTCATACCCATGAGGTGGCTCTATAAGTCACCTTGTTGCCATAGCATTACTATTCTCTACAAAAGTGAAATACGGGGTGTTTAAATCTATGGTATTTATGCATGAGGAAGCATGATTTTCAAAGTGCTTTCGGAGCCTCCTTAAAGATGGATGAGCCATTCAATCATTTGTTTAACTGTGTGTGTTTAAAACTAGGGAAATAAATGGGCCTGTAGAGTGGGCAGTCTCTGGATTTAAACAATGATCGCAGACGTTTGATAGCACAGGAGCAAATTACTTCAGATATTGCTGGCCTTCCCTCCAAAAACTCTTAACAATAGGTGCTTAGGTCTGTTGTACTTTATCAAATGTCTAAATAATAATCGAAGTGACTTATCTTCCAGGCTTTGTGATAAAATAACTTAGTTGCTTATTTTATATGCATTCAAATATTACTGGTTATTTTATATAAATAAAGGATCATTAAAGTATATTTGAAAATGGATACATATATAAGATAAAAAAGTGATGATATACAACATTTTTAGAGTGTTGCTATAAAATAAAAAACTTCCTTTCAAGGATCTATAAATATGATATTGAAAGTTCACTAAAGATATACTCTTTGGAACAATAGATACTGAGTTGTTACAACAAAGAGTTCTCACAAGACAAGAATATAATGTATGCTACCATCAACCCAACTACTAGAAGAAAGCATATGGGGTAAGCTCCTTGACATCAGTTTTGACAATGATAAGTGGTTAATATCCAAAACATATAAAAAACTCACACAACTAAATAGTAAACACACACACACAACAACAACAACAATAACAACAACCTCAAGTAATCTTATTTTTTAACTGGACACAGGAATTGAATATTTTTTCACAGAAGACACACAAATGGCAATATGTACATGAAAAGGTGCACATCACTAATCATCAGGGAAATGCAAACCAAAACTACAATGAGATATGATCTCACAACTTTTAGAAGGGCTATTATTAAAAAGACAAGAAATAATAAGTATTGGTAAGTCTCAAGTAATCCTATTTTTTAACTGGACACAGGAATTGAATATTTTTTCACAGAAGACACACAAATGGCAATATGTACATGAAAAGGTGCACATCACTAATCATCAGGGAAATGCAAACCAAAACTACAATGAGATATGATCTCACAACTTTTAGAAGGGCTATTATTAAAAAGACAAGAAATAATAAGTATTGGTAAGTATGTGGACAAAGGGAAACCTTTTTGTTCTTTTGGTAGGAATGTACATTGGTACAGCTATCATGGAAAACTATGAATTTTCTTCAAAAAATTAAAAATAGAACTACCATATGATCAGCAATCCTACTACTGGTTAAATATCCCCAGGAAATGAAAACAACATATCACAGAGATATTGGCACTCGCATGTTGACTGCAGCACTAATTACTCACAATAGCCAAGATATAAAAACACCGTGAGTTTCCATTAGCAGATGAATGGATAAAGAAAATATTATTCCATATCTATCTATATCTATCTATCTATCTATCTATCTATCTATCTATCTATCTATCCATCCATCCATTATCTATTTAAAATGGAATTACATTAAGTCATGAGAAAGAAAGAAATCTTTCCATGTGCAACAAAATAAGAGAGACCTTGAGGGCATCGTGGTAAGTGAAATAAGTCAAATGGAAAAAGACAAATACTGTATATCACATATGTGGACTCTAAAAAAAACAAACAAAAACAAACAAACAAACAAAAAAAGCAGCCCTGACCAGCAAATTCGGTGGTTATAGCAGCGACACTTGCATGGAAGGACCATGGGTTCCATTCCCAATCAAGGTCAAGTACCTGGGTTGTGGGTTTGCTCCTTGTCACCAATTGGGGCGAATGTGGCAATTAGTCTATGATTCTCAATCTCTCTCTCATTCTCTCTCTTTCTCCCCCGCCCTTCTTTCATTCTCTCTGAGAAAGCAATGGAGGGAAAATATCCTCAGGTGAGAATTAATAAATGAAACAAAACAAAACAAAAAGGCAGAATTCATAGACACAGAGACAAGAATGGTAGTTGTTAGGGGCTAGAAGATCCAAAAAGGAATGTTGGTCAAAGAGTAAAACTTCCAGTTACAAGAGTAATATGTTCTGGGGATCTAATGTGCAGCATAGTGATTGTAGTTAATAATGCTGTGTTGAAAATTTGAAAGTTGCTGAGAGTAAATCCTAAGTGTTCTTACCACGAAGAAGAATGGTAAGTATGTAATTGTTAGTTAACACTATGCTGATAAGTGGACAGCTAGAACAAGATTTACCATCTTTCTTCCTTCTGCTTAAATGATTTTGGAAGCTTGTGCAAAAATGGAGAGTCTGAGTAATAGATTAGCAGAACCTCCTAGGTGATGAATTTTGGACACACAGCCTTAGTAAGAAATAAACCTATGTTTAGAATTTAGAGTCATTAATATTTGAAATAAACTTATCTCTTGCTGATTAATATAGCTCCTACAGATAATCTGAATCATAAAATTAGACAGGTTTATATGTCTGAAAGGAACTACAGCTAGTCAGTCATTGTGAGTCCTTTGTTATGAACCAGTAAACCAAAAATTAAAATCATTGTCCATTTAATTTTAAATAGAAATTTAAGGACAATTTTTACTCACTTCATTTGAAAAAAATAGATTAGGTTTTATATTCCATATCTCCATCTTTTCTAAAATAATTGTATAGAAATCAAAACCAGTTTTTTTTTCATTCTATTTCTAAAAGGACATAACTAATTTTAGAAACATCACTCAATTTGCTAGCCTATGCATACTTATTGCATTATCTATTACTAATCTATAAATGAGTTTATCTCAAATGAATTATCTATATATTATTTAAAAATTATAATCCACATTGTAAGTATATTTTATGAAATTAAAGCACTCTATTTTAGTTTGTACTAAGAGTAAAATGACATTTTAAACTACCTTGTTTGTTATTAATAAAATGTTAATGCATTTATTCACTTTTTTAAGAAAAAATGTAATAGCCTTGTGATCAATTATATAATATTCAAATTCTTTATAGCAATCTACATTGCATCTGACCAACATGATACAGTTGAACAGTTTAAATTTGTTTGCCTTGTTAACAGTTAATGAAAAAACTAATTACAGGAAAGCATCATCTGTTGAATATAAAGAATATATTTGACCAGATGGAATGAGAGGGACTTACCATATGAGAAACAGATTCAAATATTTTACTGCGCTTACAGCTGTAACTCCATTTTCCTATATTAGAGTCTTACACTATGATTGCCATTTTTTGATGAATATGTATATGTTTTGCTGTTCTCATTTGTTTTCTAATTCATTTTTCTCTGTCTTAGGTTTGAGAGAATTTCACCTGGTTTTCATAGTTTAATATACACTATCGAATGTCCATTAGTATTTCTCATAGTTTTGTGAGATTTCATATAGCTGTTATTTAGTATTTCTTAGCGTTTCCTTGGTTTTTAACACATCCTTTAAAAAATTCTTAAATTTTTAAAGTTTGAATTAAGTGGAGAGTCAGAAGTACATAATATCTGTATACAGTAGACATATTTATGGCTAATGCAAATTTAAGAAGTGACACATCTAACTTTCCATATGGTAATACTGATACCGAATTTTTGGACTGGAACCCAGATTCTTGTCCGCCAGAATCGAAGAATGAATCCACGGACAGAAAGTGGTATAGCAAAGATGGAGACTTATTGAAGAACAAGCACAGACTTGTTCAATAGGGAGGGGGAAGAGTCCCACTGAGTCCTCTGTCTCTATGGCTTATAAAGGCTGTTGTTCCTGTGTCCTGATATCCCCTCTGATTGGTCAATATTCCCTTTTGAGTTGGTAACTATAGTAACTCCTGGGCTCAAAGGTTGAATTGAACCTCACATGGGAGGTATGAGGTTCTCCCTCCTCCTTCCTTATTGTTCTCCCATTCCCCTTGGGCTTTCTTCTTCTCCTTCTGAATGAAAGGCTTCCTTCGTTTTATTTTGTAAATATAGGCCTCTCTTGGCTACTTCCAGTTCAATTGTCTTATGGAAATATACCTGTTGCTGCTCCCTTGTCTTATGGAAATGCAATTGCACCTGGCTTCCTTGTGTTATGGAAATGTAACCTTCTCACAGTTTGCAGCCCCACGCTTTTCCATGGACCCCAATTCTAAAAAATCCCTAAGCCTGCCTATGTTCCCCCCAAATTCCTGCTTTAATACTAATTTTCATCCAAAATAAATCATCACTGATAAATGCACATAGTTTTGATATTCAAACACTATTCACCTGCCACCTCTCAAGAGCAACTGCTGTGGTTTTCATGTGATTCCTGGAATATATATATCTAATAAATTATATATATATATGTAATTTTACACTTGAAATTACCCAGGTGTACATGTATTACCCCCAAAAAATCTGTAAGGTTTTCAAAGAAAAAAGTATCCCATACTCATTCTTGCATTCCTTTTATCAGGGGAAATACAGAGGTTTATTAAATGTGTTTTGAATGCATTTTTGTTCCAGTATCTCCCATTATACTTTGGTATAATCAAGCCCTATATCTGAATTTAATAGAGGTATATTTTAACTCTTCATTTCCTAATGAGCTGTTTTCTTTTATTAAGAAACATTTTTATTTGAGTTCATGCATATTGCACATACTCATTAACCTTACTCCTTCTCTTCTGCTTGTACATTAGACTGGATTACATATTCTTTCAGGCTGTCTTGGCTCTACCCACTCAAGAATAAAAGTGTAAACAACCTTGAATTTGAACAACATGCTAAGAGGATGTAGAGCATCAGCTCATGTGGCTATTCCCCACTTTATGAGAACTTTTCAGTTACTTTGCAATTCTGAAAGCAGGTCATTAACTATTCTCTAGCTTTTTAAATTAGAATGCATGAATGGGTAAGAGTCACAGATTCATTTAGTCAGTCATCAAGTGGGCACTGAGTATTTATAATAAATAATTCAATATGTTCCTTAGAATGAGTAAGGCATGGATAGTCTCAGGAATTAGCTCATAATTTAGGAGGCAAAATAAGACAAGTGAATATATAATGTAAAATTAAATGCAATTTAAAAGATACTAATATAACTAAGACAGAAAAAAGGAGGAATCCAGTTGAAGAGCAATTAGGAAATAAAATATTTAGTATTTGAAATAGGCCCTGAGGTGGATATAACTTTCACTGGTAGAGATGACAGAAGGGGTAAGAGAAGTAAACTACAGCGATAAAATAATAGTAAAGTCAAAGATGCAGAGAGTTCCTAAGAGAGACATCAGCATATGAATGGAAATATGGATGTAGGTTCTGAGCATAGTATATTTGAAAGTTAAGATCAAAGTCTGTGAGAAATGAATTTTGTTTAACTTTAAAGCCCTAATCAAGTTTCTTTAACTTTTCTAAGTAGCAGATGGCTTTAATCAAAGCCTATATAGGAAAGAAGAAAGAGACATACATATTAAAAGAAACTATCTGAGCATCCTCTGACTTCTTGAGAGATTTTCCTTTTTGAAGCAGTGGGTTTGGCAGTTTTTATTGATACCGATTTTTGGACTGGAACCTGGATTCGTTGTCTGCCGGAATCAAAGAATGAATCCACGGACAGAAAGTGGTATAGCAAAGGTGGAAATTTATTGAAGAATAGATAAAGACTCCCATGTGGGGAGAGGGAACAGTCCCACAGAATGAACTCCCACCTAGGGAGGGGGAAAGGGTCCCACTGGGTTCCTTTTCCGTATCCTATCTAATAATAGACAAACATGGTAATTAACCATACCTTGGACACGCTTCCCATTGGCTAATCAGGGCGATATGCAAATTAACTGCCAACCAAGATGGCGGCTGGCAGCCAGGCAGCTGAAGCAAACAGGAGGCTTGCTTGCTCCAGTGACGGAGGAAGCCAAGGTTCCCCGCCTGCCGCTGCCGGCCTCTGAGTTTGCACTCTAAGAAACAATGTTGCAAATATAGAAGTGAAACAGGCTCCAGAAACCTTTCAGCCAGCCGGATTTCAGCCAGCAGGACCGCAAGAGTGTTACAATTATAGACCCCAAACAAACCCAGATCCCTGCTTTCAGCAGCTGAGGTCTCAGAGCTGGAGCCAAGCCTCAGAGCTAAAGCTGGCGGCTCTCGGCTCCAGTGACAGCCATAGAAGGTAAATAAATCCCAGAATAAAAAAAGACAAAAAGGAGAGGTTGGGAGCTTCAGTCACCCGCCAGCCTGAAAAAGGCCCTCAGCCCCTCACCCAGACTGGCCAGGCACCCCAATAGTGACCCCCACCCTGAAGCAACAAGATGGAGGCAAATTTGCATACTAAAGGTGGGCGGCAGTGGGCAAGGCTGTCCGCGGTCTGGGACCCGAATCTGTGACCCAACCAGGCGGGGGGCAGTGCTTGAGGCTGTCACGGTCCGGACCCAGATCCGTGACCTGGCAGGTGGGGGGACCGCGGGAGGCTGTCCACTGTCCCAGGACCCAGATCTGTGACTCTGCGGGGCGGGGGGCAGCACTTGATGCTGTCCTTGTTCTAGGACCCGGATCCGTGACCTGGCAGGCAGGGGGAAGTGCTTGAGGCTGTCGGCAGTCCATGTCCTGGCGGGCGGGGCAGCAGCGCTTGAGGCTGTCTGCGGTTCTGGGACCTGGATCCGTGACCCTTCCCGGCGGGGCGGCAGCTCGCACAGAGGCGGATCGGCCAGGGTTGAGCAGGGCAGGACGCCTGGTTTCTGCCCAGCCCCAGTCACTCTGGGCAGGTGAGCAGCGCAGAGAGCCTCTGGACAGGGGAGGCAGGCCGGCGGG
>NW_006299714.1:201797-211002 GCF_000327345.1 Myotis davidii
TTGGTGTGCGAACATCCCCAGCACACTGTTACCCTCCCGCATCTGCAACAGTTGCAAACCAAGGAGTGCGCAAGTTCCCCCCGCCTCTCCACCGCACTTCCATCAACCTGGCATGCCTAACACCCCACAGGATGTGCACACATCCCCTCTGATGCGCTCCCGTCCTTTGGAGAGTGTCTGGGTGTTCTGGGTGCTGAGGGTGGGCGCCTGTGAGATGACAGTGAGAGGGCGGAGTGGTGATGCCCTGTTCCCACGGAGGCCAGTGCAGCTACGAGATCACCTCTGGGGGGTTAATACAGGTGCTGAGGCAGGAGCAGGTGCAGACACACCCGGTGGGCGCGGGCAGCCCTCACTGAGGTGCCTTTGGTCAGCGTTCAAGATCAAGAACCCAGAGGTGGAGAGGAATTCCGTCCTCTCGGTGAAACAGTGGGATAGTTGGGGCGACTGTAGAGGAGGAATGTGCACTTTGGGTGCCAGCACCCATGAGCGAAGGCTGCCCTGACTGAGCCTCGCTTGCTTGGGGCCTAGCGCACTCCTGCCGGGCAGCGGGTGACAGGACGTGCTTTTCCGAATTAATGAGAGAAAACATTGATTCTCCTGCTGCCCACGAAGGTGGAAAGTGAAGTGGGGAGACATGTGGGGAGTGAGCGAGGTTCCCTGTCTGGGGGCTCCAAATCTGCTGTTGGTTTCTTTCACCACTGACTAGAGATATACAGGGTGTCCCCCCAAAATGTATACACACTTTGAATACCTACTAATTCCAATGGTTTTAAGCATAAGAAAGAAACAACAATGGAGCTGTTATCTGTTAAAAGTGTGGGCACAAACAGGTAGTTGGACATTCCCTGAGGGGTCTCAGATTGGAGAGGGTGAAGGCCAGACTGAGGGGCTCCTTCCCCACCCCCCGCCCACCCCAGTGCACGAATTTTGTGCACCGGGTTACTAGTGGTTTATAAAAGAAGCAGTTCCTGTGTCCTGATTTCCTCCCTGATTGGTCAATATTCCCCTTCGAATTGGTTACTATAGTGATTCTTAAGGCCCTCCTCCCTCATAGTCCTTCTATTCCTCTGGGCTTTCTTCTTTTCCTTCTGAATGAAGGGCTTCCTTCTCTTTATTTTGTAAATATAGTCCTTTCCTGGCTACTTCCAGTTCTCTTGTCTTATGTAAATGCCACTGTTGCTGCTCCTTTGTCTTATGGAGATCTAACTGCATGTGGAAATGTACCCTCTCCCAGTCTGCAGCCCCTTGCTTTTCAATGGACCCCAATTCTAAAAAATCCCTAAGCTTGCCTTAGGTTCCCCCTAAGATTCCTGCTTCAATATTTACTGTATTTTTATTTCACACAGCCCTACAAGGTAGGAATTGTTATTCTTTCCACTTTTCTAGTGACAAAACTGAGAATTAGTGGGGCTGAGCAATGAACCTAATGTTATTTAGCTAGAAAAAAAAGAGAGCTGGGGATTTAACTCTGATCTCTCTGATACCAGAGCTAATGCCATAGGCATTATCTTTTCATTCACTCATTCCATATTCATAAAGCATCTATGATGTGACTGATACTTTTCTAAAATCTGTGGATTAAGTGATGATGAACAAGAGACATGAATCTGATTACAAATATCATATCTGAGAAGTAGACACCATATATATATATATATATATAGTGAGAGAGAGAGAGAGATAATAAAAGAATAAGTTCTGTGTGGAGAATAACGTAGGATAATGTGATAAGGGGGAGTGGGGACCAATGCAATCAATGAATTAGGGAAGCCCTCTCTTTGAAGTGGGCATTCTAAAAGTTAGAAACTTATTAGGTCAGAGGGAGCCCAGGATCGGATGCATGCCACTGCAAGGCAGATGGTGACAAGAGAATGGACCCTCCATGGAATTCCTAACAGATCAACATACCAGACAGATGGCCACACAGATACTGGCTCCTCCCTGGAATCCACAAGGACCCCCACACAGATACTGACTCCTTTCTGAATACCTTGCCGACCCCCCACGGTGGGAACTTCCTCAGCTCATGCCCCAGCCCCTCATTAAACACCTGTATAAAAAGAAACCCCCCTTCCCTGTTGGCAGGAATCCACTGGCCCTGCCTTTGGAGTTCCTGGGTTGCCCAGGGATGCAGATTAAATCTTTCCTTTCTTTCTTTCTGGTTAACTTGGCTCTCTTTGTTTCCTCCGCTGCCTCCTGAGCCACCTAACAAAACTGACCATCTGAAAACCAGGTATAAAGCATTTCAGTGTGCAGTATGAAGTTGGTCTGAATCAGAGAGCAAAAACAGGTAGTATATCTGGAGCGTAGCATGGTGAGGAGGGAGAAGAAGGCAGAGGCTGGACCAAGAAATTTGGATTTCTAGATGCAATAAGAAATCTTGTATTAGCAGGAAAGTGAAACTCTGGCTACCGTGTAGAAAATCACTTGTAGGGGAGAGAAGACAGAGTTAGAGCAAATAGGAAGCATTTAAAGTATTCCAGGGGAGAAATAATAGTAGCTGGACCAAAGTGTTAGGAGATGAAATAGAATATTGTAGTTTGATTTGGTGGGATAAAATTGTTTATTTTACTGGTTCCCTGTTGAATGAATAGTCTACAAATCATTATAGGATGCCAATAAAAACTTGTCATTCATGAAACACTTATATTTTAGTGATTTCACAAATATCTGTTGCTTTATTGTACTTATGTTTAACTTTGTATGAACTCCTCCGATATGTGTCATCATTATTAGAATATTTATTAAAATTATCAAAAATGCTAAGGCATTATAGTATAAATAAAATCAAAGAAATCCTTATTAAAATCCTTATTATGGCTGGAAAAATTTTTTTTAACATTTATAAGACCCATCTTATTAAAGAGACTTCATAAAGCCTCCCATGTTTTATTGTATTACTGTAATTTTAAGCATAGAATTAAAAATCAAACAATTATTTAAAATTGAATGCAGAAGTCAATTTTGTACTATAGAAATTCCCTGTAAGGTCTCTAATATGATTTAAAAAAAGAACTATTACAGAATATTTACTCCTTATTGCTAATATTAAAAACTAGAGGCCCGGTGCACAAAAATTTGTGCACTCGTGGGGGGAGGGAAGGTCCCTCAGCCTGGCCTGTGCCCTCTCACAGTCTGGGACCCCTCAGAGGATGACCACCTGCTGGCTTAGGTCTGCTCCCCAGGGGAATGGGCCTAAGATGGCAATCAGACATCCCTCTGGCAGCCCGGCAGCCCTCGGGGGATGTCCACTTGCCAGCAGGGAGCAGGCCTATGCTGCAGTCAGACATCCTTAGTGCTGCTGAGGAGGCAGGAGAGGCTCCCACCACCACTGCTGTACTGGCAGCCATCAGCCTTGCTTGTAGCTGAGCAGAGCTTCCCAATGTGGGAGTGCACTGACCACCAGAGGGCAGCTCCTGCATTGAGCATCTGCTCCCTGGTGGTCAGTGTGTGTCATAGTGACCAGTCATTCCCAGTCCTTCTGCTGTTAGGGTCAGTTTGCATATTACCCTTTTACTATATAGGATAGAGGCCTGGTGCATGGGTGGGGGGCGGCTGGTTTGCCTTGAAGGGTGTCCCGGATCAGGGTGGGGGTCCCACTTGGGTACCTGGCCAGCCTGGGTGAGGGGCTGATGGCTGCTTTCAAGCTGGCCACACCCCCTTTTAGGTGGGGGTCCCCACTGGGGTGCCTGGCCAGTCTGGGTGAGGGGCTGAGGGCCGTTTTCAGGTTGGCAGGTGACTGAAGTTCCCAGCCTCTCCTTTTTTTCTTTTCTTTTTTATTCTGGGATTTATTTACCTTCTATAATTGAAACATTGTTGCCGTCACTGGCGCTTCCAGCTCTGTGGCCGCGGCCGGCTGAAAGCAGGTATCTGGGGTTTGTTTGGCTTCTATAATTGAAACTTTGTTGCTTCCCAGCTCAGAGCCGGGCCGCGGCAGGCTGGCAACCTTGGCTTCCTCCATCACTGGAGCAAGCAAGCCTCATGTTTGCTTTAGTTGCGTGGCTGCCAGTTGCCATCTTTGTTGGCAGTTAATTTGCATATCGCCCTGATTACCCAATGGAAAGCGTAGCAGAGGTACGGTTAATTACCCTTTTTGTTCTACTAGATAGGATACTTGTTTTCCTTTATAGTTTCTCCATGAGTTTTTATAACTTGATTGCCAAACAAAGGTCTACATTTTCAGTACTATCATTTTAAATAAGGAATCAAATAGTTTCCTAAATATCAGAAAAAATACATCTCAGTGCCTGGGATTTGGTTTTACCTTACTTATGTGGTAATAAACTAGCTTATTGCAGTTTCATGACGGCTGTCAGAAGACATGAGTCTCTTGGGTAAGAGACCAAGGGCTTTATTCCTTGCAGCACAGCAAGAACTAACATAATATTTGCATTGGTTTCCATAGATCTTCAAGTCCCTTAGGAATGATGCAGAGGGCTACAGGTGGGTAGTGTGCATACTGTGGTTTGCAAGTATCTCACTTTGCATAGCTCATTCCTTTTCTTTGCTGAGTACTATTGATGGTATAAATGTACCAAACCTGGGAAACACTAATATTGGGGAACTTGCCCCTTTTACAGTAAGTGTTAAGGAAGTCTGTTCTTCGTATTGGAGGAAGGCATGATCTCATCCCTCAAGGTTACTTGTTAGAAGTACAATCCTGAGAAATGACATGGGTAAAAAGTTTATTTTTGTGCATCTTCCTCTCTTCGAAAGCCTCTTTTAGCTATTTTTTGGCTCCCCTTTTTGGTTTCTGCTTTAAAGAGAGAAATGATGGTATTCAAAATCTTTGTTGTAGATATTTTTATTTACCTATATTAACCATGATGAAACAACTAGAAATCACTCAGAGGGCTTGGCCTAAAAAGTGACCATCAAATAAATTTGGCTTTAGGTCAAGGTCCAGACATATTCTTCACTTGTTATTAGACTCTCACCCTTTCCTGTTTTCTTTCTGTCTGGCCTACCCTGCCCTCTTTTATGACCCTAAGTGGTGATTTACTTTGAGCACATCGGGCGGAATCTAGGACTCATTCTTAAATTATATTGAGGCCATGTGACTTTTAGAAGAATTTACTTGTGGTCTTAACCTACATGAACTTATTAAAAAAGTAAGAGTATTTCTTAGTCTGTTAAAACTACTACAGTTACATCTCAGAAACAAAGGCAGTTCTCAACCTCAAGCCTCTTTTAAGAGATAGGATGTTGTCTTTTTTTATGTAATAAAAATGTATCAGATGTTTGTCATGTGTGAGGATCACTGTTGTAAAATGCTAAACACAATGCATATATCCAATGATCACAAAAACACTGAAAAATAGATGACCCTTGTTTTAGATTTTTTTTTTTATTTCAATTGAAGATCAGCCAACTTAAGCAATCTGACCATCAACACACAGCATAGAGACAAAACTAGGCTCTGGAATCTGTATCTGTTTGGTGCATACCAAGCAATAACCATTGAGCTCTAAAGCAGTATTGTGAGTTCGCTTTGTGTGAGCCATTGTGCTAGAACTAGTGAAGGAGATTCAGCCTCTGCTTACAAAGAATACATTTTCCGGTAGAGCAGATAAAATACAAGTCTTCTAAAATTGTTAATAACATGCTAAAGGCATAAAGACGGCGCAATGGAGCTCAAAGAACAAGGACAGAGTGGAGACTGAAATTCAGACAAGGTCTATGCTTTAGGGTGTTTAGCTTTCCCAGGTACAAGCTCAGCATCAAGACAGAGTGAAGAGGAGTAAATGTATCTGCCATGTCGCACACCTCGTGTTTCTTTTCTCTCCTCTTCCTCCTCCTAGGGAGAGGTTAAAAAACACAGAAAACCGAACAGAAAACAGAAACAAAAAACTGCAGGTGATTGTTTCAATGCTGCATGCTAGACTGGTACTTGAGTTTCGGAAAGAAAGACATTCATTTGGGATTTCTGACAAGTATTTCCAAGTGATCTGAAGAAATTCAATATTCCCCCAAAAATGTTCTGTGAAAAAGCCAAGGATAATAAACAATAAAGCAGATTTAAGTGAATAGTGACTCCCTGACCCAGTAACTCAAGTGTGCAGACGAGATGAGAAAGTGAGAAGATAGGTCTTAAACAACAGCTTGACATGAATGAGAATCAGCACACACTGTACATAATATTTGCCTTGGGGATCTCGCTAAAAGATCAATGAATTTTGATGTATACAGCTTTGCTTTATACCAATTTTTAAAACCTCGGTGGCCAAGAAGTTTGTATTTTCATGCAGTTTGTTCCTGTGCTAATATCTAAGAGGTTACAAAAAAAGCCTAGAGGCAGAAAATCAATCACTTGCCACTTACAATCAAGATAAAGTTTTTTAAAAGCACTATTTGTTTTTAGCGGCCACCAAAACGGATAAACTATTTACAGGTCACACAGATGACAAGTGAACACTTACATGAGCGAGGTATCGGTGCACTGCAGCCACATTGCCTGGCCCTGGTCTGATGGATCATGTATCATACATATTACCAAGGGGTGGGGAGATTACTTGTCCTGTTTAGTTTCACAATCAAGAAAGGAAAATGAAAAGGAGATATCTTTATCCTCTTTTTTTGTTAACCCTTTCCCGAGGATATTTTTCCATTGATTTTCAGAGAGAATGGAAGGGAAGGGGAGAGACAGAGAGAGAGAAACATCCATCTGAGAGAGAGACACATCAACCAACGCTCTATCCACTGATTACATGATTCATTGTACAATGACCCTGAATATATTTTGTACATATAATATGGTTTCCAGAATAAGAGTAAACAGGTCCTATAAAAAACTTATGGGTAGGAAATAACCTAAGGAAGAAAGCTGTATGACGTAGGGACAGAGTAGGTAGACATCTGAGTTAAAATCCCAGCCATCATTAGAATCTGTACGTCCTGGGACAAGTTATTTAAACAGTTTCCTCATTTGTAAAATGAAAATAATGACACTTACTTTGTTTGGAAGGTTTGGCATGAATTACAAGTATTACGTCCCAGTCACCTAAAACAATATTTAAGATCTTGTTAAAAACTCAGTAAGAAATAAAATATGATTGATGTATTTTGAGTTATGTTTACATTATATTAATAATATGTGCTTGAAAATTTTCCTAAATAATAATATTCTTTATTAAAAATTCCTTGACAATACTGGCCTTCATTGTAATCAGAAACTTTTATTTGAAAATCGGATTAAACATTTTTAAAGAGTGAACACTCTTCCAAATCAAATATTTTAAGGATAAAAAAAAATTGAATATTTTTAAGTAAAATAAAAAATGTTCAAAGTTATAACAATCAATGCAAAGAAACTTGAATTGTTTTTATTCATTGTGCAGTAGCTTAAGGGTCCAAAGTAACACACGCAGAATTTAAGTTCAGAGAATCCACTGAACTTAAATATCAATCATCTCATGACTTGAATACACTATGCTACATGACTCGACAAAAATTTAATAGTCAGAACTTTTATGCTATATGGTCAATGCACTTTAAATTAAGCCATGATGATCCAAATTGATTTAGAAATAATCTTTTGTATTCATTTTTGCACTTTTGACTATTAGGTCCTCAATTTTTTCTTTCATAGCACAGATATGGTCCAGGTAAAGTCAGTGAATTTTTCCAAATATAACTCCCTGATTCTTTTATCTGCAATCTGTGACAGGGTTGGTAATAATGAGGTTAACCACTACAATTTGCCACAAAACTAAATGTTTTATGCAAACTAAAATAAAACTCATACCCTAAAGCAATTGTTCTTAGTCTTTTGGGAAGTTCTAGGATCATTTGTAAAGCTAATAAAACTTTCATCAAATCTATGTATAATATTTCAGGAGACCTTCCTATGAGCCCCAAGATAAGAACCTCTGCATTAAAAAGCTATGCCTAGTAATGTTTTGTGAATTTCTGGTGCCTACTCCTGTTTTCCTGAGATGAGACGCTAGGGAATTTAGCCACATACCTCTAACAACTAGCCCTGGTAGCTTATAAACTGAAATTTGCCTGAGAATATTTACTTCTTTATTTTATTCAAGTCTTTACTTGGTATTTGTTACCATTCTCTGATTTAAAATATTTATTCTTAATTGAGAGAAATGAGCCCTAAATCTAAAATCCATCAAAATAGTTATCTGTGAAGAAAATCATTCTTGCATTTTTGAAACTCAGTTTCTTCTGTCTATAAATTAAGATGATAACATATGCTATGCCTAATCACAGATTGACTATGAAAAACAAATGAGATTATGAATATAATTATCACTATTAAAAGTTATTATTTTCTGATTTTTTTAACATATGCCAAACTCTTTGCTAAAAAACATGTAGGCATAAATTCATTTAATTCTTATACAAGCCCAGTGAAGTGATATTATTGTTATTCGCAGCACATAGGAAGATATAGGCTCAGAGAGATTAAGAAATTTGTAGAAGATCAAAGGTTAGTAAGGTACTTAGCCAGGATTACATAAGGCAGTCTGATGACAGAGGAAAGATTAAAGTGCCACTACTTTAAAGCTTACTACTTTAAGATCCATACTTGAAAGACCCTGTAAATAATACCTAAAAAGTTATTCTTGG
This sequence comes from Myotis davidii, assembly GCF_000327345.1. Classification (NCBI taxonomy): domain Eukaryota; kingdom Metazoa; phylum Chordata; class Mammalia; order Chiroptera; family Vespertilionidae; genus Myotis; species Myotis davidii. The sequence goes on from NW_006299714.1 coordinate 210,378, forward strand.
TGTTCACACTCATGAAATATCTGTGATCCAGACAGAAGGGTAAAGACTGAGAAATTTGTTAAAAGTCCCCACACAGTTAAAAACTGGCATTTTTATGGTTATGGTGCAATGAAAGGTAATGGACATGGCAAGTCTGTTTGGCTTGGCTGTAGGTTATCTCTGCAGGCATGATAACAACTCTTGTTCAGATTCTTAGTATTAAACTATGGGGAGATCTTCACTGTCACTGGGTGTTGGTTTTATTCTATACTCCTGAATTAGTAGGTAAAGATAAACAAAGTTCTCAATATCTTTAAAGTGAACCTAAATAGTCATGATGGGTACATGGTACCTGGTTTGGTGTTGCACCAGGGTCATGTTGTAAGAATGTAGCCAGTTCCTTTAAAGAAAGTGGAATTCTAAGACTCAAGCATGTTTTCTGGGGGCAGGACATCTCACATTTATCCCTACAGTTTACAGCTGGAGAGAAAAACGTGTTTGTATGGTCCTACAGAAAGAAGACAAAAAAGACTGTTCACCTATGTGTTTCTTTCCCTGCTGTTGCTGGATTATATCCATGGCTATAATAAATCTTAGCCATAACTCTAACTGTAGGTATGAGTCCTTCTAATAAATTACCTAACTG
>NW_006299714.1:211631-217418 GCF_000327345.1 Myotis davidii
ATTTACATACTTAACATCATTAAGTAAAACACACACACACACACACACACACACACACACACACGTTATGCCCAGATTTCAGGATCCCCAAAAGACCACCAGGGAGCCAGCCGAGTCCAAAGCAAAAGCAAAAAGAGTCTTTACTCAAGCTAGCTCGAGCTCCCTGTCTGCCCGCTTGCCGACGCAGCGGCAGGAGGCAGAGAGAGAGAGAGAGAGCTCTGTGGGGAGAGGGGTTTTATAGGGGGGTTGGAGTAAGGGGAGGAGAGAGGACTGTGGGCCCTGCTGATTGGCCAGGCACAAGTTGGAGTCTTGTTACACAACATGTGGTTGTGTCTATGGCGCGCACTTCCCTTGATTATCATTAGATAGTTTAAAGAAATCCTAGGTGTGGCTAGCAGAGGTTTGGGCTTCCGGGAAGAAGTTCCTTGCTGAGCACATGGCTAATGGCTGCAGCCCAAAAATGGAGGATCTGGGGCAAGATGGAGGGCGTAGCCCTCGCCCTTTCAACACACACACACGCACACACACACAGACACACAATCTAACTGTATATAATTTTTTGGATGTCCTTAAGACTTTTATCTAGGGAAAATATTTTCCATGAGCCATATCCTCTAATGGCCTTCACTCAGTGCACTTTCAAGGTAACAGCACATTTCAAGAGGGGTTGGTGATAGGGTATATTCAGGCATCTTTGCTAACAAGCAGTTAGGCCATTAAAGAACAACAGAAGTAGGACATTTTTATAAAACATGACTTGAAGGACGAAGGTGCAACAGAAATAGTATAGTCTTTGTAGTTATATAGTCCAGGTTTCAAATTTTCCTAGCTATGTTGCCTTAAGTCAGTTGCTTAACTTTTCTATACGTCAGTGCCCTCATCTGTAAATAAATAGGCATAGTGAGACCTGCTGATTGAGCAATTAGGATTAAATGAGGTGATAAGTGAAATCATGTATCATTACTCAAAATGTAACAATACTTTATTATGGAGGTCGTTATTGTTGATAACAATAGTGATGTTAATAGTGATGAAAGGTGATCAGGATGATACAGATCAGTGGTTCTCAACCTTGGCTGCACATTAAAATCACCTGGGAATCTTTTTAAAATCCTGATTTCTGGGCCTCATCCTCCAGAAATTCTGTTTCTTTGTTACTAATGTTGTGGCCATCATGTTAGGACGACGGTGGAAGTCAGCAGATATTGATGGTAAGCATAAGCTCCTAGCTTCAGCATTCTAAATAATTTCCTTTAAGAATGTTGCTCACATTTCAGCCAAGTTCTCACAGTTGCATCTAGAACTGGCCAGAGCCTTCAACAAAGTCTGAGCTGATTTTTCTGAAGGTAGAAAGGGCTCTATTCAAAGTATTCACCAAGAGGAGAGATCCACCCATGTTACATAAGACTTAAACATTAAAACTGTTGATAGAATGGAGTAGGAGGCAGGGAATACTTCACAATAAATGGCAAAAAGGATTCTCTTCTCCTCCTCTTTTATCCTTTCCAGATTTAGTCTTAAAAGAGTAGAGAATTGTAATGCTGATTTGTATGCCTCTTTTCCTCATCTCCCTCTTGCTCTTTGGAATTCCTTGATTTTATAGGCAAAAGTCCCCAGAATGAGAATCTAAATCTAGGCATGCATATAATTCAGAACCTGTTTACTTCATAAACAAATAATAATATGGAAATAAAATAATATGGAAAATGCCCACTTGCACAGTGATTTGCACATAGCATGTACTTAATAAACATTTATAACAATAATTCCTATTATTGTTATCACAACCCACCAAAAACACTGCTGTGATGATGAAAAAAGATGATTTTTTTAAAGTAGCTAGCCATGCTGGTCACAAGGACACAAAATTACTTAGCTGCTTGCTAAGTTAAGAAAAGTTGAAGAAATATCTCTTGGATCAGTGTCATAACCAATTTGGCTGACGACCATCTTTAAGAACTCCCTCCAAGAAAAATGGAAATCAAGTATGTGATACTTGAGTGAAGTCTTATAAACTGATTTTACATTTGACCAACTTACTATGGAGTCAGTGTGGAATATGTCAACGTAAGTAGCTTTCATACAGAGCTCTTTGCAAAAACTGGGATTCATAAATATGAATCTTATTGCAGTTGAAAGCAAATGCTTTCTTTTTGCTCTCCCAGGCACAGAATTTCATAAGCCGTGATTTTATCATTCTGGTCAATGGAGGAATAATTCAATACCCCCAAATTTTAATAAAATTGTCTGACTTAGAATAAATTTCCCTTTAAAAATCACTATGAAATAAAGATTCTTATATGTATGAGAGGACCTTTATTATATTTTCTACTTCCTTGTAAAAAGCAACAAAAAGAACACCGATGGACTATCTTCAGAAAATAAGTGGATTTCGTATCTTTGGGCTCTTCTGGCTTCTTCGACTGCATTTTGTGGAATTGTGGTTAATTTGAGAAGAGGGAAAGATGCAGGATGAGCCATGGAAGGAAAGAATTGTATCACTGCAGTCAGAATCCATCACTCTGGTGGTCAGCAGAGTCTCCTATTCTGTTACACTGTCAGGTAGTTTCCTTAACCCGCCTGCAAACTGCCTTTGCTGATTACTCCAATAATGAGGATGCCCATCTTCCTTTGTTTCGTTTATGAACTAAATGGATAGTTTTCAGTTGTTGATCGGACTGGGTAAAGTCTATAGAAAAGTGCTTTGAGAATTTCACAGCAGTTAAGGTTGGTAATTGGTTCAGACACAGTTTTGCCCACTTCATTCCACACTTCAAGAAACTGGGGTGACTGCCCTGTCTCAGTCTTCTGCTAAGTTTTGGATGAAGCAAGGATAGCAATACACCAGGGGCTCTCTCCATTTCCACAGAAGTGTTCTCAGCTATGATCCTATTTTCAGGATGTGAGAGGAGATTATGGGGGGATAAAAGGGGATGGACAGAGACTTGACTTGGGGTGGTGAACACACAGTAAAATGCATAGATGATGGGTTGTAGAGTTGTGTACTTGAAACCTGTATAATTTTGTTAATTAGTGTCACCCCAATAAATTCAATAAAAATAAAATGTTTCTTCAAAAAAGGATTTTTCTCTTCTTACTAATTCCTAATTTTGAAAACTATAAACTTAGATGAACCTGTTTTATTTAAATTTCCCACTCCAGTAAAGATACACCAACTTATTTTAAACATTGGTTAACGATAAAAAATAATGGACAATTAATATCTCAACAATTTTCTCAGGCAATATTTTCAACATGCGATTCCTCAAACATTCCACTAGAAGAAGAGATCCAAGAGTCGAGTCAAAATTCCAGAAGTAAGAGTTCTACATCCTTAGCTGTGGCAATGTAACTGCACAGGAACTTTATTTCTTTAATTTTTTCCTACATTCAAGCTGGCTGTACCCAGTCTGACAGCAGCATGACTCACTTGCCCCCTTTCAGCCAGATCCCTCCACCTTTGCACATACTGAACAACCACTCCTTTAATCATTAAACCCCCAGGACATCAGGTTCTGGTCAGCAATGGACTGGCATAAGAATAAAGACTCAGGCTAACGATCAAGAGAATAGTTTCAGTTAAACTAAAGAAGACATCTTGACCTCAGTTGTGTTTCAGGCCCTCGGCCCATGAAAATAGAAATCAGGGTTCTTAAAAAGTGAAATCTCCAAATTCAAATGTGAGCTCAAATATTTGAAGGTCAATTTCAAATCAAATGAAGTTCATCTATAACAGTCCTGGTACATAAAGCATTGCTTTGTAAGTAGGAAAATATATGAGAGTCACCTAATTTTCATGGCTTACCTGTGAATGTTTCTGTTCTGCTAAAAAATATCAAGAAACATCTTGTTCAAGTCACAAAATACTTTCTATCAATCTATCTTTCTAAATTTAAAGTTTTGGTAACAAGACATATGCATTTAAGGACTTGGACTTGCAAGTGCTGGGAACTGCATGGTTATACAAGGAGAGTAATAGAAAACTAAAAGTTTAAATTTGATATTCTACCCACTTGTTTTCTACTCTTTTGAAGCATTTTGCAGCATTTGAGTTTGTGATGACCATCTCGCTTCAGCCTCTATGTAATGATCCCCCTTAATCATCACCAAGTCTGAGGTGAAACCCTGCATGCATGCACACTGCCCACTTGTTGGTTCCCTCAGATTACCATTATAGAGCTAATCCCCATTCCCCAACACCCGCTAATTTTATAGATTATTATTTGACAAGAGAGTCAAAGATAAGCTATTGATCTCCCATTATTTGCCCATGCAATATTCATGGAGGCATATTTTTCCTGGTATTGAATCGGAAAATAAGATCTATGAGGGTAGAGACTAAGCCTACCTTGTTTACTGCTGTATCCTCAGGACCTAGGACAGTTTCTGGCACTTGGTAGACCCTCAAAAATACCTGTTAAATGTTCAATGAATGAAGAAACATGCAAAAACTGGGCTAGGGCAAATGTTCATTTAATTGGGTCTGAACAAGAAGTAGCATTAAAAATGTTATTCCTGGGAGAGTAAGGGAACTTTAACCTCTCCTAGTCTCATTCATCAGCCATGCTCTATGCTGGTTATTTGGAGTCATTAGCTCACAACAACATCACACCAAGTAGGTGCTCTTACCCCCATTTTATGGATGAGATATCTAACGTCCAGAACGGTTACGTAATCAGCCCATTTCACATAGTTCCAGGTGAGCTAGAATTCCTATGTGATTCTGCCCAGCTCCAAAAAATGTACTGAGGTTAATGCTATCTTTATGTTAAATTAAACTGAATTTCCTTTAGATGAGACTATCTTGGGGATGGGGCATGTGTTTTCCCTTGCCATATAACCTAGCTATATTTAATTTCCTAATATAATGTTTCATGTCTCCTCTTTCACCAGTTTGCTCTTAATTCTGCCTTTCCTCTCTCGAAACTGCCACCCTAGACCAGCCACCCAGTTTATCACTCAAGCAATAAACCCCAGAGGCTTTATTAACTCATCTTTCTGACTTACACCTCATCAACTCGTGTTGAATCTATCTCCCTAATGAATCTGAAAACTACTTCATCTCCATTGCAGTATCTCTGATATGGATCTTAATCAATTCTGTCTTGGATTCTTTTGAGACAAACATTTTTTTCATAAATCTTGTATCTTTTCCCTTCAATTAATTCTCTACTCTGACACCAAGTAAATGCACGAAAATGAATCTATTACCATAAAGGTAGGTGCTTTAAAACCTTTCATACATCCTCATTGTAAAAAGGATATTCCCTGGAAAGGAATAGAAAGCCCTTCAGAATTATACCCAACCTTTGTTTATAGCATTATTACAGCCACTCCCTATTTCGCACACCCTCTACTCTGGCCACCTGAAATTCCTGATTAAATGAATATGCCAAACTCTTCTATGCATTACTTCCTTTGCTGATGCTTTTTTTCTCCTTACAATATCCTCTTCTTCCCACTGCCCACTTCTCTCCCTTGACTTGTTGATCAAATCCTTCTTAAATTTCAAAGCTTAAATCAAATACTGCCTCTTTGTAGCTTTCTGTGATTTCAATACTTCAGTCAAAATCATGTATATGGATCTTAATCAATTCTGTCTTGGATTCTTTTGAGACAAACATTTTTTTCATAAATCTTGTATCTTTTCCCTTCAATTAATTCTCTACTCTGACACCAAGTAAATGCACGAAAATGAATCTATTACCATAAAGGTAGGTGCTTTAAAACCTTTCATACATCCTCATTGTAAAAAGGATATTCCCTGGAAAGGAATAGAAAGCCCTT
>NW_006299714.1:217452-226166 GCF_000327345.1 Myotis davidii
ATTATACCCACCTTTGTTTATAGCATTATTACAGCCACTCCCTATTTCGCACACCCTCTACTCTGGCCACCTGAAATTCCTGATTAAATGAATATGCCAAACTCTTCTATGCATTACTTCCTTTGCTGATGCTTTTTTTCTCCTTACAATATCCTCTTCTTCCCACTGCCCACTTCTCTCCCTTGACTTGTTGATCAAATCCTTCTTAAATTTCAAAGCTTAAATCAAATACTGCCTCTTTGTAGCTTTCTGTGATTTCAATACTTCAGTCAAAATCATGTTCTCTAACTGGTTTCCCCAGGCCATTTGGAGTAATTTTTTTGAGGTAGAATTTTCATTAAAAAATCAGATATTAATGCTGGAGAGTAAATTGGACAAATTAATTTTCTTATAAAAGAAGAAAATAAAGATTTGGGTATTCAAATAGATAAATAAAATGGAAAATTAAGCTAACTCCTTTTAATCAGTTGCAGGATGCTTACATAGATAAATTATTTGTGGAGAGCTATTATGAATTATATATAAACTAGAGGCCTGGTGCACAAAAATTTGTGCACTAGGTGGGGGAGGGGGGAGTCCCTCAGCCTGGCCTATGCCCTCTTGCAGTCTGGGATCCCTTGGAGGATGTCCACCTGCTGGTTTAGGCCCCCTTCCCGGGGGATCAGGCCCAAGCTGGCAGTCAGACATCCCTTAGGCAGCCTGGCAGCCCTCGGGGGATGTCCACTTGCCAGCGGGGAGCAGGAATAAGCTGCAGTCAGATATCCTTAGCGCTGCTGAGGAGGAGGGAGAGGCTCCCACCACCACCACTGTACTGGCAGCCATGAGCCTGGCTTGTGGCTGAGCAGATCTCCTGCTGTGGGAGCGCACTGACCACTGGGGGCAGCTTCTGCATTGAGCATCTGCCCCCTGGTGGTCAGTGTGTGTCAGTGACCAGTCATTCCCAGTCTTTCTGCTGTTAGGGTCAGTTTGCATATTACCCTTTTACTATATAGGATAGAGGCTTGGTGCACAGTGGGGGCCGGCTGGTTTGCCCTGAAGGGTGTCCCGGATCAGGGTGGGAGTCCCTCTGGGGTGCCTGGCCAGCCTGGGTGAGGGGCTGATGGGTGTTTGCAGCTGGTCACACCCCCTTCAGGGTGGGGGTCCCCACTGGGGTGTCTGACCAGCCTGGGTGAGGGACTGATGGCTGTTTTCAGGCTGGTCAAACCTCCCCCCAGTGGGGACCCTCACCCCATGGAGGTTTGGCCAGCCTGAGTGAAGGGCTGATGGCTGTTTTCAGGTTGGCCACACCCCCTTTAGGGTGGCGGGGCCCCACTGTGGTGCCTGGCCAGTCTGGGGGAGGGGCTGAAGGCTGTTTTCCGGCTGGCCAAGCCCCCCCGCCCCCCGTGATGGGAGGTCCCAGCCTCTCCTTTTTTTCTTTTTTTCCTTTCTCCATCATTGGGGCAAACAAGCCTCCTGCGTGCTCCAGCTCCATGGCTGCCGGCCACCATCTTCATTGGGTTAATTTGCATATAGTTGCTCTGATTGGCTGGTGGGCATGGCTTAAGGCATAGCAAAGGTACAATTTGCATGTTTGTCTTTTATTAATGTAGATAAAGATTGCCTTTCTGCATTTCAAGTAATTTTATTGGAGTTCTGCTACATGACACAAACTCCCCAGCCATGCAGTGAGATTGATAGGGGGGGCCTATAGCCTGATAGATGGAGCACCTGAAGAGTAATCATATTATTTTAAATCTTAGAACACATATACTCTTCATCTCCATGGCTGCCGGCCACCATCTTCATTGGGTTAATTTGCATATAGTTGCTCTGATTGGCTGGTGGGCATGGCTTAAGGCATAGCAAAGGTACAGGCAATTTGCATGTTTGTCTTTTATTAGTGTAGATAAAGATTGCCTTTCTGCATTTCGAGTAATTTTATTGGAATTCTGCTACATGACATTATAAACTCCCCAGCCATGCAGTGAGATTGATAGGGGGGGCCTATAACCTGATAGATGGAGCACCTGAAGAGTAATCATAGTATTTTAAATCTTAGAACACATATACTTATATGCATAGGGGGTTAAGTTTCTTATGTATGAATAGGGAGTTAAGTTTTTCTTAAAGTTTCTTTTCAAGGCCTGTGTGAAGCAATTGAGGAGGTGACTCAGCTATGAATCCAACAAGCAGAACCAATAAGCAGGGTCAGGCCTACCCACCAGGAGTCAAAATATCATCTCATCAACATCATCTCATCGCCTGATAACTAAGGATGATAGCTGAACGTCTGCATGTAGCCACATTCCTCACCCCAACCCCAGGGGTTTCCCGGTAACAAGATCTCAAGATGGAACCAGAGCTGGAACAGCATCTGGCATTGAGGAGAAATCCCTCAATGTTAAAATAATGAACTGAAGAGTCTCCAAACTCTGGAATAACATCAAAGGTGACATACAGTGCAATTTTCAAGAAGATTTTAAAATGTTCTTATATAAGTCCAAAATAAACACATATAAAATATTTTATGAAACTTATTAATGAGGGAACAAGTAAGCTGTCAAAATTGGTTAAAGTGCATTTGCAGTGTTAGGTAATGTAGGCAATTTAATAAAATAATGTAAAGATTTTTGGGCTTCAATAAAAAGTGGAATGATCTTTTTTTACTGGCTAGATATGATTTGCATTCTACTGAATGCAATCCTACAAGTTCACATGCAACTTGTAAGTTTGGGAACTTTAATCTACAGACTTAACAGTGGAATGGATTTTATTTTCACTGATAACTGTTTGTTATAAAGATTTTGGCACTAGGTAAGAAATTATACCAGAAAAGTTAGACTTTATGACTCTTATAAAATTGTGCATAGCACAGTTTTACACCATCCTCAAAATATGGAAAAACCTCATTTTTTGCTATTTTCTCCCACCTCTCATTTAAATTACATTAAAGATCCCAATTAATAACTTTAACTATGTATCTACAGAATGCAGAATAGTTTAGTAATGCTCCAAAGAGACACTGTTTGTGTTCCTCTCTATGCAGTGGCCCGGAAATTGCCCTCGCGCTTTAAGCTGAAGCAAGCACAGACCTCCCCTAGTTTTCTTTTACTTCACTCAAGGATTGCAGTCCTGCACTTTCCATTCTTCTGTCCGAAAACTAGTGCTTCACATATTTTGTCCAGTTTTCTATCTGTATAAGGTGGGACTGTAAATCTGGCCCCTGTGTTCAAATATGGTCCAAAACATTTGCAAACAAAATTTGATAGAGAGCGCCTGGCCGGTTTGGCTCAGTGGTTGAGCATCAACCCATGAACTAGGACAGTGATGGCAAACCTTTTGAGCTCGGCGTGTCAGCATTTTGAAAAACCCTAACTTAACTCTGGTGCCGTGTCACCTATAGAAATTTTTTGATATTTGCAACCATAGTAAAACAAAGATTTATATTTTTGATATTTATTTTATATATTTAAATGCCATTTAACAAAGAAAAATCAACCAAAAAAATGAGTTCACGTGTCACCTCTGACACGCGTGTCAGAGGTTTGCCATCACTGAACTAGGAGGTCATGGTTCAATTCCCAGTTAGGGCAATGCCCAGGTTGGGGACTGGCTCCCCAGCAGGGGATATGCAGGAGGCAGCTGACCAAAGTTTCTATTTCTCTCTCCTTCTGCCTTCCTCTCTGAAATCAATAAAAAAAGGTATTTTAAAAATTGATAGAGATGAATGCAAATTATTTGCAAGCTTCCAGCTTTCCCCATATGTTTCTCCACATATATTCTATTACTATGGTCAATTTAAATTAAAGAGATAAGCCTCCAGGGCCTATGGGAAAAAGGAAACAGGTAGTTAGTTACTCATCAATGGGCATAAAGTTTCAGTCAGGCAAGATAAATAAGCCCTAGAGATCTGCTGTGTAACATTGTACCGATAGTCAATAATGCTGTACACTTAAAAAATTAAAAGGGTAGATCTCATATTAAACATTATTATGACAATAATTTTTAGAGTAAATTAAAGACATCAAGGCATCTTCATCTTTTAAAATCTTCCATACACCATTCTCTGTGGCCCCTGCTTCAACAGAGCTCCCCTGCCCACAGGACATCCGGCTCCTCAGTTGGCCTCTCCAGTTTGGTATTTTGTAAGGAGTTTCACTCTCTCTGTACATTGTCACTTTCCATTTAACCACAATTACCCCCTGGACAACCTCTGAGACAGTTGCTCCAAGTTCAATTTCAGCTTACCTCCTGTGCCCTTTTCCTGTCCATGACACTTACACTGACAGTTCCACAAAAAACAGTTTTAGTGCAAAGTTATTTCTACTTAGAATAAAAATATCCTTAGTTCTTCACTAAAATTGTATTACATTCTCAGGTAATAATAATAAAAAAAGTCTCTGCCCTTAGGGAAAAAAAGTAGATCAGAAGCTCAATTGTTCAGGTTCTGCAGTCCTTTAGCATCCAGTTCTGCTGAGAGAAGCTGGTCTCATTTTGTATGTGCAAACACTGACATTCACCTCTTAGTTACTGACCCTTCTGTTTGAGAGAAAACACATGAGCTGTGCTCTGTATCTGTCCCACTAATTCTCTTTGATATCTGATTTTATTCCTTAAATTGTCATTTTTAAGTAGATTTCGATCAGAAAAAGTATGAATATAAGACTATTGCTATTTTAAACCCACTCAGCTAATATCTTGATCCAATAAAGAAGCCAAAGATCTGGGTCTCTATCTTTCTTACATGTTCTGGTAGCATTTATGAATAATATTTGTTTATCTATAAAGGCAAGGGTGTGATTACGCAGAAAAAAATAGAAGATGTCTTAATGCATCACGTGCATTGAGCTCCTCAAAGACAAAGATTATCTTATCCAATTCTGTATATCCAGTGCCAGGAACACCGTTGGCCCTCAGTAAATCTATGAAATTGCTTTTGTTAAATGATGCGCTAAATCAGGGTTTCACAACATTGGCACTATTGATGTTTGGAACTAGATGATGTATTGTTGTAAGAGGCTGCCCTGTGCATTGCAGGATGTTGAGTAGCATCTATAGCCTTCACTTGTTAGAAACTAGTAGTGTATTACCTCTATGCACCCCCCAATCTTTTCTGTTTCTTTGAATTCTCACCCACGAATATGATTTGACAGAAAGAGAAAGAGAGAGATCAATTGCTTGCCTCCCATACTCACTCCCCAACCCAGAATTGAACCTGCAACCTTTTGGTGCATGGTATGTATGTATGAGCCACCCTGCCATGGCCCTACCCCCAATCTTGACAATGAAAATGTCTCTAGACATTGCCAAATATCTCTTGTGGGGGGAAAAGTCCCCATTTGACAACTATAATTCTTTAGTTTGATTAATTTATGTTCTTGTATCCTATTCACTTCAGGACATTCTAATGTATGGTTTTTAATATTTAAAGTCAGTAAGGCATATAGGAGTTTATTTTAGATTCAATATATTAATTATTTTAGAATCATCGACTTTTATAGCTGTAAAAAAAGAGCATTTTGGAGAATGAGACAGATATTCTTTAGCCTATCTCTGTATAATACAAGCAAAACAAAATATTGCCAGGAAAAACAAAAGAGAAAAAAAAATTTACCCTCAGCTCAAAGAAGTTAAATTTGCTATCAGCTGCTCAGTTATCCAGTCATAATAAAAGGTTTAGAATCCTGACTTGCTCATTTGCAATCTGGTACTGTTCCTACCACCACATTGCTTTGCATAACAACAATAATAAAATCTAATGTTTATCAAATTCTTACAATCTTACATAATTTGCACATATTTTCTCATTTAATCGCCATAGCAACTGTAAGAGATAGCTGAAATTAACATCTGCATTATATAAATTTAAGAGATTAAATAAATGGTGGGTCCTACATTATAAATCTAGTAAGTGTTAGTTAATTTACACTTATAGGTCTTCAGAGGTGCTCCCTACACCTATGTCTATTGTATAAACTTGCCATGCTTTCCTCAATACATGTATTCATACCCTAATCAACTTCAGTGTGGAACATAAAACATACGCATATCAGAGCATATCCTTATTTCTTCTCAGAAGAGCTTTGCTTTCACCAGTAAGTAACAGCATTGTGAATTTTGATTCCTTTAAGGCCCTCCCAACTGTAAACATTAAGACTAATGGAAACAATTGTTAAATGGTTTTTAATGAACCCATTGATCCACATTCTTGCAGCCAGCCATGACCTTTTACAAAAAGCGGTGGTTCACATTCAATTTTCCTTAATTCTGAAACACAAAATAAGTCCTGGAAAAGTCATAATAATGAACACAACCAACATCCCATAATGCGGTGTTTATTTTCTTGGGAATGTCATTTCACATTCATTTAAAACTCAAAACAGGCCCTAGAAGGATCAGATTAGAGAGGATGCAATAACTCTTCTGTGTTATGACAGTGGGGGATGTGACGCGAGGTCACAGCTGTGATGCTGGGGGTGATTCACAAGGAGTCTCCTGTGAATATTAAGAAACATGGTCTGGTGGCCTAGACATAAAAATTAGAAAAATGTGAAAATGCTGGCAAAAGAGCAGCTCATGAGCTACAGCTGCCTATTTTTCTTGTTAAAAAATCTACTTAATGTGGAGATCTTAAATTCCCCTCACAACAAGAGTCATGAGCACCATCAGTCCCCAGGGTTCAAGACATTTGAGGCATCGCCCCGCAGAGCCTTGTGAGGTGTGGATGAGGCTGAGGTGCCAGGCTGCAAGCATTTGGAGTTGGGCTTGTTTGCTTGTTTCTGAAGTCCTGTATATGTATGTAGTAGTTTGGGTGTGTATATACTAGTATAGTAGCACTTCAAAATGGATATACTGGTTTAACCTCCTATCTTTGGAAAACAGATGGCACTCCATCTTGTTACATGTATGTTAGAGAAGTAGTGAGCTGCTCTGCTATATGCCTTAAACCAATAATTACTCAGCAGACCATTATTTTTTACAATGGCTATAGAATAAACCATTTTTACAAAAATAAAAGCAAACAAAAAAAGCGAGGTGTTTTGGTATAATACCCTTTCAGGTGTATGTATGTATACGTGGATGCATGACGGGGTGGGGCAGGGGATGCATCTCATGGTCTTCTGTGATTTCACAGAATGGTCAAACTGTACAGTTTTCCAACTGCCATATAAAAATGATGGATTTGCATTTTAGTTGCAAACATTAGGAAAAGATGTTGTTTTGATCTTTGGTGTTGTACTGAGTCCCTTCCCTTAATAAAAGTTGTTTATCATGTTCTACTTGGTAATATCATGAATAACTCAATTACATGCCACCTTTTCATATATCAACCATGGGCACATTTGTGGCCTTTGTAATCTGTATTTTCACAGATGCTAAAATGGCAAGCTAAAAGCTTTGTCATATGCAATGTTTTAGAATTTCACATACAATTTATTTTAAATGAACGACATAAAAATTCTATTGCAATGTTAGTAATAGCCCATTATAGAATGTAACTAGGAAAAGGCTTGAGAAAATTAGGCAGAAGTAACCACAGACTCCTAACAAGTGTATGGACCTTAGAAGCCAGTCTCCTCCTCTGTGCTAGAATTGCTACATAAGTCCTGTTTTAAATGTTCCAGTCACCTCCATCTCATTTAATTTTTTAAAAATATATTTTATTGATTTCAGAGAGGAAGTGAGAGAGATAGAAACATCAATGATGAGAAAGAATCATTGATCAGCTGCCTCCTGCATGTTCCCAGTTGCAACCTGGCATGTCCCTGACCTGGGAATCAACCGTGACCTCATGGTTCACAGGTCAACTCTCAACCCCTGGACCATTTAATTGTCAAAACACTCTAATTGTGTGTGAACTATTCCTTGTAACCTAAACAAGACCAACGAAATTCCAAGTGCCTGTTTCCAGAGGAGAGAGTGCACATGTGGCCTTAGAAAGAGAAAGAGGAGCATCTGTAAACCCCCTGAATCATGCTCCATTGTTTACAAATCACATGTGCTCTGTTTTATGTTCCTGGAGAAGGAAGGCATTTATATTTCAATTATTGCCTGGGTGCACGGATTCATGCACATTGAAAGGAAATTAATTAGAAGGTGGCTGGCAGGGCAGGACTGGATGAGACTGGCTGGACATGCCCTGGAACCAACCTCCTGCAGTCCCTCCCTGGCCATCCGCACCTGGTACCATGGCTCAAAGGGCATCTGTGGTCCCTCGGCCTGGCTTGCAGGGATCAGTCCAAAACTGGGTCTCTGACATCCCCCGAGGAGTCCTGGATTGCGAGAGGGTGGTTCTTGGCTGATGCACCCTGGAATTGGGCGCCCTCCTGTCTGGTTCCGGGGTGTATCACCTGGGAACTGCAGCTGCCAAGTCTCGGTAGCTCCTGAGTTGAGTGTCTGCCCCCAGTGGTCAGTGCACATCATACCTACTGGCTGGTTGGCCCATCAGAGGGGCGCTTAGCCTTTTATATATATACTAGAGGCCCGGTGCACAAAAATTTGTGCACTCAGGGGTATGGGGTCCCTCAGGCAGGCCAGTGCCATCTCGCAGTCTGGGACCCCTCAGGGGTGACCACTTGCTGGCTTAGGCCTGCTCCCCGGGGGATTGGGCCTAAGATGGCAATCAGACTCCCTCTGGCAGCCCGACAGCCCTCAGGGGATGTCCACCAGCCCATAGGGAGCAGATCTAAGCTGCAGTCAGACATCCTTAGCGCTGCTGATGAAGCAGTAGAGGC
>NW_006299714.1:226855-229966 GCF_000327345.1 Myotis davidii
TGCAGTTCCTCATGTTGTGGTGACCCCCAATTTCATTGTTACAAATTGAACATAATGAAAGCATAGTGATTAATCACAAAAACAATATGTAATTATATATGTCTTTTCCGATGGTCTTAGGAGACCCCTGTGAAAGGGTCATTCGACCCCCAAAGGGGTCGCGACCCACAGGTTGAGAACTGCTGTCTTAGAGCCTCTTGTAGCTCTTGGATTGTATTGAATCTCTGAATTTTATTATTAAATCGCCACTGTGAAGTCAAGAAGATAACTTCAAGTGAGGCAAGAAAAATACCATGCTTAAGGTTGGTAGGGAAAACCATCCTGTTTTCCATTTTTAATTTTTTTCTTCCCTTAAAGTTCTCCCAGAAATGCTAGCCCAAAGAAAACTTCCCGTCTCTTTCTACAGAATCTCATTGGAAACAGTTGGCACACTTTGTCTAAATGCAATGACAAGGACTATAATGACTTCCAACTGCTATAATATAGTAAAAGGATAAAAGGAAACTTGGGTTTTTATCTTCATGTTCCTCTTGTTATAACAAGAGACTTCCATTTCTGTGAACATTTTGAAGAGCAAATAATCCTTGCTGGAAGTTTTCAAAGGGAAGGAGTCAATTATTTCTCTTGTCATCCTCTAGGGGCTAAATAAGGCATGGATTTCTATTCTCCAAAGATATAACCTGATGTCTCTTTATTTAGAAACCAGGCCAGCATTAAGCCCAACATTTACTTGCTTGATATTAATGACAACTGCATTAAATTGCTTGTATAAGAATTAAACTTCCTCTCCCTACAGCTACTGCTGATATGACAAAACAGTGCTAGTTTAATAAAGTGAGCTCTGCTTTTAACCAAAAAATAAAACAATAATGTCTCAGGAAAGTATGGGTTTTCTGTCTAATAAAACTACCCTGATACCCAAGAGTCCTCCATCACTCACCACTATAGAAATGATTAGACATTTGGCATTTGGGAGTTCCCCTGTTACCCAGCGAGGGTAATTGGAAAAACTGATTTTTTTTTCATTATTGGAAAGTACATCAAATCTAAATTTAATAAAGCATTTAATGTGTCCAAACTATAAAATTCAACTCTGATAAATGTACTTCTTCATCTGAATTTTTCACTAGTAAAGGAATATCCAAAGAATATTAAGTATGACAGCCCAGAAACTATCTGCTTAGGAGCTGTCGGTATTCTTCAAGGCAAAGGTGTCCTGGATCTGAGGTCTGTTTCAAAATGACACATTAGATTAATATCTATTTAAAGGTAGACTATTTTGTACTTTGAAGAGAAAAATGTATTTTATCATAAGCAGAAAACAATGTCATTTTTCTTGTTTGAAAAAAATCACAATGTTTTTGGATCATTCGTGGAAAAAGAACCAGGTACTGACTTTGCTTCAGGAGGCAGTGATGTCAGAGTTCTGGTCAGTTGTCAGGGTTTTACATGTTCCTGCAATCCATTCTCTCTGTATTTAGTGACACTGACAGAAACAGTGTCTCCTTTCATTATTCTTTTGCTCATTCATTTTTCATAGTGCCTATGCTCTATGTTGAGGGCAGAACTGAGAACAGAATTGGAAGATCCGGCTTAATGTTCCCTGTTTTACCTGGGGTGAGGTGGAGGAAAAAGCTAAGTGGCTAAGCATTCGTTATGCCAGTTCTGCTGCACTCATGCCTATAAGTCATTTAGTCCAACTATCAAGGAGACAGACTCAGACATGTTATATTTAAGAGAGGAACTGAGATGGCAGGTTACAGTTGGGAAAAATAACTGCTTGTTTGTAGCCTGGATATTCAGCTGAACTGAGATCCTTTTATACAGGAGGCATCATTTAAGGTCAGGATAGTCTCCAATATCCTTTGAGGGGAAAAAAAAATACAATGTGTCTCTTTTAAATTAAAGTCATCCCTGGTCTTTCATGGCAAGAGTGAATTTCCAGGGACATCCCGTATGGTCTGTTATCATATTGGTTTGAAGCTTCTACTCACAAACATGCCCAAAGACATATTTACTGATCTGAGACAAGAATATCACTGTTATAAAAATGCTTGCTTTAATAAAACCACATTGTTTTCTTCTAATAATTAATAGCTTTGGGCACCAAAGACAAGCAACAAGCTATTGCAACTCTCTTATCTGTAATCAGCTCTTGCAATTTTGTGTTGAAGTTGACCCTGATTTATAATTGAGTATGACCATGAACAATGCTCAGTAGGGAGAATCCAAATTCAGACGCTGCTCCCTAGGCCAGCTTCTTGTAACAGAATACAGAATAAGGTAAAATACAGATGAGTCACATTCCCAGCAGCAAAGAATGAGAAGTAAAAGATAAAGGTTATTGAAGGCCATCACTTCAAATCAATAGTCATGTGATGTGCTCTTGGGATGAACAATCAAGTCAGAAAATAGCGAAGTGTATATATTAAAATAAGATGATGTGGCATGAGCACAAACACCACTCATAGCCATCCATAATACTGACACAGCATAAAAATGAAGAATATTTCCAAACCACTTAAGCTGCTTTATTAAATGACAAACAACTGCATAAATAATTACCAAATTACTGCCGAGTTATAGGACATTTTTAGTGTTAAAATTGAAGAATGAAATTTAAAAGCACACGAAACCTCCCTGCTTCCACCTACTTTCTTACTCCAAGGCACTGTAGAATCTACTGTAGAAAAACAAAGACCTCATAATTTAGCCTGCTTTCAATATCACTAAGCCATTTACCAGTGATAAGTTTAAAAAGGCAAATAAATCCAAACAAAAGTGGGAAAAAAGCAAACTTTCAATATTTTAACAAACGTTTTTAAGAAGCTACCGTATTTGCCGGCGTATAAGACGATTTTTTGGCCCTGAAAAATATGCCTCCAAGTGGGGGGTCGTCTTATACGCCAGGTACACTTCAGATAGACTGCCCACAGTGCTTGCCCCGTGCCATAGTGGCCTCCCGATGCCCGCCCACTTCATTCCACATACCGTTCAGGCATCAGCAGCGCTGCTGGGTGTATGCTCGGCTGTTATGCGATTTTACCACACTCGCAAAATCGCACACAGCCGACCATACACCCAGTATGATAGCGCAAAATCGCGAATCGC
>NW_006299714.1:230262-234171 GCF_000327345.1 Myotis davidii
GGTACCAGTCTATAGAGTGTGTTTTCTTTAGTGAATTACCGGTATGTTTACCGGTAATAAACTAGCACTGTTTTATGTATATGTTTGATTACATACAGCCTTGTGACAGTTTTCCTGCATGTCATAAGCATTTGAATATAAATTAAAATGATAAAATCAAATCTGATATTGGTTTACCTTTTATTTGGTGTGTGGAAGGTGTGCGGAAGAGGGGGTAGTCTTATATGGCGAGTATATAACAAACTCTGTATTTTGAGTGGAAATGTTAGGGGGTCGTCTTATACGCCTAGTCGTCTTATACGCCGGCAAATACGGTAAATGCTTCTGTCTCTAGTAGTCAATAAATACCTCTGTCTCTAATAATCAATAATCTTTGATACTTCACTGAGAACAATATCTTCCTCTTTCAACTTGGCCATTCTCCTTTCCGGTAATTGGCCTGAAATCACTCAACTAGTGAGTAGCCAACTGATGATTTGACTCAGGTTTATTGGAGTTCAAATCTGTGCCCTTAGCCAGCCTTTCAGTATAAATAAAAGAGAAGCAGAACTTATACATATTCCGGAATGACAAGACAATATATATGTTGTCCAAATAGCATGCAGATAGCAGTAGTTCTGTGCAATCCAATTAGTTTTTTAGAGGAATAGAGCGTGCCACATTCTCTTTTTCAATACTAATAAATTTCAAAGGTAGGGTGTTAAATATTAAATTTAGGCCTGTAGTAACAAGGATAAAATATACCTTGAGGAAAAACACACACTTTTTCTTAACTGTATATTTTTAAAATTTTCTGAGCATTTTTATTAAAAAAAAACCCTCTAAATATTAGGAAAGCTGTTAATTCATTTCCTGGAGATAAATTACTGACTGCAAAGTGTTGCTCTGTGGAACCTGGCCTGCTAACAAGATTCTTTCTGCAACATCCTTTCAGGTTTTTTAGTACTATGGCCATTTATTTTAGATGGGTTCTCAGTGTTTGCAGAACTCATGTTTTTTTTTGTTTGTTTGTTTGTTTTGGGGGGTTGTGAAAGCCGATGCTTTTATTTATTTATTTATTTATTTTATTGCTAGTGAGATCATGTGGTATTTTTCCTTCATTGACTGGCTTATTTCACTTATGGAATACTATGCTGCTCTAAAAAGGAAGAACTCATGTTTCAATCACAAAGGTTCGAGTGCTGGTCCCTGGCTCCAAAGACAGAGGAGTCCAAGTCTGAGCTAGGAAGACCACCTCCCGAGAGAACACAGGTCAGCTCACAAGACCAGCAAGAAGGTTTTCTACATGACATACTATGTAAGACCTTGTCCAAATCCAGTAATTTTGATATAAAAATATACTTGACCTGATCTATAAGAATATTCCTTTATCCTTCTTTGCTCATAATAAGTTTTCCATAAAGTTCCCTATTTTGAAGTGGCTTTATCAAATTGTAGTCATCAAATGAATAATTGCTCTCAGGCTTAAACAAAATAACTTGAGAATTTAAGAAGAAACATACATTTTAAAATTAGAAATACCAATATCCAAAGGATATTTGAGTTTAAAGAGGCCATGAGAATATGTGGTCCAACTCATTCATTTTATACACTTATAGACAAAATGAAGGTCCAAGACCTATTCAAACTCTGTCTCTTAAATCTGCATTTAAACAATTTCTTTATGTAAGAAACCTACTCCAACATTTTTTGAAAATTACTATTATAGCAACATTGCTTTGTATTTTTAAAAAACATTCAGTCTCACAATAAAGATAAATCCTTGAGGTACAAAACCCATTTGAATACAATAGCAAACAGCTAGGTACCTGGGTTAGTTTATTAATAAATAAGTTGTTCCAATAAATCTTTGTCCATACTTTCTGATTCATCAACTTATTTACTTTGCTAGCAGCACAGAACAGTGCAAAGAAGAAAAAAGAAGGAATACAATACTTGTCATATTCATCTGCTAAACGTTTAGCCCTCCTGAAATACCTTTCTCAGATCATGGCATCAGAAGAACAGGTTCTAAATGTAGAAAAAATGAAGTGATACCATAAAGATGCTCATAGCTTGGAATAATTTTGCAAATCATTTTTCCTAATGCAAAAGTATGGGAAAACTTATGAGTAAAGAATGGGAAAGTCAGTGGCGAAATAGAGAAGGTGAGTGCTGTGGTTTAGCAAGCAGCTTCACTTCTGGAACCCTGCAGAGCTCAATTAAAATTCAACTGCAATTCTGCACACATGCTTTACCTACGTGCTTCCAGTAAATGTTTGTTTCTGATGTACCAAATATAATCATTGAATGAGAAACCTTGATGTAAAAGGAATTTTTTTGGTTGTCAATTTATCATTATTACCAACTCCCTTTGCTTGGGCAGAATATATATATATACTATTACTTGTTAAATGGGCAATTCTTATAAAAAAACAAATACCATTTATAAATTAAATACTACAATAATTACAGTATATGACTCTTAGGAACTCTGACAGTAGTACCAGCACAGTCATTTTTTGAAAATATCTAAAAAAGTTAATTATATATATATGCTGAGGTATAATGAAATGAACAATTTACATTATAATACAAAATAATTTATAATATTAAAAAACTCATTACAAAATATTTGCCTCATCAACTTCAGCCCTGGCATAACAAGTTATTTCTTGTGGTTATTAAAAGCACAAAAGAACACTAGACAGAATTAGGTGATCTTTATTGATTATTTTGTCAATAAATGCCATTTTAGAAGCCTAATTCCTGCTCAGTTAGAAGCAATTTTATTTTGATAACTCATTTGGAAAGGCAAAACAAGGCTATAAAGGAGCTGATCCAAATAGGTGATTTAAAATTTTTTAAATATAACTGATAATTATTGTTATTTACTAAAATTTATTTTTAAACTTTAATAACTGAAAAATTTTTATGTGCAGAAGTTATTTCTCAAATAATAAATATATCTCTCTCATTTCTCTCTCTCTCTGTCAGGGGGAAGTAAAAAGAAAGAAAAGCTAAAAGTTTACTGTTATGCAATCTTCCTGATAACATTTCATAGCAGTGAGAAAATTAGTTGCAATGAGTTATTCACTCATAACATACAACACATTTGCTGTCACTGAATGAATGCATGGGTATTAAGCCTGTCAGGCAGATGTTGCTTATTGGTTAACATTGCACTCCAAATACCTTTCTTTTCCCTTTATTTACTTACTTATTAATTTATTATATATACAGTGAACTTGTATATTATCATTTTATTCAGTGTGTTGCATTATGATATTGTCATCATTTGTTTTGATGCTCAAATTGTACTGGATTTGGCCAATGTGAACCATTTCAAGATGGCTTCTCTATGTCTTTCTGATACATTCCCATCATTTTTTTTTAGCATGTTCTTAATTTCTACCACACTTTTCATATCAATAGAAAAAAAGTTTAAAGTTTGACTATAACACAAGAATGAACATTTTATTTGCCGACTGTAGAATAATATCTCACTTTCAAGTGACTAGAATTTAATAGATGAGAGGAAGAAATAGCCCAACAGAGAGGATTTTAAGTCTCCAGGAGGTAAAAATAAATTGCTTCGTAAGTCTAGCCCTTGGTGCATCACGCTTATCCAAAGATGCAGTTATATTCCTGCTAAAGGAGTTTTAGCCCCCCTTTTTTTTTTCACTTTTCCCCCCATGGTACTACCTCGCCCATGGAAAGGGCTCATTTCATTAACTTATTCAAACATTTACTGAGCAATTCCTATGTGCCAGTCTGTATCATGTCATATTGTATGACAACAATATGACCCCTATTCTCAAAAAACACAAAATCTTAGTAATTTGGGTATCAAGAAAACTGAAGACAATTTAAGCATGAAGGACTTCATGAAGTCCGATACCTGCAAAGTGCCACTGGACATAGAGAAGA
>NW_006299714.1:234232-238435 GCF_000327345.1 Myotis davidii
TTTCACTTTATACGATCAAACATACGAAATGGGTGCTACCTTATGAAAGTATCTGAATTCAGAGGTGTAATCATTTTGGGTAATCTTCACTATGCAGGTCAAGAAAACCCCAAGAACAAACCAGTACTGCTTCCAACTCCTAGGAGTCCAGTGAGCTTGTGGAAGACAGCTGTTGGGCTCTCCAGCGGAAGTAGCATTACCACCAGGAGACTGTCTGTGGTGTCTCATGTTACCAATGCCTAGGTCAGGCCTCTCTTCATGTTTACTAAAATCCCCCCCACCTACTTCACAGTTGTCTGAAACATTATATGGAGCATTTTATTTCTTCATCCACCCTAAGTTTCTCCTCAATTAACATGAAAATCTCTTTGGAAAGGAAGTCGGTTGTTATTACTCTAGCATGGAGTTATTTTACTATGTCCTGAAGACAAGCTTAAACAGGAAAATAGAAGGAAAGTCATGACTTCCTCAGGTACCAGGGGAATTCAAAGGGCAGCACTGGGTCTGATAGAAAACAGTGAGGAGATAGGAAACACTGGCTGAACACAAATGCTCCTGTGACATTATTTTACCCTGATCTACTAAAGTCTTCCTTTACTCCTTTGAACTCCCTTCAACACTAACCATCTGCCCTTCTTTCCTCCTTGTTTCTGAACTCAAGCCTCCCCTCAAGAAAAACAAATAAAAAATTCTGTTTAAGATCAAAGAAGCTCCTCTAATGACCTCAGTTTTTCTGTTGAGCTTGATCACTGGGAGGTTAAAATAAAATGATTCACAGACACTACAGATCAAAGCAAACACAACGTGTATTGGCCCCTCAGAAGTGTACTTCTGAGCACTATACTGCACTGCACCAGGGAACATTTGGGCCTCAAAGAAGACACTTCATGTACAACACAACTTATATTACCAGCATGGGTTAGAAGCAATTATATCTGGTCCAGTAGATCCCCGGGCTTTGCTAAGAGGCCAAAAATTATCTTTTTACATTATACTATCAAACTTATTACATTGGTACTAATAGAATTCTCTAGTGTCAGAAAATTTGGAGCAACCTTCCTAGACCCACATCTAAGAAGTTGATAGTCAAAGCCCCCTTTTCAGGAAAACAGTTCATGAACACATTCTTTTACTAAACAACAAACAAAGAAAAACCAACCAACCAAACAAAAACCCATTTCTCTGGTCCCAGAAAATGCAGTTGGCAATGGGGATAAAATGATGAATGAAACACAATCCCAGCATTTGGGGAGCTCCAAACAGTCTAATTTAAAAGGAATGAGAAAATAATAATAAAAGGAATGGATAGCCCAGCCCAGTGTGGCTCAGTCATTGAGTTTTGACCTATGAACCAGGAGGTCACAATTTGATTCTCTGTCAGGGCACATGCCCAGCTTGTGGCCTCAATCCCCACTGTGGGGTGTGCAGGAGATAGTTGATCAATGATTATCTATCATCTTTGATCTCTCTCTCTTTCTCTCTCTCTCTCTCTCTCTCTCTCTCTCTCTCTCTCTCTCTCTCTCTCTCTCTCTCTCTCTCTCTCTCTCTCTCTCTCTCTCTCTCTCTCTCTCTCTCTCTCTCTCTCTCTCTCTCTCTCTCTCTCTCTCTCTCCCTCTCTGAAATCAATAAAAATACATTTTTTAAAAAATAAGAAAATGAAGGAATGGATAAGATTTCTCTGTTTTCAGACAAGGCAGGACTGCCTTACTGGAAAGGAAATAATAAATGACCTAGTCAGGCAATCTGTTCTTCAAAAAAAATGTGAAATATCACGAAAGAAGAAATTATTAACCATGTGACTCTTCTTAGACAGGCCTCTATGTAAAATCTCTGGTAGCAGATGATTTTGTGACTCCTAAGATGCTCTGTTTTCCATTATTCCAACTACAGGGTAAATTTACCTTAAAATCAGGTCCTGGTATCCAAGGCTGGGGAGGACTCTTAGACACATTTTAAACTTGAACACCAAGAGTTGATCAGCTCGATGAGGGATACAGCCATGGTACAGCTATGGCTCCCAGGAAATGTCTAATCAGAATGTGTATTTGTTCCCATTTCAATTCCTCAAGCAGGAATTAATCAATATCTCCAAATAAATTTTTAAAATGTAGATGCCAGAAAATTTTGTTTTGCACTACCCAACTAACTCAAGCTGAAAGATTAAATCCCCTCATTCCACATCTTAAGGAGAACTGCTTAACTATTTTTGTTAGTTGTGTGATAAAGAAATTGTTGAGTAACCTTTACTACTTGAGCCAAACTAGGCATGTACGTGAATCAAGATTGCTACTTTAGATGTAGGCAGATCAAGAAAGACCTTGGAATTTGAACGACTGGTTTGCCATTGATCATCGAAGCAGAGGGGAGTCAGCGAAGCCTTCTGAGTAAACAAGATACTTGGTAAAAATGGAATTTTGGAACATGTAAACTGTGGACTGTAGAATGAATTGGAGGCTGGACAAGGCGTATAGCTTGGGGTTATTTTTAACATTAAGTAGTAGGTGGTATTTAAAAGGGAAAAGAAAACAAAGATAAAATGTAAGAATTATTTCAAAGAGGAAAATACAAGGTATTTGGATTTATTATACACGTTGGAAACTTAAATCTAAGTGCATAATGTTTAATTCCAGCTGGGTTATGTTTACAACATGATTTATCTGTAAACCCTGGCTGATAATGCACCTATCTCACAGAATTATTATAATTGAATTATATAATGCATTTGTACATATAGTATTAGACTAATGTTGCTACATAACAAGTAGTCTATCAAAACAGTTTTTTTCCCAATATTGCTATATTATTACACACCAAAAATTAGATTAAACAATATCTTCCTTTTGAACAGTGCTCTTCTCTTCGTATTCACCGTATTCTTTTGAAGTTCTAAATGGAAGATTAAATACATGGATTTTAGCATAAAATATCACTGGATGAAATAGCAATTGGTGCACTGTGGGAATAAAAAAACTTATTTTTCACCATACATTGCTTAGTGATTTAATTTTTAATGTATTGCCTATTTAAGAAAAAATATATTAAAAATAAAACAGAAGCAAACATGTGTGGTCATATAGGAAAGCAATTAACAAATGATAAATATATGTTTATTCAAAAGTGAGGATAATTCTAATAATGGGTTAACATTCATTAAGGGCCTACTATATGCTTACCACTGCTTTAATTTATTTCACACATATGATTAAATAATGAGGTTAGCACCATTACTCTCCTGAAATACAAGGGAAGTCTTATTAGTACCCCCAAGTTATTGGTAAAGTACAGGGAGGTTTACTTGCTTTCTCCAAGATTATCATGCTTATTGGTAGCAGAACTAAGAAATGAATCTAGACAATGCAGCTACATATATGTACATACTCACTTATAGGTATAACAATTAAGAAAATAAAATCAGAATTAAGTCTCTGTGTCATCAGTTAGCTCTGTCAGCCATAATATCTGAGACAGGTATTTCTGCAAGGGAATAATCTATGTCTTTAAACATGTTTCTATGTTTAATGAGGCTACCGCTATAGTCTAATAACCAGCCACATCTGAACAACTTATTGATATCCTAGGATAGACCACAGGAATGAAGCCATTCCCTCCTCCCACCCCCAAAAAAAAGAAAGAAGAAGAAAAATGAAGCAATAAAAATCTTTGTAGTGTAATCAGTTTGGAACTAGTAAATCCTCTTCAATCTCCAAATTAAATGTCACCATCCAGAAGCAAATACACAATCAGTGAATTTTTTAATTCTTCCAAAATTCTGGAATTTCTTAAATATCTGTGTACTTTGCACCTGCCAAATGAATTATTAAATGTCTGAGAGTGGCACAGCTAAGTTAAAGTGACGGATCAGTGAAATTTTAGCCACTGGGCAGAAGGGCTGTCGGGCTGAGAACTGCACCAATGGCAACATCACTCAGAGTGTGCACCATCTCGCTGTGAAATCACCATTATGAGGCCTGCACTTGAATGCCTGGCTCAGGGGAGACTTTATTAAAGGAGCCTGGTGAAACTTCTGAATGACACCGGGCCCGTGGCTTCCTGGCTTCAAAAGATGAGAGTTTGGAAGGAGAGTGGCCTGAACTGGCCTTTGTCAAGATGTTTCATCAAAACCCACTTTATTTATTTTTTTTTTTTTAATATATTTTATTGACCTTTGACAACTCCGTAATCTCCCAATTTTACATTTATCGG
>NW_006299714.1:239502-256464 GCF_000327345.1 Myotis davidii
TAATTAGAAATAGAAAGGTGAATATGTAGGTATAAGTGCTTTCCCTTTAGGTTGTTAAAGCCCAGTGCAGACTACAGAACTGAACAAATAACCAACCAAAGTGAGAAGTGTTTGCAGACAGACATTCCAATAGACTGAACTAAAGGACAAAAATAGTATTTACAGTCACCTGGGTAGTGACTCTGCTTTTTCCCCAGTGAGAAACGAGAAGGCAGCAATACTGATGTGATGTTCCATGATCAGAAATGTTATAAACATTCCTGTAAACAGAAGCAAATGGATTGCCAGAATAAGGTCTTTGTTAATAGAGATGTAAATTCCAAGGAAAAATAGGCATTGCTGTGGCATATTTGAGGTTTATGGGTTTGTCAATACCCTACCTTGCTTGGTGTCCCAGCAGCTACTGTTTTAGTAGCCTAGAATAAGCACATCTTCGGTGAGATCCTGTGCAGATAAAGGCCTGACAGCACTCTATGCTGAGAAGCAAGGATGTATAACTGTTCACTTACAAACTAATAAAATAACTTGGAAGACAAGCTGATATCTCTAGTGAGTTCATTAGTCATTGATCTGGAAATTGTAGGAGACATAGTTCCTAAATTGTTAGCAGGGGTAGGGGTGGTAGAGATTTAACTAACTTGTAACAGAGCTATTCCATTTCCCTGAGAGGTTGATTTGAAGCTTCTATAAAAAGAGAAAGTGGCAAATATGTGGTTATTTGTTCTTTTCCAAGAACTTCAATAAGGACCAATGTGTTACTGACATGGCTAGAAGCTTTCATGTTCTACTCTACCATAGTCATCAATTTTACATGAAATGTAGGAAGTAGGTCAATGGAAATTTGACTGTATTTTAGATTGGTGTTTTCTAGTACCCAGGCAATTTTTAGAATTTAATGTCCATAGTGACTAATTTATATACATGGATACAATCTGCTCTCAGAAAAATGACAAGGGTAGATTTCCCAGCACATGATCCCACTGGACCAATAAACCAGGCAGGAAATAAGACACTGAAGAGGTTCTGTCTTTCATACCAAAATAACTGGACCTGAACTCCAAGGAGAAAGTAACTAAGACTTAGAGCACTAATTTGAATTAAATTTAATTATTTCTCTTCCTCTTTTGAGGAAGGGGAGGACAAAAAATAAATCCCCTCTAAGCTTGTTTATTTGTTTTCTTTTTTGTTTTATAGGGTACTCCAATAGTGATCTAGCTAATTAAAACAGGGTTCCTTATAAGTGAATAGCTGCAAAAAGGTTAACTCTGATTCTGCTCTCAATAAGCAAAATTCAGGAAAGGATTCCACATCTTGGAATAACTGCAATTAATCTACAATTCCAGGGATGTAGTAACTGAGAGGCATTTATAAATGGAGGCAAAGGAAAAGGAGAAATGAGCTGCTTCGCTCATTGTAGCTTGTTCTCCATTACTTCATCCCATTTCAGCAAAAGCAGCATTCTGAATATCCAAAGATACAGGTTCAACTTTATCAAATTATCATGAATTTGAAAATAATATGGCATTAGAGCTTAACTTAAAATTCTGACTTTTGAAATGTTCTCTCTTACAAGCAATATAATTAGCCAAAACTTGCAGGGTGTACATGTGTTTTACCCATACTTAAAAGATTTACAAGTATAAAACAAAAGTATTTCAGCTTTATAGAAGAAATAATCTGTGGTCATAACCATTTGGGATATCACTCTCTAGAAACAAACAAACAAAAAGTACCATATGCAACTGGAGGTATTTCCAGGAAATTAATCACAGGCTAATGCAAAGGCCAGATATAAAAATAATTTATAGATAGAAAAAGCTACATCTTACTTAATCTGGAAAAAAGGCAACAATGCAGTATATTTTATTAGAATGAAATTCTGAGGTAATAAATTCAACATTAAGTATTAATTAATGTATTGATAATAAAACTCTGAAGTAAATATAAAAAGAGAAAATCTTAACCTGTTACAAGCTGTATCAGGAAATACACATTGAAGAGTAAAATATTGAAGGAATTTCCTTTATAATTAGTAGGAAGACATTATGAATGACTATGCAATTTTGGACTGAAGCTCTTAGCTGGTGAATCAAGACAAGACAAATAATTTTTTAAAAATTTTATGATTTGGGGAGAAAAGACAGATTGTGAAGATGATATGATTATCTACACAGAAAAGCAAGGAGATTGAGAAAACGATTGGATATAAAAAGAGAGCTCTGTAAGGTTGCTGTAACCAAAATTAATAGCATCTCTAAAAACAGACTAAAACATACCACCTATCTATATTATATATAAAACCATAATATGCAAATAGATCGAATAGTAGAACAACCAAACAACCGGTCGCTATGACGTGTGCTGGCCACCAGAGGGCGCGCACAGAACATGGGGGGTGTCAGCAGCAGGTGGCAGAATGCAGAACATGGCAGGTATCGGCCATAGCGGTATAGTAGAGCAGGTGAGTGGGGGTGCCAGACCAAGGCAGGGCGCCAGTTGCTGTTATCGGGGAAAGCCTCTGATGGTTACTAAAAGTTCTTTGCTCCCACGTGCTGCGGTCCCTCCTGGCATACGTACCTGCTGCAGGTGCTGGCCCCACTTGCAACTGCTGCCGGTGCTGAGGGATCGAGCCCAGCACCAGGCACTGTCAGTGGGTACGAGTGGTGGCTGCCAGCCCCGGTCACCCCTGAGGGCTTCTCCACCTCCTCCTGATCCTCAGGGGTAATTGGGGCAGCAGCTGCCGCTCGTACTTGCTGACGGCGCCAGCCCCGCTTGCACCCACTGCCATCATCACATGGGAGCGGCAGCAGCAGGGGCAGGGCTGCTGGCAGACAGGGGACCAGGGGCTACAGCAGAAGGGGTTGGGTGGAGGCACAGAGGATAGGCTGAGACCTGCCCCTATGCCCAACGCAGCCTCACATCCCACAGTTCTTTTCAAGGTGCACAAATTCATGCACTGGGCCCCTCATCCTATATAATAAAGGGCTAATATGCTAATTAGACCGAACAGCCAAACAACCTTCCGAATGTCCTTCTGGATGACCTTCTGGACAAAGCCAGGGCTATGAGGGTCAGCTGAGGCTGCAAGGGGCTGTGAGGGCCGGCCGAGGCTGCAAGGGCTGAGCTCCCTGCAGGAATTTCGTGCATTGGACCTCTAGTCTATATATATAAAAGCCTAGCAACCAGCCAACCAGCTGATAGCTATGACACGCAATGACCACCAGGGGACAGATGCTCGACTCAGGAGCTGCCAAGCTTCAGTGACTTGGCAGCTGCGGTTCTCGGGTGATGTACCTGGAACCAGAGAGGAGGGAGCACAATTCCAGGTTGTGCCACCCAAGAACCACCCTGTCAATCTGGGATGCCTTGGGGATGTCAGAGAGTCGGTTTCACCCTGTTCCCCACAGGCCAACCCGAGGGACTCCACCGGTGCACTAATCTGTGCACTAACAAACTAGGCCTCTAGTTTATTATAGAAACGGTGAAGAAAAAGGAAGGAAGGAAAGAAGGGAAAAGGAAGGGGAAGAAAGGAAAAAGTATCTATAAATACAGTGCAAGCTATGCCAGCTATTAAGAAAACCTAGCCCTAGACGGTGTTGCTCAGTGGGTAGAGCATTGTCCTGTGGACCAAAGGGTCCTAGGTTTGATTCCAGTCCAGGGCAGTAACCTTGGTTGCAGGCTTCTGCCCAGCCTGGGCCCTGGTCAGGGCACTGCAAGAAGCAACCAATTGATGTGTTTCTCTCACATAGATGTTTCTCTCTATCTTTCCCTCTCTCTTCCAGTCTCCCTAAAAATCAATGGAAAAATATCCTCAGGTAAGGATTAACAAAAAATAAAATTAAAAAAATAAAGAAAACCTATATAAATAGAGAGATACACATGTTCATGTATTGTGGGGCCCAAAACCTTAAAGATTTAATTTACCCCCAAATGAATCTATATGGTTAATGCAATTCTAGTCAACATCTCAATATAAGCTTTTTTGGAACTTGATATACTGCTTAGAAAACTTATACGTTAGTAAAACCTACTTGCCCAGTGTGAAAAATCATGAATGAAAACCTTGTATAGCTATTAGCTAAATCCACTGCTAAAATAAAAGTGTCTCTCCTAGCTGGGCCACAGACAACTCTTACCATAGTCTATTTATAGTCATTAACTGTCAAGTCACTTTCTCTCTGCTAAGCGAGATGTCTACAAAATCCTCATGATGTCTGTTGTGTGTTCTGACTTCAGTTTTCGTGCCTGAATATTGATTCTTTTGGAGCCAAGCAAAGAATTCGCAGGCAGCCCTCACTAACATGATCTACATGGTTGTCTGTAGCAAGTAGAAGCCAAAATCATGAGTAGGGTCTCTGCTGCAGCGATAATGTCTGGCCTAGACCGTTAGCAATGTGGACGCTCTAGGAAAGTAAGGAAATGAGACCTAAGAGTGGCCGAACGTGAGTCCATGTGCATTCACAGGGAGACATCAACTTCAGCCCAGGGGCCTCCTAATTACGCTGCATTAGGAGGGTCCGGTGTTCCCAGCTCCCAAGGGGACTCATGCCAGCACATGTGCCTGGAATTCAGTGAGGCCCTCCCCGCTAATAGGGCTCTGATGCTGGTCGACATGACCCATGGTTTCTGGGCTGGTTCCCCTTCCAATACCTTTCATTTTCTATTCATCTCCAGTGGGTTCATTTGTCTGACTCTCTGTTTGGCTCATTCCAGAAAGAGTCCCCAAAGGGGGAAATTATCTGTTTGGGAGTGAAGTGCTATGAGGAGCAGCTGCACAGAACAACACGCTGGGAAGACAAACATCCCTACCTCGATCTATTCATTATACACACTGCACCTGCAGTGAAGGCTGAGTGCAATGCTGAGGAGACCAGGCACGGGTTTTGAATTCATCAATTTTTGGTGCTAAGAAAACCAAATACAGGAAGCAAAGGAATGCTAATAAAAAAGAATTACTATAAGGTTTTAATATTGGAGCTAATTCCAATATTGATTTCAAATAGAGATACAATTTGCAAAGACCTAGAAGACTATTCTAAAATGTCATATCTGTATGTATATACAAAATATCTGTAAGATATGTCACATATCCCTGATTAGATTTTAAGTTCTGTAAAAGGAAAGCCTTATACATTTTTATGTATCCCCTGCATTGTTCATTATAAGTTTTTACATGTACTAGCACTCAATAAATTAGAGAGAAAGAAATTAATATTTGTTGAGTACCTTGTGTATGCCCCCTCTCATGAGTTATAGTGCTTAGTTTACTTCTCAATAAAAACCAGATAGCATATTCTGTATTTTACAGATGAGGAAACATGCTCGGAGTGGTTCAGTGGCATGCCCAAGGTCTCAGAGCTATAACTGTCTGTGTTTGCATTCAGATGCGTGTTCTCTCAGCTGTCCCATGTGGGGTTTCAAATTCTGATCCACTTACTTTCTACTTTCTTTTCTACTTTTAAGAATTCATGTGATTATAGGAGGCCCTCCCAGGAAGTCCAGAATAATATCCCTATCTTAAATTCAACCCATTAGTATCCCTGATTATATCCCAAGTCCCTTTTGCCCTATAAGATAATCTTTTTAGGATGGTGGTATTTCATTATATTCACATCACAAGGATTAGAGTGTGTGTGATCTTGGAAGGTTATAATTCTGCCTACTGTACCATCTCTGAGAAATATGAGCTTCCTAGTCACCACAATATTCTCAAACTGACTGCTATACTTGTCCATTTATCATCAACAAAGTACCAAGAAGCATTCTAGTCCATCCCCTGTGTGCCAAACATGTTTTTCCCTGTCCTTAGTGTGCAAAGCATCAGAAAATGAACAGGGCCAATAAGCCCTGGAAGAACTGTCACTCATTTCAGCATCTGCTGGTTTCTTGGCACAAATACTTTAAAGTGACTGGAGACAGCCTGAGTATAAAGTTTAATGAAACACTGGCTATGTCCCCTTGTGGAAGAATTCCAACTCTGGGAACTAGGATACCTAGATAGGCACAGTCCAGTGTTGCAGATTTTGGAGGCACAAATTCCTCAGTGGGCCACTGGAAGCAACGGTAAGTAAGGCCACTCCTCTTTTCAGCCTTAGCTTTTGGGCCCAGGTATTCTACCTGCTGTAGTACAACATATGTTTTAAGTCTTTGAGGATGTGTACTAAGTCTCATCCTTCGATAAAGTCATTTCCAAATTGTCACCTCAGCTAAACCTTCATAAAGCCATTCCATTACTATATCAAGTGAGCAGCTTCTGGAAGGTGAGGTATCTAATAATGCACTCAGCTGCATTTCCATTTCTTTAAAATGGGTTCCTTATAGTATACTGAAGAAAGAAATTGAGGAAGATATAGGTAAGTGGAAGTATGTACCATGTTCATGGGTTGGAAGAATTAGCATCATTAAAATGTCCACATTACCCAAAGCAATCTATAGATTATACGCAATTCCTATTGCAATACCAATGGCATAGAACAAATATTCTAAAATTGTATATAGAACCAAAAGAGACCCCGAATAACCTCAGAAATCTTGAGAAAGAAGATCAAAGTTGGAAGGATCACAATACCTAATATCAAACTATACTACAAAGCCATTGTAATCCAAACAGCCTGCTACTAGGTAAGAACAGGTATATAGATCAATGGAACAGAACAGAGAGCCCAGAAATCACCCCATACCTTTAAGGTCAATTAATATTTGACAAAGGAGGCAAGAGCATACAATGGAGTAAAGACACTTTCTTCAATAAACAGTGTTGAGAAAATTGGACAGGTACATGCAAAAAAGTGAAACTAGACCAACTTACACCATACAAAATAATACACTCAAAATGGATAAAAGACTTAAATGTAAGTTATGAAACCATAAAAATCTTAGAAGAAAACATAGGCAATAAAATCCCAGACATCTCTTGTAACAATATTTTTGCAGATATATCTCCTTGGAAAAAGGAAACAAAATAAATAAATGGGACTACATCAAACTAAAAATATTTTTTCACAGCAAAAGAAATAATCAACAAAATGAAAAGGGAACCCACTGAATGGGAGGACATATTTGCTAATAATACATCTGATAAGGGGTTAATTTCCAAAATATATAAGGAACTTAAAGAACTCAACACCAGGAAGACAAGCCATCCAGTAAAAAAAAATGGGCAAAGAACCTGAATAGACACTTCTACAAAGAGGACATACATCTGTTCAATAGACATATGAAAAAACGCTCAAGGTTACTAATCAATCATCAAAGAAGTGCAAATTAAAACAACAGTGAGGTATCATGTCATACCTGTCAGAATGTCTATCATCAATAAATTAACTAATGACACGTGCTGGCAAGAATGTGAAGAAAAGGGAACCTTCATGCATCACTGGTGCAGCCACTGTGAAAAGCAGTATGATGTTTTCCCCCCAAATTAAAAAAAACAGAACTTCCTTTTGATCCAGCTATCCCACTTCTGGGTATATATTCTAAGAATTCCAAAGCACAAATTCAAAGAATAGATGCACCCTTGCAGCATTATTTACACTAGCCAAGATCTGAAAACAGCCCAAGTACACATCAGTAGATGAGTAGATAAAAAAGCAGTGGTACATTTACACCATGGAATACTAATTACGTGGCTGTAAAAAAGAAGGAAATCTTACCTTTTGTGACAACATGGATGGACCTGGAGATTATTGTGCTAAGTGAAATAAGAAAAAGAAAAATACCACATGATCTCACTTATGTGTGGAATCTAATGAACAAAATAAACTGACGAACAAGACAGAAACGGAGGCATGGATACATGGAACAGCCACAGAGGATGGGGGAGAAGGGACTGAATGAAAGAAGGTGAAAGGATTAGCCAAAATACATTCATACATAATACATAGACACATAAAATAGTGTGGTGCTAGACAGAGGGAAAGGTGGCTGGGGGCTGGGTGGATTTGGACAAACGGTGGGAAATGTGGACAGAAAGATACTTTGCCCGGGGTGACGGGCACATGCTGCAGTGGGCAGATGATGTTTTATTGAGTTGTATACTTGAAATCTGTATGGTTTTGTGAGCCAATGTCACACCAGTAAGTTAAATTAAAAAAAAAAAATGTGTTCCTTGCTCTGATCTCATATAGAGTCACATGTTAAATAAAAACACTATAAGCACTAAAGGTCTGAAGACAAAAGGAAAACTCATACTCAGAATGTGAGTTAATTCCAGTCAAGATAAATGGCTGATCTTTCCAGGGCAGAACATTTCTGATGTAATTAACTTGCCTAAGTAACTGATTGACTGCCCAAGGGAGGCATCCTACTGGAACTTAGTGCTTTCCTTGTAATACTGTTGACACTCACAGTGACACTTAGGTGGGTTTCCCAGGAAACAGGTGATCTTTCCAAGTAGGATTTTTTTAGGTAGAGGGCTGTCAGAAACAAAACTAGTGGGAAATGGAGGGGAACAAACTGAGCCAAGAGAGAGAATGAAATGTGATACTGCAGCAATAAAATTCTCAAGGTGAACTCGAACTCAGAGTGCTCTTTAGAGTTTCCATGATCAGGATAGGGTATCAAGCTTAGTTCCCATAGTTACCAACCATTAGATTCTGACTACTCCTGGGAAGGGGAGTCACCTTGAGTGAGGCTGCTACCTTTGCTGAGAGCAGTTGCTAGAGGGGACTCCAACCCTGAGGCATTAGCAGCTGATTCTCCCTGTTGCTGGGAAGTAAGATTTTTAATGGGGAGGAGGAATGTGGGCAGCAAACCACAATATATAACACCTCTAAGTCAGAGAAAAGAAGAATAATTTTGGAGGTATGGGAATTTTGAAAATATTTATACTTATTTTGTGTAATTATTTAACTTTCCCCAATCACTTTGGTTACACTTACACAATGGAATACTAACTACATGGCTGTAAAAAATTAGATATATCTCTAATAGGAATTGGTAAACATGTGTAAAGGGCCAGATAGTAAATATTTTAGGCTTTATTGGCCATATACAGTTCCTATTGCATAGTTTTCTTTTTTCTTCTTTGTTACAACCCTTGGAAATATCAGAACCACAATTTTCTCTTTAAATCCGGTTCAAGATATTTTATGCAGGATGGCTGAAGACTGAAATTTCCTTAAGCTATTTTGCTCTTTGCTCATAACTCTGACTTTGAAGGCTAATAAAATGATTCATTCAGGCTGCCACACAAACTGAATAACTGCTCAGTGTGCTAGGATTAACAGGTGACACAATATTCTGTGTCAGGGCATAGATCTTGGGCAGGAGGGGAAGAGAATCTGTGCTTTGATGTTGCTGCTAAGAGGCTCAGATTTATTATGAAGCCCTCCTTGGATAGAAAGACCAACTGTGAATTTATCAAGAAGCCTGTAAGCATTCTTAAAGTGATTTCTCTGCATCTCAAACAAGAGTCTCATATAGGTGTCAAAGTTAACCGAGACAAAATGCCAAAAATCTGAACATGAGGAATTTTTGTGTGCAAGTAAGTGATGTCATTAGCCTGAAAATGTGTCTTTCTACTTAAAATGACCTTCCAACCAGATGATTTTTCTGACCTAGATTTTTCACCTTAATAGTCCCATTTGCTTTCTACTTGTCTAAATGCTGGTTTGGTTTTCATTCATATGTGCCAAAAAATAAATATGCAAACAATATTTCTTACTTTTTAGACATCATCAACAAAGTTATGAGAAACTTCTGCTTCTGCTGGTGAAAAGCTTTAATTAACTCTTAGAAAACAACTAGGACATCACACATGACAGCTAAATGTCCAAACAACGCTAAACAGGCAAGATTCTTGCCAAGTAACTAGTTCTAGAATTTGGGCTGCAGGACTGAGCTAAGACTAGTTACTCTGCCTGAGGCACCTAGAAAAGGAGCAGATTCTAGGAGAGTGCTGAGGATCTGGCCAAGGAGACCGAGATCAGCCATCTGGTCAACTGCAGGGATGTTAATATGACAAATGTAAGGACCAGCATTCATAAAAAAAGGAAACACAACATGAATAGAATTGGGAGCAAAGCAAGGAAGGTCATAGGCAATTTTTAATGAACATAAATGGAACTGAGATCAGAAAATGAATTGAGCTGGCTTAAAGGTATCAGAGAGATAGGCAAAACCCCCAAAATATTAATGGTTTTCTTAGGATACACACTGACATATATAAAATAATGTGTACAATTAAGCACTATCAAATCCAAATCATTAATATTCTTAAAAGCACCTACTTCTTTGCCAGTCATATTCAGAATACTTCTACATGGTCTTGTTATATTATACAGAAAGAGACAGGGTATAATAACCACATGATCTCATGCACTAGACATGGCTGATTGGTGCTATAGTACTTGACCCCAAACCAGGCAAACATTGTCTAGCCAGCAACTATAAAAATTTCTTTCTTAAGAAATACATTGTACATATCTCAACTGTACTCAGAGATTGGAAGGTTCTAGAGTCGAAAGGCTACGTAGATTCTGAGTCAACATGTATCTGGTACATTTAGAAAAGTAAAAGAAGTCCATTTTCACATAAAGAAAATGGAGAAGAGACTGGAGTTCTAGAAAGAGTGAGAGAAACATAGAAAGGCTATCTGATTTGGTAACCAATAGTTTAACAAATCTCTACCTACATATACTTTGTGACTGAAGTCTCCATCTTACATCAAATGCATTCCCCCCCATTGGGGCCAGCCAAAATGAGCTTCTATCTTTTGCACCCAAAAAGACTTTGTTTAGAGGGCTTCATTATTACTGGAATTCTTACACATAATCTCCACATTTGCAGAAGGCCCTGATGGACAGAGGAGATAGCTAAAAAGAATAACTCCAAGGAAAGAGCAGAAGGAATTAGAGAAGATACTAATGATAAACTTTGCCAACATTCAAATTAACATGGGAATTCTGCCTTTATAATCTGAAATGTCTGTGCCTGTGCATATGCACATTTGCATATAAAAAAGTGTAAAATTTCATACTTTCATCATGTGATTAAAATAACTTTAGTTTTGTGATTTATTATTTTTTATATTTCAAGAAATTTTTGTTGAGTTTATTGGGGTAACATTGGTTAATAAAATTATATAGGGGCGGCCATCATAGAAGCATCAAAATGAAGTTCAATCCCTTTGTGACTTCTGACCAGTGCAAGAACAGTAAAAGGCATTTCAATGCACCTTCCCACATTCGTAGGAAGATTATGTCTTCTCTTTCCAAAGAGCTGAGACAGAAGTACAATGTTCAACCCATGCCCATCTGAAAGGATAATGAAGTTCAGATTGTTTGAGGACATTACAAAGGACAAAATAGTCCAGGGTTACAGGAAGAAATATATCATCTACATTGACATATGAGAGAAAGCTAATGGTACAACTGTTCATGTGGGCATTCACCCTAGCAAGGTGGTTATCACTAAACTAAAGCTGGACAAAATCCACAAAATGGTCCTTGAACATAAAGCCAAATCTCGCCAAGTTGGAAAGGAAAAGGGCAAAATCCAAGGAAGAAACAATTGAGAAGATGCAGGAATAAAGTAATAGTATATACAACTTTCATTAAAAACTTAAAATGAAAAAAAAATTATATAGGTTTCAGGTGTGCAATTCTATAATACATTGTCTGTATATTGTATTGTGTGTTTACGACCCCAAGTCAGTCTCCTTCCATCACAATAATTTTTGATAGGCTTAGAGTTAACTTCACTCAGAGTTTATAATTATTCAAAATCATTTAATATATGTGTTCCTTTTATCTTTATTTCTTCTTCTTCAAATTAATGATGATTATTCTTTATAGTATGCAAGGGGAAAGCTAGAGTATATATTTCTTTATGCAATAAAATGATTTTTAGCTGAGTTATCAAAAAAGTTAAATAGGTGAAGTTAAAAA
The DNA here is from genome assembly GCF_000327345.1 of Myotis davidii. Lineage (NCBI taxonomy): Eukaryota > Metazoa > Chordata > Mammalia > Chiroptera > Vespertilionidae > Myotis > Myotis davidii. The sequence goes on from NW_006299714.1 coordinate 251,391, forward strand.
AAGGACAATTTCATTATTTTCATGATGAAAAGGAGAAAATTGGATAATTTTTCTAGGAGAAAAAAAGTCCAAAGGGAAAATATGCTGTCTTAAGAAAAATCTTATCAAAGTTTGTTGACTACATGAAAAGCCTCAAATAAGAAAGAATAAAAAGAAATTCTAGTTGAAAAGTAGGCTTTTCCAAATTTGTTATAAAGGTCCTAAGACTGCCATGTACTTATCTTGATACCTATTGTTATTCCTTTTTTTTTCATCTTTCAGGCTTTGCACTCTTTATACCCTTGGATAGCTTAGTCAGTGGTATATATATTTTGATGATTTATTAAAAATATTAGGTCTTATGATTATACTAGAGGCCCGGTGCACAGATTCGTGCACTGGTGGGGTCCCTCAGCCTGGCCTGTACCCTCTTGCAATCTGGGACCCCTCAGGGGATGTTGGACTGCTGGCTTCAGCCCGATCCCTGTAGGCCAGGGATCCATGCACCAGGCCTCTGGTATGCATATAAGACCTTTGGTTAATCTCTTCCCACACTATTCCCCCCCTGCTTCCCTCTGCGATTCATCAGTCTGTTCCATGTTTCCATGTCTGTGCATTAAGCGTCTGCCCTCTGGTGGTCAGTGCGCATCCTAACTACTGGTTGAACAATTGGCCGGTTGCTTAGGCTTTTATACATATAGATATCAGGGTTTTTTTTTTCTGTTTTCTTGTTTTAAATTGAAGTAAAATTGGCATATAACATGTTAATATCAGTGTACAACACAATAATTCTATACTTGTACACATTACAAAGTGATCACCACAATAACTTTAGTTATCATCAAAGTACAACTGATCCCCTTCACCCATTTTACCTGCCTCTCAACCCCAATTTCCTTTGGTAAACACCACTCTATTCTCTGTATCTATGAGTTTGGTGTTATTTGGTTTGTTCAGTTTTGTTTGTTTTTTTAGATTCTACATATAAGTAAAATCATAGGGTATTTGTCTTTCTCTCTCTGACTTACCTCACTTAGCATAATAACCTCAAGGTCCATCCATGTTGTCACAAATGGTAAGATTTCATTCGTGTTATGGCTGAGTAGTATTCCTATCTATGTATATAAAAGCCAAGCAACCTGAACGGCGGAACGACTGGAACAAACAGTCACTATGATGCACACTGCAGCAGCCAACTGGCCCAATGGGGGCCCCAATCGCCCCCCCCCAACCTCCTGAGGCCCCTCCCCATGCAGCCCCAACCCCAATTGCCTCTCCTTGGGGGCCCCTCGCCCATGCCATCCCTCACCTGTGCACAGATTCATGCACCAGGCCTCTAGTGTATATATATATATATGATATCTTCTTTATCATTCATCCATCAATGGATATTTTGGTATTAATATTAGCTATTGTAAATAATGCTGCAATAAACAGGGTTGCATATATCTTTCTAAATTAGTGTTTTCATTTTCTTTGCATAAATACCCAGAAGTGGAATAGCTGGATCATATGGTAATTCTGTTTTTAAATTTTGAAGAACTTCTTACTATTTTACATAATGGCTACACCAATTTATATTCCTACCAGTTATGTACAAAGATTGCCTCTTCTACACATCCTTGTCAACACTTGTTACTTGTCCTTTTATTAATAGCCATTCTAACAGGTGAGAGGAGTATTTCCCTAATAATGAGTAATGCAGAACATCTTTTTATGTGTGTGTTAGCCATCTATATGTCTTCTTTGAAAAATGTCTATTTAAATCCTCTACCCATTTTGTAATTGTGTTGTTGTTTGTTGTTATTGAGTTGTTTAGTTTCTTTATATATTTTAGATATTAAGCTCTTAATGGCTATATGATTTGCAAATATTTTCTGCCATTCATAAGGGTGCATTTTAATTCTCTTTATTTTCTTGGCTAGTGTGATGTACTCCCACTTGCTTATTTTTGCTTTTAGAATCAGACCCAAAAATTCAACGCCACGACTGATAACATGGAGCTTACTATCTGTGTTTTCTTCTGGAAGTTTTGCAGTTTCAGGTCTTAAATTCAAGTCTGCAATGCATGAGTTTTGTTTTTTGTGTTTTTATTGTGGTTTTTTTTTGTTTGTTTTTTTTTTTCTTTTGTGTTTTTTTTGTTTGTTTGTTTTTGCTCTCTATTCTCATCCATTGATCCATGTGTCTTTCTTATGCCAACACCATGAAGTTTTTATTATTATAGCTTTTTAGTATATTTTCAAATCAGGGAGCATGATACCTCCATCTCTGTTCTTCCTTCTCAAGATTGTTTTGGCTATTCAGGGTCGTTTGAGATTATTTTTAGTTATTTGTTCTAATTCTGTGAACACTGTCATTGGAATTTTGATATGGATTGAATTAAATTTGTAGATTGCTTTGGGTAGTATGAATATTTTAAGAGTATTAAATCTTGCAATACGTGAGCATGAAATATCTTTCCAACTTTTTTTGTGTCTTCTTCAATTTCTTTCAACAATATCTTATACTTTTCAGTATAGAAGTCTAACCTGCTTGGTTAAATTTTTCTGAGGTTTTTTTTATTCTTTTTGATGCAATTATAAATTGAATTGTTTTCTTATTTTCTCTTTCTGATAAGTTTGGGATTCATGTATAAAAATGCAACAGATTTCTGTATATTGATTTTGTATTCTGCAACTTTACTAAATTCATTTATGAGTTCAAACACTTTTGGTGGGGTCTTAAGATCCCATTGACACTGGGGGACGGAGGAATGATGGGAGTGGGCTAGAAGAGGTTAATAGGGTGTGTGGGGGGGAGAGTATCTATGTAATACTTTCAACAATAAAGACTTTGAAAAAAAGATCCCATTGACAGTATGACATTAGAAATGTTAAACCTACTGCGTGCCAGTGTCGTCATTTGTAAACTGAGAATAACATAACCTATCTCAGATAAATATGGTGAGAATTAAATGAGAAAATTATCTGCATTAGGAAAACATACAATCATAAAAAAATATTTTTTTATGTTTGTTTTTAAGGTAGTAGAAATTATCTGTTAAAACACATGACAGGAAATATTTTAGGTTTCATTAATACATCTAAATTTGTAATACCTTTCTGGCTAATTAAAGGTCAGAAAAGGTTAATAAGATATTCAATCTTAAGGTATTCCTAATAGATTTTCCTGTATGATAATAAATGGTATTTAGTGGGGTTATGGGAGCAATCTTTTTTCCTCGGTAACAGAACCACAGAAGTAGCAGAGAATTATTTATCATCTGAATATTAATATTCACATTCACTCTTAAAATAATTGTTTTTCTGGTGAAACTTCTTGGGAAAATATTTCAAAGAGAAAACATGTTTAATCTTCACCAAACAATTCCATCTTTATGATAATTCTCTGTCCGTATGCATCAATTGGAGATGAAAAAGCTACTTGAATCACAGGGACTGTTGAAAATTAGTTGCTAAATTTCAACAAGCATTTCTTTGGTAGAAAACAAAATGAGCATGACAATAAACTTGACTTATTGAGCTTTCAGTTTGAAATGTATTTACAAATGGCAATTTTTAAAACTATCGTTGGAAAAATATATTAGCTTTATTTTAACCTTTCCTATAAAAGTCCTCTGCTTAAAAATGAAGTAGAAATAATTCATTTTATTAGGAGTCTCAAGAAAGTGACTTTAATTCCCTCAAGGCTATTGCTTACATCCTGAAAATTGAATAAATGAAAATTTCAAATATGACATTTATAAATTTATCAGTAGTTCTCAATCTGTTACCCATTTTTGACCATTAATAAAACCCTTTAGTTAGTCTACTAAAATAAATACTAAATAGCATTAATAAATGTCACAAGAACGATGTACAATTGCATTTAAACCCTGATCCCAATAACATTGACAGAACCCCAGCCTAAAGCACAATCCTATTTGCAACTGATTTACTGTATATAAAAGCCGATAAAGCAGAATTTTACAGTAAATAATATTGCCGGTTTCATCTGGGGGCTCACTGGCTAACTTACTAATGAGTGGCATCTCCATTTCTAATCATCTGTTTGATAACTGAAATGCTTGCCTTACCTCCTGAGCCCCAAACTCTATCAATAGGCACAATCTCATTTAGCATGTTCCTTGCTACTGTTATTAATTAGAGGAACTACCATTTCTTAGGGGAATAACTAGCAAGCAGCAGGCATTCTTCACTGAAAATGTAATGTGGTATTAAAGCCCTTAGGATGAAAACAATTAGTAAGAGTGTAACTTCCCCCCAAAGTGGTAACCTAAATGAATTTTCAACAAAAAGAGTATATACCTCTGTTTCCACTGGCAAGACGCTGGAATAAAATAAAACTCATAGTTTATTTATCTATATTTTTTAAATCTAAGGATAATTCAGAGAAGCAAAAAGATAAAGCCACAGATGGCCTAGATGCTAAGTAGAAAATTCCACTGAGATTTGGATTATGCCTTTGCATCTTGCCTTCATCAAAAATATCAGAGGCTCCTCCAGTGAGGAGCAGGCCATTAAAACTTTGATGCATGGCCTCCATTAAAATGGGATTAGTGTCTGTTTGAGAAAAATTCATAGAATTGCAGGAGTGGAGCAGACGGCAAGGAAGAGAAGCAATCCAATATTTAATCTCATGCAACTATGAAGATGACATCAGAAAACATGCATAGAGATGATACAGAATTCCTTTCCCAGGAGATGAACCTCATGACCACATAAAGGAATCTTTGATTCAGAAACTTTTAGACTTCTGATAATGGGCCTTCAAAGTATCAGCATGAATTAAACATGGAAGGGTCACACAACGGAATACTGCAAGGGAAAGCTGAAGAGGTTTATTTTCATACATGTGCAGCTAAAATAAAACACATTAGAAAATAATTTTAGGGCCAAAGACAGTAGCCTTAGAGAGGAAAAACAAAAACGTGATGAAATAAATGATTGGTAAATGCACTTTCTCAATAGATTTTCTAAGTATAAGAAATAGAAAAACAGCTCCAGAGACAGCACCTTAATCATTATTCAGGGAATATGTGCGGTTTACTGTTAAAAAAGAAGCAAAGAGCCAAAACCGGTTTGGCTCAGTGGAT
>NW_006299714.1:256545-258610 GCF_000327345.1 Myotis davidii
AATGGAATCACCAGGCCTCTCTTCAGCAAACCAAGCCCTAACACCTAACCTAATTCCAGTTTCAGCTTCTCGCTTTAACTGGCCAATCTGGGCTTTCCTGGTCAGCATCAGTGAGGTAGTCTGCCTAATGGCCCTATTAAATCCCCCCAAATGATGACCTTCCCAGAAATAACCCATTTATTTCATTTCTGACTTCCTTGTCCCAGCTCCTTTATGCCTTTAAAAACTTTTTTTTTTTTTTTAGAAAAAAATAGGTTGTTTTCTGAAATATGGAAAGAAAGATGTTCAAAGGTGGGGAAATAAACTATATTATGGAAGTGAGTAAGGTTCCTGACGGAGCTCTCCCATGGGAAGAGAAAAAGCTCAGGATTTCCCCCACGGGAAGGCACTGGACTTGCAGTAACTTATGGACTTGAGAACTTTATTGCCCAGTGGAGGAATCAGAAAGCCTGTAGCTTCTGTGTGCCTCCCTTATCTCCTCCTGTACTGGAAAATTGAGGTGTGTTGCTATGAATTGTTTGGGTAACTGGACAACAGTCTCAGTCGGTGGATTATTTTTATGATTAAGTTACAGAAGAGCTATGGGCATGGTCTCTTTTCAAATATATTTTCTTTCTAAAAGCTAATTGAATGAGGACAACTCTGGAGTTTTCTACCTTCAGGAAATTCTTCTCAATTCTTTTAACTCGAAGTAGATAAGTGTGGCCTCGTCTATCAGATTATTAGACTTGACAAATCTAGGAAAATAAGAACAATGTTCGAACTGGAGGAAATGAGCAAACAATGTGGATTATTTAGTATAAGTTAGTTTACAGGTTATTTCATTGGAATAAATAATTAATAGATATAAGTAATTTCAGAGAGGAAATTGGTATTTGAAAGACTCTGAATCCTACTGGGACAGGAAATTTCAATTATGGCCATAAATTTATTCTAGAGTGATGCCAACTACAAATGTAGAGAACTTATTACAAGTAAAAGTAGTATTCCCAAACATGGTCCCCAATTAATTCAATGCCAAAGTGTCAAGAATTTAGAGGGGAAAAGAAGAAAAATGGAGGTTTTATGTAAAATAAGAATAGTAAAAGACAGAGTTCTCAGGAAAGGTTAATGATTGACAGAGCTATTATAGCAAACTTTAAAATTTTTTAAAAATTACAGTTTTATTTGCCAATTATGAAAAGGGGGTAACTTGTATTAAACATGGATTCCCCCCTTCTAGGATATGAGAGTGACTTTTTTGCAACTAAACTCGTGGTGAGAGATGAACACCATGTGGGTTTAAGTTCACAGGTCCCATGCTGTGGAAAACGGGCATAGATTGAACCGAACCTTGACAAAGCTGTTCCTGTTGTTTGTTCTACCTTATTTCCCTCTATATTTCATTTTCTTCCAGATAAATCTCTGTTCTGATCAGTGGTTCATAGCAATAACGTTGCCCAAGATTAAATGTTCGTCATAGTATGAGATGAATGCTTTTGTTAGAGAAACACTACTCTGTTAGGAAGCTGGTATTGAGATTGGTGGTTTTTGGAACAAGAGTAATTGGTGCTACAAGTCTTATGTACCCTATTTATCCTCTGGGGAAAAACAAGACAGAAGAGATGTTAGAATTGAGTGGATCCAATTTGAAAGGTGTTTGATAGTACTAAAGGAACTTTAACTCATGGGACAACAGCTCAGGCTACAGCTAGTAAAGAATCAGAAATCCAACCAGCCACTGATGTCCAGAATCATGTCAACTAAGAACAGATAGAGAAAGGGTGTTGGTTTTGTGCTTATTTTGAGATATTCATTTTCCCGTTCTAACAAAAGGATAGAAGATTCTTTACATTATGACTTCAATTTATTTATTTATTATTTTTAAATCACAAGTAATTGTATTTACTTATTTTTTACTTGTCTCACTTTTAAGGTGTGCAGGAACAAAGTCAGGTTACAATGAGGAAAGTTGTATTATGAATGTAACGTGTGTGTGTGTGTGTGTGTGTGTGTGCAAAGATATTTTTGATAACTTTAATAGCAAGCAAATTAAACCCTAAATTTCATGATTTCAGATAAGGGT
>NW_006299714.1:258821-262300 GCF_000327345.1 Myotis davidii
GAACATAACTTTGGAGTCAGATGACTTGGTTTTAAATTCCAGCTCCAACAGTAACTAGGTGTGTGACAATGGACACATTACTTGGCCTCTAAACCTCCTTCCCTCATCTATAAAATTAGAATCGATTGCAGTAGAAACCTCTTAATTAACTTGATCAGGATGGTTTGTTGATGTGGTTGTTGCAAGAGCCATTTATTTATTTTTTTTAAAAAAATGGGAGAGAGAGAGTATGATGACTTCAATTTCTGTGAAATCATGATATGGCTATTAAGAATGGGGCTCCAAAAAAAGGGCAGATCTAGATTGAAATCATGGATTCAACATTTTTTTATAGCTTTCTAATTGTCAACTTACATAAACTTTCTCAGTCTGAATTTCCCTATTTTAATATTGGAATAATTAAACCATATACCCCACAATGTATGATGATCAATTATGTGTCAACTTGGCTAGGCCATGGTACCCAGATATTTGGTCAAACATTATTTTAGATCTTTCTGTGAAGGTATTTTTAGATGAGATTAACATTTGAAGAAGTAGACTTTGAACAAAACAGATGACTTCATAATGTGGGTAATGTGGGTGGGCCTTATTGAATCAGTTGAAGGCCTAAACAGAAAAACACTCACCTCCCAGGAAGATTAGAGAATTCTTCCAGAAAAACCACCTTAGAATGAACGCAACTGCAACTTTTCCTTGGGTCTCGAGTCTACCACTTTACCTTGTAGATTTTGGACTTGCCAAGTCCCCAAGATCCTGTGAACCAATTCCTTAAAAAAAAAACAACCTCTCAATCTCCCATTCTCTCTCTCTCTCTCTCTCTCTGTCTCTCTCTCACTCTCTCTCTCTCTCTCTTTCTCTTTCTCATTCTGTTTCTCTGGAGAATCCTGACTAATACATAGTGTTACTGTTAATATTCATAAAATAATGAACGAAAAGTGGCTAACATGTAGTAAGTAAGCAAGAAATGCTATCTACTGTTTTAGTTGATTAATATTTAGACTTTACTATTTCCTGGTACAAATATCACAGTATAATTTGGGAAGATGGTTTGGAGATGGGATTAGGAGTAAAGAAACTTTAAAATTGACTGAGTACCTACTTTGTGCCACATTCTGTACTGAGCACTATCATTCAGATTATGGCTTATAGTCCTATCTATAACCCTATTACAGACACTGTTATTTTACAGAGAAGGAAGCTGAGGTCCAAAAAGATTGAGCATCACTTTCCGAGGTAAATACTAGTATATCTAGGCTACTTTAATATATAATCAATCTGACTCCGGAGTCTATGCTCTTAAATTGTATACTGCATTTCTTCAAAATAAAACATAGTTGAACAAAATTCAAATAAAAAATGTTTTAAATGGATTCACTTCTGTCTTATTGTGTAATATGGTCTTGAGTTTAGCCTCAAAGGGACTTCAAGGAAAACATCAGAGCCATTCACAAAAGCTCCGGGGACTAAAATGCCAATCCCTAAAGGCTCAAGTGCACAGAGGAGTGAAACTAGTCACCTGATGAAGATGGGGTCAGGACTGATTTCACTCCCTCACCCCACCCTCATTAAGTAGTTCTCTATGGATTGGACCCACTGCCCTTGGATTTGGATTTGTTCAGAGGAGTTAAATATCATGTCCATAAATACCCTCCTTTTTGTTTCTCTTGGTTACAGAAAAATAAGTGGAAATGATTCTCAGTCCAAGGGGCCCAGTGAAGGGAAGTAGAATAAATAATTAAAAACTGGGAAAAGCATCCCATGTCTAAATCTGGCAGCTGCTGCTCAGCTTTAATCAATTGTTTTTATGCTGACAAGAAGGGCCAGTTTCCCAAATCCTAATTTTTCAGAGAAGCCAGAAATATAAAATTTGATAAGAAATACCTGAACTTGTATGTATTGGGAATGAGTAGTAATTTAAAAAAATACATTGAGAGGATCAACAGAATTGAACAGATTACATCTGTAGGAAGGTTTTGACACAGGGAATGCCAATTTACAAACGGTAAATGTAATTATGAAACAAAATAATTAAAATCATAAGAAACATGCACCCTAGTTTCATTCAAAAAATGAATCAGATTAATTCTCAGAACATATTTGTCTTGTGATTTAAAGGAGACTGAAGAGAAAGTGATCTGTTCACTATTTGCCATCAACTTTTCTAGTTCCTAGTCTAAAGTGAGTGTTTTCCTCTTTCCCAAAGCACCACTTGGCCTGATCCCTGTAGCTCAAAAAAGATTAAACAATTAATGCAATTACCTGCATAATAAGCAGGGCATTCATACAGCATTTGGGCATTCGATTGGCATTTTTATTTCAAAGTAGGAAATTAAATGTATTGGTAAACCAGATAAAGACTGTTCACACTTATCAGAAAGAACCATGCAGGCAATATGCAAATACCTTAACTTTTTAAAAAAATCAAATGTAGCATTCCAGTGAATCTTTGAAAGCACCTTTCAGTTATCAGAGGACTGTAAACGTTCAAAGCAAAGCAAAACTCTTTATCTAATTAATTATTATGTAATCCCCACATTATCTTATTTACTTGTGAGTAGTCACTGAAAATCAAAAACAGTAGAAATCTGAATTTTAGTAAAGCAAATGTTTGATTTTAAATATATATATATATACACATATTACATACTACTTGTATACTACCTCATTAACCAATGACTGCTGAGCACTGAGCACATGATGATTTTAGATTTTCAGTTAAGTTCTACCAGCAAGCACAGAGTTGGTCCCATTCTAAGTAAAAGAGGGCAGTCCTTCAAATCAGCACATTTTGTGATTCCTGTGCCACCCAGTGAGCATTTGAGTGGCAATCTCTTTCCAATGAGAATAGTAGGAATCCAGAATCTTATCTCTTGTGAGTATAAGAAATAAAAGCATTCAATGTAAAATGTAATATCCTATATAATAAAGAGCTAATATGCTAATTAGACCAAACAGCAGAACAGCCATCTGGACGACCTTCTGGATGAAGCTGGGGCTGCGAGGGCCAGCTGAGGCAGCTGGGGCAGCAGGGCCGAGCCCCTTGCAGAAATTTTGTGCACTAGGCCTCTAGTATATACATAAAAGGCTAATATGCTACGTGTCCGACCATATGACCAGTAACTATGATGGGCACTGACCATCAGATGGCAGATGCCCAACACAGGAGCTGCCATGATGCACACTGGCCATTTATAGAGAAACAGCACCAGGGACCTGGCGCCCACAAAGCAACACTCAGCTTCCCCCAAGTGGGACACAGGCCTTGCCACCAGCCCGGAGTGACACCCCATTAAATCGCAGCTGACATTACTTTTAATGTAATGCTAAAATGTAAATCATTCATTAGGAACTAGATGGAGGTCATGGTAAACATCAGAAAAAAAAAAAATGGCTGCTTATGCTAAGTGAAATAAACCAGTTAGAGAAAAACAAATATCACATTATCTCATTTATATGTGGAATCTAATGCACACAAT
>NW_006299714.1:262425-263078 GCF_000327345.1 Myotis davidii
AGACCAAACAGCAGAACAGCCATCTGGACGACCTTCTGGATGAAGCTGGGGCTGCGAGGGCCAGCTGAGGCAGCTGGGGTTGCAGGGCCGAGCCCCTTGCAGAAATTTTGTGCACTAGGCCTCTAGTATATACATATTGCCAAAACTCTATCTCTGAGCTAAACCTCAAGGAAATATTTTGGCCTCATGGAATACTTATGACATTTTGCCCTGAAGAATAATTGCATGTTCAATAAACCTCTGTACTAAAAAGTCTAGCTTGGAAAATATAAGGGCTTTAAAAATTTTTTTTTCTGATTTTGTGTAACTTGCAAATACTAGAACATCAATAAGAGATGGAAGAGCTCTGAGAGTTACTCCCTCAGACATGTATCCTGCCCAAGTATACTATGCAAAACTTAAAAGATCTGGCTGCCCTAAACACATGTTGATCTGCCTTGGGTGAAAACATTACCTATACATCTTATTCTTACTTTTATTTTTATTTTATTTTTATTTTTTAAAATATATTTTACAAAGGGTATTACATATGTGTCCATTTTTTCCCCCTGCCCTAGACAGTCCCCTAGCCTCCCCTATCCCCCAGTGTCTTATGTCCATTGGTTATGCTCATATGCATGCATACAAGTCCTTTGGTTGATCACTTATAATTC
>NW_006299714.1:263106-284202 GCF_000327345.1 Myotis davidii
TAGTGAAATAAGAATTTAGTTGTGTAATTCCTTGTTTGATTTTGCATCCCTAGCATCTACAACAGACTGTGTTGAATGAATGAACAAATTTCATTGTATTGCACTTTTGGCTGCTTATGCTAAGTGAAATAAGCCAGTTAGAGAAAGACAAATATCACATTATCTCATTTATATGTGGAATCTAATGAACACAGTAAACTGAGGAACATGGTAGGCCCAAAGGCATGGAACAGACTGACAGATCTCAGAGGGTATGGGTGGGGAAACTGTGAGAGATTAACCCAATAATTTATACGCATATACGTATAGCCCAAGTAGTGTGGTGAAGGCCTTGGGTGGAGCGGGGGCTGAGTGGAGTGGGGAAGTGGGGGGAAAATAGGGGACATCGATAATGATGTCAACAATAAAAAATAAACTTTAAAAAAGGCTGTGTTTCAAATGACGTGTTTTTGAGATTGATTACCCAGATGGCCAACCAGAGAATACCAAATGTGGCACAAAGAAGTGATTCTGGTGAGTTCTTTCCTGAGATTTATTACTAGAGATTTTTATAGAGGTTCTAGTGAAATTTAAGGAAAAAGCAGAGGGCAGGTAGCTAGTTCAGAGCTAATAGAAAAAAAGTTTTCTTCAAAATGGGAAAATTTGCTCTTTCTGGGTAGTTTTCAATAGTTGAGGCCAGCAAGTTCTAGCGGGCTATGAAATGACAATGCATGTAATTATAGTTATATTTAATTGGAGAGCTTTTGTGCTTCCCATCACCGAATGACAAGTTCAATTTATTTTTAATTGAACTGACTAATTGCTGGACACAATTGTCTTAAATTGACAGGTAATTCAACCTATGTCTACATAACACTAAAATAACAGATCAACCCAGAAGAAAAAAAATAACAAGCTGATTAGGTTCACACAAAATTAGCTAATTAATAGAACTTTCTACCTTTTCACCATTTCTGTGTTAGAGATAAACAGCCTTAGTTCAGCAGCCATTCTGTCAAAACCAAAACCTATGTACTGAGACCCTCTGACCCCATACTCCATCACTAAGTTTTAGCCTTTCCAGTGTTGCTTTTGGGGAGTTAATATTATTACATTTGCCTCCTCCATACTAAGCAGTGAGCTTGGCCAGCCCAAGGCAAAATAACTAAAGCCTGCTTTGGGGATAATCCAAATCCCCTAATCAAACGTTTTTGGCTTCTTGAAATGTCTACCATTCTCACAGTCTGTTGATTTTCTGGATGACTGGCGGACGTCTCTGCCACACCATACTCAGACCAGTCTCTCCCAAGAGCACTTAACTTCCCAATCAGCTTCGATCCTTGCTCCTTCCTGATGGATTTTGATTATTAAGCTAAAGGCTCTTAATGAATTACATTCCATGTAACTATTGCAACGTTGAGGAGACTCTGGCACAGAATAGCGGGTAAGGAGACTCTCAGATCTCCTCTTCAGGGTGAATTTTATGGTGTCTTAGTTATATATCAATAAAATGATTGTATACAATTATTATGATATGCAGTGAAACACCTATTCACAACTGTAACAGAATATTACATCACTCTGTGTCACTCTTTTGGAAGCCTGAAAATGTATGAAAAGTTACAGTAGCAAAAATGCTGTTAGAATTTTAAATCCAGATTTTAGTTTTCTTCTAACACTCACCATTGGTAACATGCTGCTGGAAACTCTACTCTGCTACTGACATAAAGTGACAGTCCTCAAAAAAACATCTGGGTGAAGCCATCAATAATGTAAAAGAAAGTTCCTTGTGGATGGCGGAGTCAATATCATTTTTATGACAATATGCTGTCTGGTTTTTATGTGTGTGGATTATTATTTAATTAAGAGAGCACATTATTTCTGTCAGACCAAAGTTCCTCCCCTTGCCACCCACCAAATCTTAACAAGAGCACCCTGTCATCCACTGTTCAAAGCCAGCACACACAATAAATCCATCAGCCTTGAGAAGGAAGTGGCTAGTGTCGCTCTGGCAGAATTAAGTTTTTACTTTCTATATAGCCATGGTCCAGTCAACAATGATTGAACCGATCAAGAGACCAATGAGAAAATGTACAATCCTCTAAATAGATATTTTTTAAAGTTTTAATAAATGTTTTTGAATGAATAAATAAGATAAATGAGGGGTTCTTTGACTAAATGATTGCTATAAATAAAGAAAGGGACATATAAAACCTTTAGTTTGGAAATTATTACTCATTCAAATTAGGTGAGGTCATTTCAGAATAATTTTTGGGTTACTACTAATAATTCCTGATTTAAATACTATTGAAATGGATGGTGTACACGAATAACTGTCAAATACACAAGTACCAAAAATGTTATGTATATATTTATTGAGATTTAAGGTTGTGCCATGTGCAGTACAACTTTAGGCACTAAACCTGAACATGTTTTAACTACTTTGTCAATATTAAGTTTCCCTTTTACTAAGCTTAGATTCTATATCCTTATTTTTCTTGGAAGGAAATTTAATCAAATCTCCCATTTTCTAGAAAAGAAAATGAAGGCCAGAGACATGAACTTACTTGCTCAATGTCTGACAGCCAGGAAGAGGTAATGCTGGAACCAGATCTGGAAACCTCACCTAGAGATTGAGGCCAATTGAGATCCTCAGGCATCACTTGGAGTTGATCTGGCTTCCAAGTACACTGCATTCTTCAGCTTGGGCTGCCAAACAAAACTCCGCAGTCTGTGTGGCCTAAACAACAGATATTTATTTCTCACATTTCTGAAGGCTGGAAAGTCCAAGGTCAAGGTGTTAACTGATTTGGTTCCTGGTGAGAACTCTGTTGTTGAATTACAGACTGCTGCCTTTCACTATATCCTCTCATGGGAAAGTGGAGGGAGAGAAAGAAGAGAGAGATGGAGAGAGAGGATCTTTCTCCAATAAGGCCACCAATTCTATTAAATTGGGACTCCACTGTTATTATTTCATTTAACCTTAATTCCCTCCTAACAGCTCTAACTCCAAATACAATCATATTATAGGTTAGGACTTTAATGTATGAATTTGAGAGAACATAATTCCGTCCATAGGATACAGCAAACTCAAACATCATGATTCAGGGAAACAGACAACAATGGCCAGACTGCCATGTTGCCTATGATTCTTTCAGGCTGATAAGCAAAGAACAGTTCTTCCTTTTGTACCCATCCTCAAGTGTCAACAATTCACTCAGTTAAAAATCATTTAGTACCTACTATGGACCAAGCACTGTGCGGGACATTGGAGATATAAAATGTGTAAGCATACATTTTGTGATCAGACTATTTTGGGTTCAGCCTCATGAGTTATCAATAAATGCATTAATGATTGCAATTACTTAGCTATCAAATGGACACAAATTTGTAAAACAAACTATTCTGAACATAGTGAACCAAACACTCGTCATAAACTCTTGGCTGTTTATAAATGAGCATAACCTGTCAACACATATTTATCAATCACTATGTCAAGGATATTTTTAAACTTTTAATATACATGATTCATTCAATTCTCATAACACTATGTGGAAGTATTTTCATTCCTTACTGAGGGGAACAAAACAGAGATGAGACAGGACCTTCTAAGGATGCACAGTGTTCACTGTGCTGCCTCTCACAATTTTATGGTCTACTCCTCTTGTCTGTTTGCTAATTTTTAGCCCAATCTATATATATAAAAGCCTAATATACAAAGTGTCCCCTTGGGAGTTCGACCGACCAGGAGTTCCATCACTCTCTATGACATGCGCTGGCCACCAGGGGGCGGCATGGAGTGAAGAGAGGCGCCGGCTGGCAGCTGGCAGCTGCTAGAGACCCTACCTGTGCACAATTTTACACACTGAGCCTCTAGTAGGAACTATAACAACAAAAATCTTAAAGTCATAATATTTAAGCTTGCAGCAAGAATGAAGGATTAGTCCTTCCTGTACCATTAACTGAGCAGGTTGTGATGCTCCAGTTGGCGGGTAGGGAAGTGTTTGCTCTGCAGAGCCAGTTGCACAATCCAATATGGCTTCATGTGCAACAAGGCAAATTCTGCATTGTGATTTCTACCTGTCTGCTAGGTCTTTGGGGCTAGGTCCCTTAACTCTCACATGCTTTGCTTTCATGTGTTGCTCCACCCTTTCCATTACCTCCTTTTGTAAACCCCACATACACACACACACAAGCACATACTATCCTATAGAAAAAGAAAAACAAAAACAATGTATTAAAGCATTTTGTGGTGATTTAAGAAACAAATATTATTGTCTCATTATGTATTCTGTCCTTTTTAATAGATAGATAGATAGATATATATATAGATTGATTTCAGAGCAGAAGGGAGAGGGAGAGAGAGGTAGAAGCATCAATGATGAGAGAGAATCATTGATTAGTTGCCTCCTGCATGCCCCACAATGGGAATCCAGCACACAACCTGGCATATGCCCTGACCAGAAATCAAACCTTGACCTCCTGGTTCATAGGTTGATGCTCAACCACTGAGCCATGTCAACTGGGCTATTCTGTCCTTTTTTGTAGAAGATGAGAAAATACAGACATAGCATCAAAATAATTTCTGCAGCCATGGTGATGTGCTCTCTTCCATTCCTATTCTCACTGAATGGCAGGGCTATTGAAAGGGTATATGAATCTGATACAGAGAAAACCAACTGACCTATGTGGACATTGTCTGGGACTGGTGAAGGTTAGTACACAGTCCTAGACAGTTTTAAAATCTGTCTAATTTCTCTTCTTAAAATGTTCACTTACTCACAATTAATGTGACAGTAATATTCTTAGACTTGTGTTTTCATGTACAGGTTACCAACCATTCCTATGTATTCATTAATATAAGCTTATAGGAAAGTTTGAATATATGTAGGCATGAGAGAGAAATTTACAAAATCCAATTTTTCCTCAAATATTCTCTTATTCAAGGTTTTCTTCTAATTTGCATTGTTTTAATTAATCTTAATTAGTGACATGGGACAATGGCTCTGAGTTTTGTATCTGTGTCACCTGCTGACCCTCTATAAAATGCTTTGCACACATGAAATATATTAACTAGGCTCTTCCACATTTCTTATGACTAGGGATTATTTTATGTTCTTCATTCTTACCTAATATTGTAAAATAATTTTTATCCTAAAAGATAATACCCCCAAACACATATATATGTGTACATATAATACATATGTAAATATGAGTGATATCTATTTAGCATCACAAAAATGTGATCTTGACATTTTTCCATATACCTTCCACCTAAACTTTTGGTATTCTCAGCAAAGCATATTTCAAGCAAGGATTTTTTTTCATGTGCATCTGGAAATATTCACTTTACATATGGGTGAGAGGCAGAAAACACATTAACTGGAAAATAAAATGCACTGTCTACTGTAAGAACATTGATTTGACCACATAGACGGGACATCACTTCTGTAGTTTACTAGCAGGCATCTCTGCTTATTCCCCCTGGGCTCAATTTTCCGCTATAATTTCAAACATTTGAAAGTCATATTCTTTCATCACGTTTCAAAATTATTTTTTTCTTGCATCAAAAATTGATTTTTCTGAGTGTTTTCTATTTTAGCACCAGTAATGTATTGCTAGGTGCCTTTATGAGACCACAGGAAATATGCTTACCTCTTCAATATCCTTTTAATAAAAAACAGACTGGAATCCACCAGGAATATTTAGTCACATCAGGAGGGAGGAAATTTGACTAATTTGTTATATTCTTATGAAAGTGTTGAGAAGGAGAATTTTCTAAATGAGTTCTGATCTTTGTCAAATCTCTCTTCCTAGGGAGAATGCAAATATTTGATTGCAGTGACAAGGAAAATGTATCTTCTATTTATACTTCCTCTGCATGATTTGTATAGAAAAGTGTATAGGATACAGGAGAAACTCATATCCTGCAAGTTCTAGAAACTTGACTGTGACCAATGCTACGGCGTCACGTGCAAAAGGACTCTCTACTTTCTTATCACTAATGATCTTCCATTCTATCCTTGATACAGGATGCTTTTAAAGCAACAGTTAAAGAATGGAGGAGAAAGCTTTGCTCTCTTTAATTACAAGGTATTTTTAAAATTATTTATTTCAGATGATCCTTAAATGTGACCTTTCTGTCCATTGATTCCATAATTATACAGATGAAGACACAAGATCCAGGGAGGGTGTGTCAGTCAGGGTTTAGCCCCCCCCAAAAAAAATATAATGAGGTCCTAACCCACAGCACTTGTAAATGAGACCTATTTGGAGGGCCTTTGTAGATGTAATTAATTTAAGAATCTGGAAATAATATTATCCTGGATTATTCAGGTACAGCCTAAATCCAATGGCAAATGTTCACAGAAGAGACACACAAAGACATACAGGGAGAAGAGCAAGCCATGCAAAGATGGAGGCAGAAATTAGTTATTCAGCCTCATCCCCAAAAATAGAGTCATCAGAAGCTAGAAAAGTCAAGGAAGCTCTCTCCCCTAGCCCTTGGAGGCAGCATGCCCCCATCAAAATCTTTATTTCAGATTTCTGGCCCGCAGAATTGTGGAATAACTTTTTGTCTTAAGCCAGTGAATTTGCAATATTTTTTTTTTTACAGCAGCCCGAGAAAACAAATGCAGTGTAGGCCATCAGAAAACATAGGCTGGAGCTTTTGGGCATGAGTTAAGGCTGCAGCCCACCCACAGAATTTCTTCTTCCAGGAAATCTCAATACTACTTTTAAAGTCTTTTAACTGATTGAATTAGGCCCAGCGAGATTATCTAGGACAGTGGTTGGCAAACTCATTAGTCAACAGAGCCAAATAGCAACAGTACAATGATTGAAATTTCTTTTGAGAGCCAAATTTTTTAAACTTAAACTCTATAAGGTAGATACATTGTTATTAACTTAATTAGGGTACTCCTAAGGCTTAGGAAGAGCCACACTCAAGGGACCAAAATGCCGCATGTGGCTCGTGAGCCTCAGTTTGCCAACCACGGGTTTAGGATGTTCTGTCACCTCTCTGCTGCCCTCCAGGTAAAGCCTGGGGATGTAGACATGGCATCGTCCCCCCCCCCCCCCAAAAAAAATATAATGAGGTCCTAACCCACAGCACTTGTAAATGAGACCTATTTGGAGGGCCTTTGTAGATGTAATTAATTTAAGAATCTGGAAATAATATTATCCTGGATTATTCAGGTACAGCCTAAATCCAATGGCAAATGTTCACAGAAGAGACACACAAAGACATACAGGGAGAAGAGCAAGCCCTGCAAAGATGGAAGCAGAAATTAGTTACTCAGCCTCATTCCCAAAAATAGAGTCATCAGAAGCTAGAAAAGTCAAGGCAGCTCTCTCCCCTAGCCCTTGGAGGCAGCATGTCCCCATCAAAATCTTTATTTCAGATTTCTGGACTCAGAATTGTGGGAATAACTTTTTGTCTTAAGCCAGTGAATTTGCAATATTTTTTTTTTTACAGCAGCCCTAGAAAACAAATGCAGTGTAGGCCATCAGAAAAAGTAGGCTGGAGCTCTTGGGCATGAGTTAAGGCTGGATCACACCTGTAGAATTTCTTCTTTCAGGAAATCTCAATACTGCTTTTAAAGTCCTTTAACTGATTGAATTAGGCCCAGCGAGATTATCTAGGACAGTGGTCGGCAAACTCATTAGTCAACAGAGCCAAATATCAGCAGTACAATGATTGAAATTTCTTTTGAGAGCCGAATTTTTTAAACTTAAACTCTATAAGGTAGATACATTGTTATTAACTTAATTAGGGTACTCCTAAGGCTTAGGAAGAGCCACACTCAAGGGACCAAAATGCCGCATGTGGCTCGTGAGCCTCAGTTTGCCGACCACAGATCTAGGATAAACTCTTTTACTCAAAGTCAAATGATTATTAACATTAATACCATTTATAATACTTCCCCAGCAACACCTAGATCATGTTTTGATTGAAATATTGGAGACTGCAGCCTAGCCAAGTTGACACATAAAACTGACCATTACAGAGAATAAATGGCTTGTTCAAAGTCACAAAATTATTTACAGTAGTCTGACTTTCAACCTAGTCAAATATTTAAGAAAAAACTCTTAGATCAGCTAGCTGACATAGACAGAAGTTGGATACTACCTAACATTTATTTATATGTACAAGGGCAAAGAAAATAATACAATATATAGTCTTAGCCAAGTCAACCTTAGATACATGGCACTAAGAATGGAAGAAAGCCAGGAATTTCATCTGTAGATGAACTGGAGTGAAAAGAAGTTCCACAAGGTGCATGTTTTTATAGTAATAGATGGTGACGCTTTAGCAAATTAAAAGGACTTCCGTGTTTTAGAAGAGTTATTCATATGGTGAAGGAAAAGTGCATTGTCTTAGACAACTCAGGGGCTTCTGGTGGCTTCTGAGGTTTAGTGAAAAAAGAAGATTGAAGCACAAGAAACAGGTCAAAGACAGAGACTGAAGTGGCTGTTGTGTTTATATCATGTTCAGATGATACCTGAACTTACGATGATTTGTCTTACAATTTTTCAACTTTATAATGGTAGAAAGATGATATGCATTCAATAGAAACTGTACTTTGAATTTTGAATTGTGATCTTTCCCTGGGCTAGATATGTGCAGTATGATGCTCTCTGGTGATATAGTGCAGTGGCAAGAAACAAAAGTTCCCAGTCAGCCATGTGGTCACAAGGGTAAACAAGCAACACTCTATACAGGGTAGTATTAAATGAATTTCAACTTACAATATTTCAAAATTGCGATGGGTTTATCAGGACTTAACCCCATTATAAGTCAAGGAACATCCATAAATCTTTGTGCACATAGCAGCAGTAAATTATTTGGTTCTTGTTAATGTAAGAGAAATTTAATTCCATTTGAGATTTGTATCAGGCAGGGTCCTGCTTCAAGGTGAGTCAAGAGCAAGAACACAGTCTGCTCACAGAAGCTCTGTGCTACACTGGGTTTTGACCACGATGACCTTAACTAACCTTTGCCTCACTTGATAAACTTCAGACTAGTTTTTCCTGGCTATAGTCCCATGATCTCCTTTTTCTTAGGGCTTTTACTCTAGAAAATGTGCCACTGTAAATTCATTTTCTGTCCCTTTTCAGATATTGTTCTTCTCCCAATCTCTTTCCAGTTTTACAACCCAGAAATGTCTTACCCAAATACTTAGGAGCCATCCCTTTGATATGTGGGAGGGTAAAAACTTTGATAAGCACCAATTAGCAAATATAGAGGTGTAACTACATTGACTGCCCCCCCCCAATATTCTCCAATACTTTTTACTTGCTCATCACATGCTTAGAAACTTTCCCATCTTTTGTTTCAATGGAGTCAAATTTAATATTTCTCTCCCACTGCAATAGTCTTGAAAAAAGTCTTCCTTGCTTGTTCAACTCTGTCCAGTGCAATTTTGCTTTGACAGTCAACATAAATCAGAAGTTCCCAAACATGTGCAGAGGCATGAAGGATGCAATACATGAGTCAGAAATAGATTTGCTAAAATATTTATACCCTTGCACTCAGGCAAACTAGATGGAGCTAATGTACCAAAAGCCCTAAACCAGGATTCCCTGGGTGCAAGGAACCTCTTTCATTTACCTATATTCAATTACATCCATATCATTCGCTATGTGAGTTCTTCTAAGAAAGAGATGGGATATCATTGACATGGATGTTAAAAAGCATCAAATTCCTTATTTAATATATACTTATAAAGTGTTTATTATGCATAAATATTGCATTCAAATTTAAAGGAATTTTTAAAAAGCAGGGGAGGAGTAGTAAAACTAAAGTGCTCATAAGGAACTTGAAATATAACACCAAGTAGTAAAACTACCAAATAGGACACTTGAAAGAACATACGAATAAGTTACATGACAGTACAAATAAAGATTTTTTTTTCAAACCTGAATACATGGAATTGGTGGGTATTAATAGGATGTCAGACTAAGAAGAGGCAATATTATATGGAGAGAGTGAGGGTCAGATTTAGTAAAGAAGAAAAGTTGGGTGAGCAGTGGGCATTATTGTTCTTGAAAAGCTGTGTAAATAACATGTGTTCTCCAAAGATGATCTAATATTGTGGGGTGAAAAAATAAACCAACAAACTTTCATCTGGGCCTGAGGGGCAAGCAGACATGTTACTGAATGCTTCTGTGGTGACTCAGAAGAAGAACCATGGGGTCCACAAGGGACTTGCTTCCTCATCCGTGAAGGGCTCCTACCTGTAGAAGTGTGTGCCTGGCACGTGATCCTTCTTGATTTGCCCATTCCTGAAAGCTCTCTGCGAAATAATTTCTTTTCCTCATCCGTGAAGGGCTGGTCCTACCTGTAGAAGTGTGTGCCTGGCACGTGATCCTTCTTGATTTGCCCATTCCTGAAAGCTCTCTGCGAAATAATTTCTCCCTGCTCTGCTCTGTGGTCTGTAGGCTGAGCTCTCCTAAAGATTTCCTGTGTCTCAGTTTGTGAGAAATCTGGGTTGACCTGTTATTTCCAGACCTCTGACCATTGTTATTAATCTCCTGGCCTGAATGCTGAAGACCTCAATGACAATTTCTAGATGATAAATGAAATCTGCCACTTCCCCTCACCTTTAGGCGATCCATCACAATTCCAGTTATTTGTGGACTGAATATTTCTTCTGGACCCTTGTTCCACAATCAAGCTGATTCTTTGAATCTGGAGGCTTCACAAAAGACCCCAGAAGTACAGGACTTGAGAGATGATCTTGCATATCCTGTCTTTCTGGTTTATTCATTCAGCAATTAAGCCCTTGATGTGAGTTAGTGAAACTTGGGTTCCAGGGTGCAGATCCTTCTTGTAGGTCCTTGTCTGACAAAGATGAAGAATAAATTCATGGACTAACATTTCTTTAATAAAAATGTAGAAGTTTATTGGAAGCATATACGAACTCCATCTGAGCAGGGTGTCCCCAAAGGGGACTCCCTGGAGAGAGGCCCCCAAATGGGGAAAGCCTGTTCTCCTCTTTCTCTCTCTCTCTCTCTCTCTCTCTCTCTCTCTCTCTCTCTCTCTCTCTCTCTCTCTAATGGGAAAAAAATCTAAATCCAAAAATCTAAAGTCTGCAATCTGTCTTCTGTCCCTTTGTCTCCAGTTTATATATGCTGTAGCTCATTGTCTGCCCCTGACTCTTTCTAACTGGCCTCTTTCCTTAATTTGGGACCCCTGTGCTTTCCTCATTGGTCATTCTGCTACATAGTATCAGTTTCAAAGCTCAAAGCCCACATGGTGACCCCTTCTGCTCTCCCCCCTTATCCTGCAATATTTCTCTATCCTCTGTGAAAGTATGTTTTCTTCTTCCTGATATCCTATGACTTGTATTTATCCTCTGTGAATGTAGGTCTTCCTCCCCCCTTATCCTGTGGCATTTCTCTCTGCCTAAGCATTTTGGCATCTTGGCATCTCCAAGCTCTCATCTAGGTCTTCTTCCCCCATTTATTCCCTAAACCTGTCTCTTTTGTCTCTAAAATTCCTTTCACTAGGAACAATGCTCAGCCCGGGGTATAGTTATGAAAATGTTTGCTTTCCTAGAGTTGAAAATCAATTGGGAGACCAAAAACACACAAGGAAGTGATTTGAGGAGAAGCATAAGCTGCTGTGGAAAGGAGAAGGCGGCCAAACCTGGTCTGAAGGATCAGAAAGGCTTCTTAGAAGTGACATGTCAGCAGTTGAGGTTTGAAGAATGAGCAGGAATTGGCCAGGTGACTATCTTCTTACCTCCAAGTTTCCAGTCCTTGCATTTGCCAGGCCCCAAAGACACCTCTATTTTGGTGCCTGAGTCTATCTTTCCTTTCCCAGGAAATACTGCATTGCTCCTACTCACTCCAAGCCCCACAATGAAATAGTAAATCCCTGATTTACATTGTTTTGGGACTTCTGTAAATAGCACTCATACTCATGTGATCTGAGACCAACATTTTGACTCCACCACTAACGATATCTGTGAAAAATGGAAGCCATATTTTTCTTTCGTGAGATACATATTTCTCATCTATAAATGGGATAATGTATGACTGACTACTTCACACAGAGAAGAGTGAATAAAATAGTATTCTTATAGTTGTTACATTTTAAAGGAGAACTAAAAAGGAGTATGATCAATTTCTGTTAGATAATTTGCTTTCAAAATACCCATTCCCTCCCTGTTTGCATTGAATTATAATTTGCACCATCATCACCATCATCATCAAAGCTAATATGTGTTGATTGCTAACATAGTAAATGCACATAGAGACACTATACAAATACATATTAAAATCATAATCCTCCCAACAATTCTACGATATTGGTATTATCATATTCAATTTTACATATGAAGGAAATTAGGCAGGAAGAGATCAAACACCTTGTCAAAGGTCAAGAGCAGTTGCACCTGTTAGCATATCGAATATCATGACTGACCTCCCTTTATCTCCCAAATACCTCCTACCTGAGTCTAGACTCCTGCCCTCACTATGGCCCTGGTCTTGTTTCAGGTGGTCTGCATTAACACCCAGCAGTAGCCTGACCCATCCTTATCTTTACAGCATTACAGGAGAGCTGTCTTACATGCCGCAATCACAGAAAATTTCAAGCCATTTCTTAAGCAGGCAGACACACAGTGAGACAGAATGTGACAGTGCTCCAAAGGCCAGTCACCACTGGGAAATGTATTTCATCGAGTGGTAGCAAAGAAGCAGGTGAAATGAAAGCCTCCTGCCCAGAGTGCTAGCTGTCCTTTTAAACAACAACATCCGCCTCTATTTGCAGAGAACAGTATGAGCACCCATCAGGACACCTGACTCATTGCTTCTGTTCTGGCCTCTGGATTAGTCAGAGAAGTAAATGAAGGGAATATGGTGCTATCAGACTCTGAGTCTTTGTTACCCTGGGGTGCTCTGGCTACTGATTATCTCCACTGATGCTCAGGATAATGATGACATACTTGCTCATTTTCTCAGTTGAAATTCATGGGAGGCTTCTTTAGAGCAGAAATGAATTTGAGCGTCGTAGATAGTATGTGCCCAAAGCAATCTCCTATAGGCCATTTAAAAAAATAAAGCTCAACTATGAGAATGTGAGTCTGGACCTTTGTGTTTCTTGAAAACACAAAGGTGAAATGATATATTACCTTTGGGGGCATACCTAACGATATTCTATATAGTGAAGTATTAGTAAAAGTAAGACTTGAAAGAATAAGCCCCAAACCAAAAACATAATTATCAAATAATGTAGTCACCTCAGGAAGCTATATACTGATTGGGAAAAAGTCAAATCATTTATTTGCTGAATGACCCTGGCATTCACCCATTATGCTGTCCAGCAAATAGTTCAGTAGGAAGGAGTTGAATGTGCTGAAGGGTTACAAAGTCACTAGCCCATAGAAGGCTAGTAGAGAAACTCCCTAGGTTATTGACATCTGAACTCTTAATACTCCATTTCCCCCAAAAAGTTATTTCTTATAAATATAAAGCTTCTGTTGCCCCAGACTTAGCCAAATGTCTTCCACTCCTTCCCTAATCTCAATAAATATTCAGGTGGCACCAGAGTGAGGTGTTCTCTCTGGAAGAACATTCTACATTGTACATCCAGTTATGCCTAAGCACCTATCTTTATTGGACAGTAAGAGCCCTAGGAGTACTCAGTATTTAAGGGTAGAAATGATACTGTTTTCTGTACAGGAAATAAGGACTTATGTAGCAGTGAGTTCAGTTTAGCAGTGAGTTGAATGAATGGGTGCATGCTGCTGACTCTTTGCTTGGAAATCTTCTCTAATAAACCTTGATGTATGCTTAGCCATTTGACTTGACCCTTTGATAACATGTCTTATTGATTTGACATGCCTCAAGCAATTTATTAATTTCTCAGGTATAAATTGGAATAATAATGCCTTTCAAATTTATGCAAGATTTAAATAAGGAAATTCATGTAAAGAACTTAGCACCAGGACTGGGCCAAAGCATGTAGTAGTTTTGTATGTAGCATTTGACAAAAGGCTTAGTGGATAGTAGGCACTTTAAAAAAAATGTTATTCCCTCTCACTTTCACAACTACTACCGCATAATCTCTAACTTCTTTTGTTAATTAGCAGTCCTAACTTTGGCTATTTGCAAAATTTATATCATGTTTCATAGAGCAAAATTTATCAGTTAAAAGTATAATACCAAAATGGCACTGATTCTGAAGAAAATTTCAAACAACAGCTCTCAAAATGTACTGAGCAATGGAAGCATCATTTATTAAGAAAAATGTGAAGACAACAGGCATTGTGTTGTGTGAGTTTTGGCCTGCTTGGATTAAATTAATGAAATATCAGATAATAGCAGTCAACAGTGTCTGGTATTTTACCTCAATTTAATTCTGCTGTCATCAGAATACAGTGCTGGGCTCTGTAGGAAGCACAAAACTTAATAAGACTGACCCATCCACATACAAATCCATGGGGCTGTTATAAAATTTAAAATAAAAAATACATGCTACAACTTTTGTGGATGTCTAAATAAATAAGGTAATTATTACTTGGGAATTTCCTAGTTGCAAAGGACAAATCCACTAGCTTAAACATGGAAGAGGGTATAGAATAGGAAAATACATGATGCTTAAAGGAATCGAAGTCAAGGAATATTTAGTTGCAGGCTTGGCTGGACTCGAGATCCAGAGGCTTATGGGATAGCCTGTTTTTCTATATGTGCTTTCCCTGCTTTAGCGAGTTTCCTCTGCGTTGACTTCATTATCATTGTAATCTACCCTTTCTGTGCTGTTCAGTGTTAGGTAGGTCCAGACTCACATTCTCATAGGTGAGCAATTATGAAGGAGAAAGAGTCCTTTTCCCCAAAAGGTTTTACAAAAGATCCAGGAATCTGAAACATTATTCTTGTTTAGAGTTTGTACTAGTAACCATCCATAAAGCTATCACCCTGGCCCGAGGGATAGAATGCTCTCATTGATCTGTCCAGCGTCATGTACTCCTCCTAGAATGTCAAGACTAGAGTCAGCCTTATATAAAACATTTATATTAAAAATATATAATTAGAGTAGCATTTTCTTAAGAATAGAAAATATATGCTGAGCAATTTAAAAAAATAATATGGTATGCATTAGTTAGGATTATGTTAGAAAATGTCAATAGAATAATTGAAAGTAACAGTATTAAACAACATTTGAGTTTGATCTTTTATAGTCAAGTCTCAATGTTAGTCAGGCCTCAATTGATAAGCAAACTATAGTATAAGAAATTGAGGCCCATGTCTTTGTTGCTCCAACATGAGTCTTATTTCCAAGAATAACATGGTTCACGATAGTTGGTAGATTACATTACATTCTAACACGTAGTAGGTTGTATGAATTTGTAGAAGCTCTCCTCTTTTAAGGATGTGTCTTGGAAGTTACACATATAAATTCCAGTTGCATCCTGTTGGCCATAACTGAGTTTCCTGGCCACATCTAGCTGCAAAATGGCTTAGATAGTAGTCTTTATTCTGCCCAGCTAAAACTTGGGTTTGTATTTTTGGAGAAAAGTGAAGAATGGGATTTGGTGGCAGTAAGAAGTCTTCACCAAACACACGGAAATAAATATAACACATGCTAAGGGCTATCCACACACAATAAGGAAATAAAGTGCTTGGGTTTTGTGTTTCTTAGAAAGCTATGACACTCTAAAATCAAACCAGCTTCTTGATAGCACTGCTAAATTTGGGAAATGCTGATGCTTCTATACACTGAGATAATGCTCAATAATAATAAAAGTGAAATTGTGGCAGCTGATGCTTCAGGCACATCTCGAACAGACCTTGTATCCTTGAAGATCCATCAGAGGCAAGCCTCTGAGATTGTAATGATATAATTTCTTAGCCTTGAGATTTCATCATTTTAGATCTCCCAATCATGTAACAAATAGCAACAAGCAGTTAACATGACAATTTAAGAATGGAATTAAGAAAATGATGCCCCCATTTGATCATCAAGAAATGAAAGTCAAGAGACGAAGATGATTGAGTGCAGGCGATAATAAAAACAGAACAAAACCAAGGAAGTGATCTTTGATGAGTTAAGTCTAACACAGGGGCAGCATTTTTTTTTTTCTGTAAGAGCCAGGCGGTCCCTGAAGGCCTCCTCCTTCTTAAATCTGCACTTCATTTCTCCCTTCAAGGTATGGGTACGAGGTTAGAATCCATCCTGGTACAGCGAGAGGGACCACGGGGCCCAGGTGGAGACATAGACACACAGGCCTCCAGTGGCAGCACAACCTCCAGGGAAAGCACACTTCCTGCTGGAAGCCTCGGGGTTCGAGGCGGACTCCGGAGGTGGGTGGGTGATGGGGTCATGGGAATGATTAGGGCCCTCGGGATCAAGGGGCATCGGAGGAAAGCAGCATCTTAGGCCTAAGGGATCACATCCTTATAACCCCCAAGGACGAACCCCAATGGTGCCCTTGGCAAAGTGGGCCGAGAAAGTCTCCCTTGGAAGGTGGACCCTGCACTCACCCGCACATTCCACCTGTAGGTACCAAGTCCACACAGAGCCTGAGCCCTTGAGCAACTTTCCCAAAGGAGGGGCGGGGGATGCTACCAAAGGCCAGGAGGCTCCTGGGAGATTTCCTAGCCTGCAGTACAGGGTGGGACAAAAAGTAGGTTTACATTAATAAACAATGATACAAGAATAAACTCTGTTTCGGGTACTCACAACTGTAAACCTACTTTTGTCCCACTCTGTAGTTCCCTCCCCGCCCCCCAAAGTATCTCTAACTCCCTCTGCTGTCCCCGTCACAGGCCAGGAGTGCAAGCGCCCCACAGCTGTCCGGAGGGGAGCACCTGCAGGGGCTTGATCACTCTCTCCCTTCCCGGCAGAGGTCCGCAGCCGGAGCCAGAGTCAGCAGGGACCCGGGACTGTGGTCTTGGCCTCCGGAGGCAAATACTCACCGCTTCCCCAGCGGACTGAGTGAGCTGGTGCGGGGCAACCAGGTCCTTCCCCTGGAGAGCGAGCCAGCTAGCGGGCAGGAAGGGCGGCCAAGAGCGGGACAAGGGCGACCCCCACGCTGCGGGGCGCACGGGGAACTGCAGCCTGGCCCTGGCGCACCAGGAGAGCCGCATTGGTTGAGTCTGTGTCTCACCTTCACTCCACGCCAGGGTGAAACAAACCTTCTTTTCGTATCTTAAACGTATATAAATTAATCCTAAGAAAAAGTTATGAGGTCTATTGTTATTGCATTATAGGAGTGGAAGAAGGGAAGGTGGAAGAAGGAGGAAAAAAGAGGTGAAAGTTTGGTATATACAAAATGAAAATGTGAATGCTATAATAAAGAGTATAAAATATTTTCTTATTTCTTTAACAACTAATGACTAGACCATTGTACCAACTCCGGAATAAGTTGAAAACTGAAGGAATCTGTAAATATTATGCTTTTACTCTTCTTAAAAATTTCTCATAATAATTATTTTAAATAAACTCAGATATGTAATAGCTTGATTGCAATTAATTGTATTAGGAGATACATTTACATTTATTTTTATTTCATCATGGTTTTTACATTTACATTTATTTTTATTTCATCACTATGATAAGTCAGTTTGGTAATGTTCTATAAACTTCTTTTTTTTTTTTAAATATATTTTATTGAACTTTCACAGAGAGGAAGGGAGAGAGATAGAGAGCTAGAAACATCGATGAGAGAGAAACATCGATCAGCTGCCTCCTGCACATCCCCTACTGGGGATGTGCCCGCAACCCAGGTACATGCCCTTGACCGGAATCGAACCTGGGACCTTTCAGTCTGCAGGCCGACGCTCTATCCACTGAGCCAAACCGGTTTCGGCTATAAACTTCTTTTTATGTGACTTTAATTCCCTCAATATATCAGCAAAACTGATATATTAGGATTTGACCCTTCTTAGAACTTATTCACTTAAGACTTAATAGTTCAATGTTTGCCACTGTAGAAACTATGTCAGAATTATTTTTAGATTTTGCAGTTGTTCAATACGTTTTCAAGAAAGGGAATTATTTCAAATTGCTATTAATCTAATTTCTATAAATATAAATGCAGTTCAAGTAATGGTAGTAGAAATAATGGTGGAAACAAGGAAAAAAGATTCCTTATATCAAAGTCTAGATATCAATTGCTTTCCCCTCTTTTTCCTGCTCCATCTGAGTTCCCCATAGTGCATTTTATAGGTATAGGAATATGGCCTGAATTCTTTTATTTTTAAATTATTATTATTAATCCTTACCCAATGATATGTTTATTGATTTTAGAGAGTGAGAGGAAGGAAAAGAAAAAGAGAGAAATAGCTATATGAGAGATGTGAGAGAGAAACATCAGTTGCTTCCCGTAGGTGCCTGACCAGGAATCATTGAAGCACAAAGTATGTGTGTGTGTGTGTGTGTGTGTGTGAGTGTGCGTGTGTGTGTGTGTGAGTGTGCGTGTGTGTGTGTGTGAGTGTGCGTGTGTGTGTGTGTGAGTGTGCGTGTGTGTGTGTGTGAGTGTGCGTGTGTGTGTGTGTGAGTGTGCGTGTGTGTGTGTGTGAGTGTGGGTGTGTGTACCCCATGACACTCCAACCAACTGAGCCACCCAGCCAGGGCTGAATTATTTTAATTTTAAATATTTCTCTTATTCAGAGCCCAATTGAAGTTATTTGAAGAAAAAAATTACCCAGTTATTTTAAACTATACACATCTACATCTGTGTTTTCTTAAATTCAGTAATTTTAGTCTGAATACAAGCAATTCAAGATGCAGAGTAACTTCATGTATTTATTTATGCTTTCATTTACCTATCATTTGTTGAATACTAACCAATATTCGTAAAATGAGGATACTTGTTTCATGAGGGACTCAGAAATGGATAATTCAATAAGAGAGAGAGGTGATTCATAAATTTGAAAGTCCAGTTTGTTAATCCTGACAAAATATGAACTCCATAGCCAAATACCAACTCATAAATATCTACTATGTAGCTAACAGTGTATTTAATATAAAATATTAAAAAATGACCTATTTATGACTATCCCAATTTGAGATATTCTTAGTATGTAAACAATGAAATTTCAGAGAATAAAAATTACATAAGGATTAATTTCAGGGTCTAAACTTTTTCCTCTTGGATTTCAAGCCAAAACTTAGAGGCTTTTTAATTAAACCTCTGTGAAACATCAATATAGCAAGAGATCACAAAATGGGAAATTCAGTAGAAGAGTCAGCTCATGTGTTTTAAAGGTTAGATGGGTCTTTCCAGATTAGATTGTTATTTCTGATAAAATGTGAACTCAAGAAAGACTTAATGCTTTAAATCCTAGAAAGACCGGGAACTTGATCCTTAATACTGATTCAACTACAATAAAATTCATAATGAAAAGAGTTAAGGTTAGATGTCCCTGGATAAAATATATATAAAGGTCATTAAGTGGTAGTTTGTATCTCCAAACCTTTCACATATGCCTGACAGAAGAGTAAAAAGGCTTATTTCTGAAATACATCTCTAGTGACTTTTCAATTTTGATTTAGTTCATGATAAAAAATTTGGAAAAACAAAATACATTTTAGTAGTTTTCAAAGGTATTGTATATTATTAACTATATTTTAGGTGAACAATAATTTGTTGTTCCTTTTGATAAACACATAGATTTTCTCTCTCTCTCACACACACACACACACACATACACATATACCTTCTAAAGAGTTTTTAAAGTGGATCATTGGTTGCTTAAATGGGGGACTTGTGTGTATTTCTACCAAAAATGAGAATTAGGGAAATAAAAATTAAAACCACAATGCAATACCACTACAACACCACCATTAAAATGTCTATAATGAAAAAGAAGAAAAAGTAGCAAGTGTTGAAAGTCTCAGACATTGCTCATGAGAGTCTAAATTGTTACAACCAATTTGGAAAATTGTTTGATTGTACTACTAGGATCCAGCAATTCCAAGTCTAGGTATGTACAACAAAATGCCTATGTAGTCATCAAAAGACAAACTCTAAAATATTTATAGCAATACTTTTCATGCTGACTCCAAATAGGAAAAAAATCCAAATGTATAAAAAATAGAACAGAAAAAAAAAGAAATTGTGGAATATTCATGACATGTATTACTATATCACAATGAGAATGCATACACATCTACATACAATATTGTGGGTGTCTCTCACAAATGAAATTTTGAGCAAAATATGTGAGGTATAACAGTTTGTTTGTAATGTTATCTACTTATATAAAAACCCTGGGTGTTGTTCGTCACAACCAGTCTGGCGACCAAGAGGAAGGAAGTCAGTCCTGCAGGGGTTGTCTTGGAAATGGCTGCACCCTCCCCCAAGTAGGTTCCCAGTGCTGTTTCTTGTAAGGGCGGGGTTTGAGGCAAGAACCCACCCTGGGAGCCTGGAGGCATATCTTTATAAAGTGTGCTGCGCCAGCACGGCCAGGGGTGAACCTGAGTGGGGCGGCTGAAAGGCTTAGAAAAGACAGACAAGAAAATGAAAGCCGGGTCTCAGTGGGACTCTGCTTCTCTGAGAGACAGCGACCACGCCCACAGCCATGCCTTCTTTTTATAGCAGATGCTACTACGCAAAGTAAGGGCGTGACCAAGGTGTTTACAACATTGTCTGGGTTTCAATCCTACTCAATGACATGCACCTGAAATCTATCAAGCCTACATCACTCAGGCATGTGGGGCCACATGTTTGGACCATAGGTTCAAGCTTACAACTACAGCTGTTGGCTATAATTGCGCTGGGAGGGCCCAGCTCTCTAAGCTGGGACTTGCACTTGGCAATGAGAGGACTGAGCCCTCTCATCAGTCCGAGGCTTGAACCTGTCCAAACAGGGGGATATGTAGCCGTGTCCCACATATCCCCCTTTACTTTTGTTTTTAAACACGCCTATTTACATTATCCAAAAAACTCTAAATTATTCAGCATAATCAAAACATCAAAACAAACCCCTGGCTATTAACAAAACTATAAACAGCAATGTTATCAAGAAAACAAAGCTCTAATAACAAAGCAATACCAATGCAAAATCAAGCTACAAACATGTTAATACTTTCAGGACATTCCACCCAGAGTCTTTAGATTTAGCTCTGCAAGATCCCACAGAAAACTGAAAGTTCTCCAA
>NW_006299714.1:284698-305144 GCF_000327345.1 Myotis davidii
GGGGATGTGCCCGCAACCAAGGTACATGCCCTTGACCAGAATCGAACCTGGGACCCTTGAGTCCACAGGCAGATGCTCTATCCTCTGAGCCAAACCAGTTAGGGCAATTAATTCCCTTTTAATGTGCATGAATTTCGTGCACCGAGCTACTAATCTATAATAATAAAAGCGTAATATGCTAATTAGAACAGATGGTCTTCCAGACGAAGCCAGGGCTGCAAGGGAACCGGGGTCCTGGGTGCCTTTCCATGGCCAGAGGGAAGCCTGGATCCCAGGTGCCGGAGGGAAGTTAGTGCGATCAGCCGGGGGAAGGAAGGCCTACTCTTGCATGAATTTCATGCATCGAGCCTCTAGTATAGCCGTGGGCAAATTACGGCCCGCAGGCCGGATCCAGCCCATTTGAAATGAATAAAACTATTGGAAAAAAAAAGACCGTACCCTTTTATGTAATGATGTTTACTTTGAATTTATATTAGTTCACACAAACACTCCATCCATGCTTTTGTTCCGGCCCTCCGGTCCAGTTTAAGAACCCATTGTGGCCCTCAAGTCAAAAACTTTGCCCACCCCTGCTCTAGTATAACATAAAGTTCAAAAACAAACAACAATAGCTTATGGTATAGAATTTGTGGTTAGGATAGTAGTTATCTTTGGTGGGGTATGAAGGATATCTTAGAAGGCACTTGACATGTTAGTACCATCCGTATTCCTGATATGTGTGCAGGTTAAAATGCATTCATTAAATTTATGGGAATTTAGCAAGTGGTACTTGTATGGCTGATACCAAATTTTGTGTATTTTTCCTTTAGACATTTTTTTGGGGGAAACATAAGAATTAAACATTAGAAAGGAAATAGATCTGCATCTGTTATAATGTTTCAGTATCCTTCCAAATAACAAGAATTTTTAAATCATTTCAAGTGACAAAACTTGTAAAGACATTAAACATTGAAAGGGAAACTTCTGTCTAAACTTGTTCATTAACTACATTAATTGTCAATTTGTGTGCAACAATCTTTTTTAGTAACAACTAATGAATTTTCTAAATCAACCTATAAAAATAACCTTGACAATTTTCTGAATCTGTACAAACACATGGGATACTATGCATAACTATTCCAGAGCATGAGTCTGTAAAGGATTAGAGGCCATTTCATGGTAGAGGTCATGTAAATTAGACACATATCATATGGTAATATCAACCTACAACTTTATTCTCTGGCATAAAGTCAGTAACTCAAGAACATACCCAGATACATAAGTCCAAAAACTTAGCAAAAATCATAACTAAATATCTTACTAAATTTTGCATACTGGTTTAAATAAACACTATTTTATCATCTTATTATTATTTCTGGGCTATTTTTAATTATAAACTCAATTTATCTTAAATTGATTGATGGTATAGAAATAAATATAGACCTATATTTCTTTCCCTTATCTTTAGTTATTTTACAATACACATTTTTAGAGAAACTAAGAGTTTAATACAAAGGTGGTTTTTTTTATTGTTGACACCATTACAGATGTCCCCCATTCCCACCCCCTTTGCCCATTTCCACCCAGCCCCCACCCCTCCTACCTCTGGCCATCACTACACTGCTGTCTATGTCCATGGGCTATGTTCTTTGGCTAAGTCCTTCATCTTCTTTTATTCAGCCCCCTCTCTCCCTGACCTCTGTCAGTCTGTTCCATGTATTCATGGTTCTGGTTCCATTTTGTTCATCAGTATATTTTGTTCATTAGATTCCACATATAAATGAAATCATATAGTATATAAAGTTTTTTATTAAATTGCTAAAATATTTGAAATCTGAATGCTTTTCTCTTAAAATAAAACCACTAACTTTTCAGAAATATAAAGTTTCTGACAGTTCTAAGTGTATGATTGCAATTCTAAAAATAATACATTTGTAACCCTAGCCAGTTTGACTCAGTGGATAGAGCATTGGTCTGAGGACTGAACGGTCCCAGATTCAATTCTGTTCAAGGGTACATGCCTGGGTTGTGGGCTTGATCCCCAGTTGGGTGCAGGAGGCAACCAATCAATGATTCTCTCTCATCATTGATGTTTTCTATCTCTCTTCCTCTCCCTTTCTCTCTGAAATCAATAAAAAAATTTTCTAAAAAAAAAATTAAACAAATAATACATTTATAAACTGTCATTAGAAAACATAAAATGCTGAATGAAAATAAGATACAATTAAAATTACCAAATATAAAGCAACTGTAAGGGTGGACTTAATCATGTAAAATTTTATAGATACTTGATTAACACTAATTTCATTACCATAAAATGTGTCAAGTGGGATGTTCATACAGAGATTTACATCGACAGCATGTCTCTTGCATTCGTTGTGCAGCCATCCCTCCCTGTCAGCTTGTCAGGACTCTGCAGTGGAGCATCGTGTGCTCCTGCTGCTCTTAGGAATGCAAGATTTTTATTTTTTTTAAAAATATCCATTTTAGGAGAAAAGTATTCGTTCCTTTCACCTTGCCTTCCAAAACATATTGCCATCTCTCCTCCCCTTTCAGAACTCTGGCAATTGACTTTTCAAAATTGGAAAAGTGATATGATTGACAAGATGAAGGTTTAAATTGGTTTGATTCCAAAACTAGTTAATGGTAGTAAAAACAGGACAGTGGTTGCCTCTGGAGGAGGAGACACATTGGAAACCAGCACCTGGTAACTTTCTGGAGTAAGGGATGGATTCTTTATCTTCTTGGCAAGGTGGTTATCCCAGTTTGCACATTTGCCAGAATTGCTCATAAAGTGTGTTTGAAAATCTAGTCATTATATTCTATGGAAAATGTACCTCAACACGTAAAAACAAAAATAAATATTGAGGAAGAAAGGGCATCAGACCACAATCAGGTAAAGCATTATTACCTGTGGTCATAAGGTTTCAAACAGGATACATGGATAGGCTTCAAGTGATCTACAAAACTCCTTAAGCCAGGCAGAAGACAAGTATCACATGATCTCACTCATATAATGGGGAACGGAGGCAGGCTAGAGGAGGTCAATGCGGGAAGAAGGAGACATATGTAATACTTTTAAAAATAAATATTTTCTTAAAAAGCACCTTAACTTTAATGCAAAATGATGTGCTTTGGGGTAAAGAATGTGCATTTTCCTAAAAGTTGAAAAGCATTATCATCGGATTATCAAAAGTATTGTGAACATCCAATGAATATAAAACCCTTAGCTAACCTCCTAAGTTTATAAATGATGGGAAATTAGTTTGAGGATACATGATTTATTAGCTTGTGTTCTAACCATTATAATTTTGCTACTTAATGCCATTTCATACAGTATCAAGCTAATTCCTCTTCTAGGACACTTTTTCTATGTATGTGAGTAGTATTTTTACCTAAATAAAAACATGAAGAAGGTGCCCATTTTAAAAGGTAATAAAAATAAAGGGATAAAGTTATAGTATATATAATGAGATTTCCTTGTGATGTGTTTCTTTCATTTAAAAGAAAGAGCTACTTCTCAATTTCCCACAATTGTTAGTCAGACTATAACCCAATGGCTCAAGATACATTCAGTCTCTAGGTTATTGAATTTTTGCTTTAGTGCAATGGAATAGTTCTTTTATTATGAAATTTGAAAAGAATCTTCTGAGTGACATATAAAATTATTGTGACCTTACAAAAGAAGGTTTTATTCTGTGTGGGATTTTTTTTTATAGTTCTTGATGTAACAATCATAAGTAAGCAGCAGTCTGAAAGTGATCATTCAAACTGGGCTTTTTCAGGAGATTACATGCAACAGGAAAGGCAGAAATTTTATTTTTATGTAGAAAGAGACTTGAATCTTTATCACAGTTATGATTATAAAGACAAGCAAAGAAAGTACAGATAGGTAAATGGCATAAAAAAGGTTGTGAAATAAAGTTGTGAGGTGAGGGGATGACTGGTAAAATAAGATATCTTTCTTTCACTTATTATAGTATATGTAAAATCTCACTGTCTCAAATTTGCTGATGCAGTTTTACATTATACTTATGTGTATTTTTGTATTTTAATTATGAGTTAAACCAATTAATCAGTCACACAATTAATGAATTGAACTCAAGTTCAATAGCAAAACACATTCTACGTTGGATTATATATAATAGTTGAACAATTATTATTACCTGCACTTGACCTGTGTCATTTTTTTATGTCTTCCTACATATCTTAAGACAGCTTTTTCTTGAATATGATAGTTATTCAATAAATAATTTTTGAATCAATTAAATTATTGACTGAAAAGCTATCAATATTTTCAATATTCCCCTTTAAGTTATTACTTCATTAGAGTCAATATTTTTACCTCAACATCTTTATCTTACAAACAAAGTGAATTGTGAAATCAACAAATCTTATTGTCCCAGTCTTTTGCTTTAGGACTTTTAAATTTTCTATCTGGTCATTTCATGCTCCTGCAATCAAGTTGCATGCTCTCCAGCCCTTGTCTCAATGGACAGACATACTACTAGATGTACTAGACAGGCTGCCGGCTGCTTTTTATCAGAAATACACACATTGAAGAACACTGCCTTTGTCCTATAGACAAATATCACACCAGATGGATATTTCCTTTAGAGATAAAAGGAGAAAGCAGTCCAGAAAATTTGCTGCCAAATGAATATAGGCATACTTGATGTGTATTACCATACAAGTAATTACCTTATTGCAAAGTTCCCTCTTCTAATGCCTACTCATTACTTTGTCATTTCACAAGTTGTTATCGACCAACCCATATTTTTGGCTCTATCAAAACTGAGCAATCAACTCTGACAGCTTAATCATTTTTTTCCTATTAAGGGCCAGAAATTCAGCAAAATATGCATTGCTTTCCCCATATAGCAATGACCTCTATGAACTCAAAATAGTCATCTTCCATTTTAATGACAATGAGCTTTAGAAAGCACAAACAGTTGATATAAAATTTGGAACTCATGAGAGGAAACCAAAGACATGGGCTACAAAAATATCTGTGACAGAATAGTAAGTTTTAAAATATAAATAATAGGTAGATACATTAGGATGATGATAATTCATCTCAAATATTTCACTAACATATCATTTGCAATCCTTCTGACAAGAAGGGTACAGCTAAACCTTGTCAAAAATATCTTGAACAAAATACAACTCTAGGATTGTTAGTGACAGAGAAGGCTTCTCAGAGAAATCATTTAGTTTGAAAATTATGTGTTAGAGATGTGAAAACATTTCATGATCATAATACCATCTAAGAGAAGACATGTAGCAGAAGACAAATGGGTAGTGGGCAAAAAACTGAATTTAAATTCCATGTGGCCACTTATATTGAATCTATAGCAAAGTAATTTAAGTACTGTGAAGTTTGATTTCCTCAGCAGGATAAAGGGATTAAAAATACTGTTAAGTACAGTATTGTTATAAACATCAAACTGAAAGAGTATGTGTAAATGCTTTGAGGTGTTAGTAAATGTATTGAATCATTTTTTCTTCTCTGACAATCAGTGACTGTATACAAACATTGTTTCATGAGGTAGCAATATGCTTAATAATCTAAATCAAAACAAAAATTCTCTATAAAATTATCTGCCTTATTACCCTTTAAAAATAAACCAGTATTTTTTGCCAGCCATTTGTAATATAATTTGTCCACATCATTTTTTCTAACCACTTGTAATTCATAGAAAGATTTGCAGTGGCACTTGAAGCATTCTTCTTCTTTATAATTGTCAATGAACTCACTGCCTAATGTAAGATTTGAATAAATTATTTGGAAAATATGTATAATCTAAACTGAATTTGTTGGACTAAATTATGTTCTTCCCCTTTTATTTGAAAATATAGGGCAGCGAATGAATTATTTGGGTTGAAATAAATTCAAATGTAATTAGGACAAGATCCTAAACAAGCACTGCTTTAGTGCAGAAGAAGTGAAAAGCTGTGAGAAAACCTTGAGATGACACATGGCAATTTATATCCTAGTGTTGGATGCAAATGGCTGACAATAAAAGGAGAGCGCCAGATGTCACTGAACTTTCTGGGTGTGTTCTTTTCTCAGTTTGTTACAGGAGAGGAGATGGGCCTATTTTCCTTGTTTGCCGTTGGGGGTGAAGCTCTACTAAAGCCCCAGCTACACTACTTCTATGACTGGACAAAGGGAACTGGGACTTTGGAAAGTTGAGAACCTGATGGAAAAATAAAGCTTTCTACAATATCACATCCTCCTGTGCAAGTCTCAGAATTTTCTTGTGACATCACAAGAATTCCACCCAAGCAATCCCCCCAAGAATTCACTAGCAACCAAGGGAGAAAAGGACCTTTCTTATCCCGTAACACTTCCTTTCTGCAGTTGATTTCAAAGCATTGTGATAGGAGAATATGCTTAGTATAATTCCAATCTTCTTAAATTTATTAAAGTTCGTTTTGTATCCCAACATATGGTCTATCTTTGAGAATGTTTCATGGCCACTAGAGAAGAATGTGTAATCTGGTGTTCTGGGATAAAAGGCTCTGTAAATACTAATTATACCCATTTGGTCTAACGTGTCCTTCTATGTTCATTGCAGCATTATTCACGGTGGCCAAGACATGGAAACAACCAAAGTGTCTTTCGATAAATGATTGGAATACTAGTCAACCAATAAGAAAAGATGAAGCATTGCCATTTGTGACAACATGGATAAATCTTGAGAATATAATGTTAAGCAAAATTAATCAGACAGAAAAAGTCAAGAATCATATGATTTCACTCATATGTGGGATATAAAACTGAAAGCAACAAATGAACAAACAAGACAAACAAGAACTCATAGACATGGACAACATTATGGTGGTTACAAGAGGGAAGGGGGTTGGGAGTAGTCAATGATAAAGGGGGTCAAATATATGGTGATGGAAGGAGATTTGACTTTGGATGGTAACACAGAATGTAATATACATATGATGTATTACAGAATTATATACTTGAAACCAATGTAATTTTATAAACAATGTCACCCCAATAAATTTAATTTAAAGAGAATAAATAGAAAGAAAAATTCTAAAAGCTGGAGTCTGGTGGAAGGGCTTGTGGAGGCAGAATAAGAAGACAAGGTTATACCGAAAGAACTTATATTTCTGGAGTTTGGTAGGGCAGTTGTAGAT
Source organism: Myotis davidii (assembly GCF_000327345.1). Lineage (NCBI taxonomy): Eukaryota > Metazoa > Chordata > Mammalia > Chiroptera > Vespertilionidae > Myotis > Myotis davidii. The sequence continues at coordinate 291,836 of NW_006299714.1, forward strand.
TTTTAAAAAGCTGATACTCCAACAAAGGTTTCTGAACTGGTTAATGTTGATAAAAACACACAATTAAAAACAAAATAAAAAGTTATCCAAGAGAACCCCCAGGAGTGAAAGGAGTTAGTAAGAAAGAGCTGTTAGAAGACTGTCACAGGGAAACTTATAAATAAAGGTTAAATTTGTTATTATTATTACCAAAATTGCCTGCAAAACAACATGGTAAAGTTAACAATATGAAAATGTTGTCAGAAACCTAAAGTCATTAGTATTCTTAATCATGACAAGTTAAGGAGTGGCTATTATCACTATTAGTAATGTGCTTCAAGGTGTCATTGACCAGGAACTAAGCCAAAAAATGAATTAAGAGATATAAATATTAGACAATAGAAACTGCTATGATCATTACTTGCAAATGATATATTAAACATAAAATATTCCAAGATAATTAATGGAAAAATCAATATAAACCAAATAGAAATCTACATAAATGAGGAATACATTAATACCAAGAGTTCCCCAAATCCCAGAGTATGAATGGATTAACAACTTCCATATACAAAGAGCTTCTATAACACATTATAAAAATTAACAAAGAAGGTGAATAATTTACAAAATAAAAAGGGCAAATAAATGGAAGACTAATGATAAAAAGGAATGCATATATATGCACACAAAACTAAAGACAAATTATTAGCAGAAAAATTTGTAAATTGATGTCAGATAAATCACTAAATGAAAGACAAATGACTTGAATTATAAATGGAACAAAACATTCACCACAATTCACAAAAGAAGTAAATGTGAGAACAGTTTACATAGATTCAAACAATGAGATTTAACTTTTGCTCTCATAGTTGGCAATGAATTTGTTTTATTTTAATGAGTTAACCCATATTAATGAAAGTAGAGAGAAAGATTCACACTCTTCCAACTTCCAGTGAGAGCTTAAATCTATGTAATCGTTTTAGAGAAATATTTCACAAAATTTACATAGAGGCTTTACATTTGCATGACTTTTAATCCAGTAGTAACATTCAACTCTATAAATTTATGCAAAGAAAATTTTAATAGATGTTTAGAAATATTTCTTAATATGTTTATCAGTGTGTTTATCATGAAATCCTAAAAACTGCTTATATGGTATATCTGAATAATGCATGACAATGTATCCAATACATCTTGAAGTGAGATGAGGCCATGTGACTGAGTTCAGTCCAATAAAATGTAAGCAGTAGTTATATGGTAAACATTAGTATAATAGCTTGCTAGTGCTGCTATAACATAGTGCCACCAACTGGATGGCTTAAACAACAAATTCTTATCTATGTGCAGAGAAATATAGAATAGCTAGCTAGATAGATCGATAAATAGCATTTTAGTAGTATCAATAATAAATTGAAGCATGAATACTAATTTACTTAGTTGACCTTGAGAAGAAAAGGGGAGGGTGTAAAGAAAGTCAAACAAATTAACAGAATGCATTAAACAAAGTATTCAATTCTAATCACATTTAATATTTATACAAAAGTGTATTTATGTTAAGTATATAAAGATAGTCATTGTACATTTGTAAGTTAAAGAAATAGGGATAAAATAGGAATCATTGCCATTTGAAAAAAATATACACAATTATAAATGTGTTAATATTACATCATAATATATAATGAAATTTTCAACCCATTGCTATTATAATGTCTCACATCCAAAATTCATCAGTCACAGGAAAAATACTTTAAGAAAAGTTCTGAATGGGAGTGAGGGAATGAAGCCTCTAAATCTACTTATCAATTGCTGCTCAGGTAAAAAGCAAAAAAAGACATACTTTATTGTCCCTGTAACCAATCCGGGACGTAGGAAATAAGAAACAAATGGAAAAGGTTCATGAGGAGAAAAACTAAACAATATATAAAAAAAGGAAAGGAAAGAAAAAGGTTCATGAAGAGATAGCTAAACATGGCAATCCCCCAAAGGGCAATATCAACATCTAAAAATAGCCCCTTACATTTGTACTAAGGGTTTTAAAACTTAACTGTTACCCTGCTGTTATGGAATTTCTTCATAGCCCATATAGATGTTGCAGATGATTAAAAACTCCTTAACATACAGCTATTTCAAATTTAAAAACAAACAAACAAAACCTTTAAGTCATCAGAACTCTGTTTTTAAAAAAACTGTATTTATTCTGTTTAATTTTTTAAAGGCACTTATATTGTGTTGCTGAATCCATAAGGAAGTAACATTTCATGGACAGGATTTTGACTTTGAGTCTATCTTCATTCCAATTTCTCTGAGAGTTCTTTTAGGTTTGAACTTCAGGGACACAAGATTAGTGTCTTGGGGAAAATGTAATACTGCATATTACATAACATTAACATTCAAATGAAAACTTGCATTGAACTCAGTAACTCTAATAATGATTGCCAACACACTGGTCTGAGACACAGAATTATCTATAAAATAACTTGTATTAGAACTATAAACTTGATTTTACATTTTAAACCAATGGGTTGTGATCTCATGAGACAACTAGTTAAATACTCCTGGCCCTGACCTTTAATAAAAACCAAAGCTAAGTCAAAATCTCTTTGTAGTCTATTCTAGGAAACATCCTATCTAATAATAGACAAACAGGGTAATTGACTGTACCTTCGCTACGCCTCCCATTGGCTAATCAGCATGATATGCAAATTAACCGCCAACAAAGATGGCGATTAATTTGCATACGTGGGCTCAAAGTGGCTGAGTGAAGACTGAAGGTGAGCCGGAGCAGCGAAGACAGAGGACAGAAGGCAGCTCTGGCCAGAGCGAAAGCCTGGGTCCCAGGTGCCGGAGGAAAACCGGTGCCCACAGCCAGGAGAAGGGAAGGCCTATTGCATGAATCTCTTCATGCAACAGGCCTCTAGTTCCTATATATTTACTAGAGGCCCAATGCACGAAATTCATGCACTCTAGGAGGGGAGGGTTACCCAACCTGGCCTGTGTGTGTCCTCTCACAATGCAGGAGCCCCACAATCGATCTCCCCAAAGAAATAGGCCCCACCCACCCATCTGGGGTTCCTCAATGGATTGCCCCAAAGGAGTAGGCTGGAGCCGGGGGTCCCACCTCTGCACCGTGTGGAGCCGCGGGACTCCCAGCCTCACCGTGCAGAGCTGCCAGGACCCGCCACCTCCATGCTGCACACACAGAGTCAAGTCCTTGCCCACCCACGTGTGCCTCACCATGCACACAGCCTCCTGGTGATGGATTGTGACAGCGTGAGGGCATCACAGCATGAGGGCATGACAACCACATAGGCTTTTATTAGTATAGATCAGTGATGGCGAACCTTTTGAGCTCCGTGTGTCAGCATTTTGAAAAACCCTAACTTAACTCTGGTGCCCTGTCACATATAAAATTTTTTTTATATTTGCAACCATAGTAAAACAAAGACTTATATTTTTGATACTTATTTTATGTATTTAAATGCCATTTGACAAAGAAAAAGCAACCAAAAAAAATGAGTTTGCGTGTCACCTCTGACACGTGTCATAAGTTCGCCATCACTGGTATGGATATTGGCCAGAATTAAACGAAGAGCTCACAATGTCAACAAGCCCAATCTCTAGGGCTTTGTGAGCTTTTATGAGCATAGTTCAAAGAAACAAGATTTCAATTTTATAAACACCAATAATTAAACTCATTTCCTACTGATTAAGCTTTCTCATAACCTTCCAATTACCTTCTCATCATTCCCTTCTTAAGGACCATAAATACAAATGCTACAGGTCTCCTTTATTTTTCTTACCGAGCTTTATAAATAACTATAAAAAATAAATCTTCAGGGCAAAAGATTAGCATTTGGTTAAGGTTTAGAAGCTCTTCAGTTTGCTAAAATAAAATATAGTAACCATGTAAAAGAGAATGAAAAATGTCAAAAATCATATTAGAATCTGGGGTATTTATGGTTTTAGGTAACTTAAAATGTGAACTCTTAAGAAATTCTTAAAGTTGGTTGAGTTACTGCTTTTCTGTAGTCTGTAACAAAAGTACAAAAGAAGTTATGACAACTTAAAGTGTTTAGTCCCTAATTGTGCATCTTGTTTATCAGAAACATGGATAAACTAATAGCATAAAATATTGTAAAATAAAATAAAATATTTTAAAATAAACAATTATTTATGGTTGAGATGTTATTTAAAAAAATTAAAAGTGATGGATATTGGAAGTTGTTATTCATTGATTTGAATGTTCATGGATCAGAGAAGGCATGGCCATCTCTATTTATTTAAACTGCAACTAGGTGTCTGATCTATGACCCAAAGATTATAAAGACCATGTATAATATTCCAAAAAAACTTTAAGAGTATTTTACATTCAAGTAATCTTAAAAATGATCATAAATTAATTTATACCAATATGAAATTTAAAAAATAATTTTAATTGAAATTTCAGAGATAATTATAGATCCACATGCATATGTAAGAAATAATACAGAAAAGAACTGTACACTCTTTTCTCAGTTTTTCTCATTAGTAATAGTTTATGAAAGAATAACAACTAACATATTGATATTGATAAAATTCATTAATCTTATTAGGTCCACAGTTTTACTTGTACTTACTTATATACAGTTTTTGATTTGAAATAATTTTATTTTATGTGTAGGTTCATGTATCCACTACTACCATCAAGACATAAATCAGCCAGCCTGATGTGGCTCAGTGATTGAGCATGGACCAGGAGGTCAGGGTTCGGGTTCGATTCCTGGTCAGGACACATGCCTGGATTTAGGGCTCTATCTCCAGTGAGGGCATGCAGGAGGAAGCCAATCAACGATTCTCTCTCATCATTGATGTTTCTATGTCTCTCTCTCTCTCCTTTCCTCTCTGAAATCAATAAAAAAATATTTTTTTAAAAAAGATACAAAATCAAGACACAGTGCACTTCTATCACTGCATGTATCCATGAATCCCTCAGGTTGACCTTTGTAACACTGCCTCCACCCCTCTACTCCACTACCACTTCACCGCACCCTTATTCTTAATCTGTTCTTTATTTCTAATTTTTTCTAGATATTCTCATTTGAAGGAAGTATTTTTTAATATTGAGACCTTATATAAAATTAGGTATCTCTCTTCACTTAATCAAAATAGAATACAAATATAACCCTATGAGAATGATCATTATAACCAAAAAATGCTTCATGTGTAGAATCTCATTTATGGCTCTATGCAGAACTAGATGCCATTTTAAAGTAATATGCCATCGAAAATTCTTGTTTTTGCAACCAGAAGGGATAGAAGATAATCTGACAAATAAAGCATCCTCCCTATCCAAACATTGCCTGCCGCAAGTTACATGATAGCTTTCTCATAGTTCTAGGTTAAACACTGTTAGCCACAAGTCTGGGTCCATATGATCTTATACAAGGTGAGAAAATAAATGATTCAGGCTCTGTAGCTCCCATAGACCTTAAGAAGATAATACTTTTACCCAAATAAGAATAATTTATGAGTTAAAGTTTTATATTGAGGGAATGACCTAGATCTCTTTCACAAGTATGTTAAACACATTATACAAGACTCCAAAAATTGAACAAAACAAAGCAGCACATTATAAACTGTAGGAAATAAACAGGAAATTCTTTGTTTAAATTGGAACAGCTACTTAATGACATCATCTGCATGCTTATTTAAAACTTAGAAAATTTTGTTTTGACAAAAATAATAAGATAATAATAATTAGGCCACTAAAGCTCTAAATCATTGAAATTTAAAATTGGTAGAAAATTATCAGTGTTCTGCATGATCTCACTCATATGTGGAATCTAATTAACAAAATAAATTGATGAACCGAGTGGACCCAGAGACATGGAAGCATGGGCAGAGTGAGGAATCTCGGAGGCAAGGCTGGGGAGGGTGGTTGGGTGGGAGGTAATCAAACAAAGACCTTGTATAGTAATACTTTAAACAATAAAGGTTAAAAAACAAAGGAAAAAGAAAACTATCAACGTTCCAGGTTTCACTGATATATCTTTTTTCCCCCTAGTTCAGGGATGAGAGAGGTAGGGAGAATAAAAGTGCTATAAACAAACATACAGACAGACAAGTCATCTGTTCAAGGTTACCAGTAATAATGAGTTCTACTAAACAATTTAGGAAAAATATACAAGTAGAGATCTTACTCTTATTAATATACTCATATTTGGTGGGCTCATGGAACCACACAGTTTTACTTCTCATGTATCAGATTTCACTTCCATGTTTATTGCCTGAATTGATTTGGACTTCTAAGGCATAGGGTTGCTCGCTGAGGAGGAGTTGCAAAACCTAGATCCAGTAACATGCTGATATCAATTATCAACCTTAGTTGGAAGACTTTTATCTATTTGCAGTAATAGAAGATTTCAGAGAGGCCAGGTTGTGTGGAGGTTGGGGTACACAAGGATTAGGTCACATATCTTTTGATTTTGGTTCCCATCCTTGGCCCTTGGTGATGAAGTTTGTTTTCTATTTGTCTCAATGCACCTATGTTTGTCTCTCTCTCTCTCTGATTTAATTTCTTCTTTTATATAATGTAGTGATAAGATGCTTCATCTTGGTTCTCATCTCAGCTTTCTGCACATTATTTTTGTGGCCCAGATCAAATCACCTAGCTTCTCTTGACCTCAGCTTCCTGGTCAGTAAGATTAAATGTAGGCTTCTAAACAGCTCCTTAGAGGTCCTCCTATATCTAAAGTTGTACAATTCCAAGAACATTGAAATTACAGAGTACTCAAGGATTGCATATTTAGTCCTCCAGCCCATTGTAAATCATTATGTCTTTTTTAGGGTGTTGGGGAAAACTTAATCTTCAATAATCTTCTACCTTAGCCTCTGAAATAAGAGCAATTATAGTCAGACATTTGTAATCAATGAGCTTTCAAGATTCATTTGCTGCAAACTGAAACTCATTACTTTTTCTAATCAGCCAGCTACTCTAATGTTACCTGCAAATCCAAAGAGAAATAATAAATAACTTGAAAAATGCTAGATTAAAATTAATTAGTAAATCATTAAGGGAAATCTGATGAACCCAGAAACTAGAGTTATAAGAGAATTTCTAGGGACTAGAGAATTCTTATTTAAAGTCACTTTAAGTAATGTAAGTTTGCCTAAGAGAATCAAATGTGACAATACTTTTGCACGTTGGTTTTCTGTACCAAATTACGTAATATGTGGCATTTATAAAGTGTCTGCAATTTTTATGCACTTTCTATACCTTTTTTTAAAATTCCCTGATGTCAACCCAATCAAGGTGAATAATCATAATAGCATATTTTTTGAGCCCTTGAAACATGCTGTTTTCTTGTTTATTTCATCTAATCCTTGCACATCTCTTTAAAGGCCACTCGAGGATAATGACACTTAGAAATATTGTCACTTGTTTAGGACAGTTCAGCAAGTAGGAGGTGGTGCCAAGGGGCTTACCACACATTGTCACATGTTAGCAACAACAATGAACTGACTGCATCTTGAAGTAGGGAATTGGATGTTGACATAATTTGCAAATTGTCAGTGCTATACAATGTTATACCAATACTTAGGGTGTGGGAAATGATTCCCAAAGAGATCTCAAGTAAACACAGATCTGTCCTGTTTGGTACTGAAGCTAAACTTCGTATGTCTGGTTCTAAGCACCATGTAATTTCTGATACAATATATTTTGTCTTCATCATAGCTCAAAGTATGGCATAAAATAGAGACGTCTACTGCAAGCTTTCCTAACAGACTTCTGCTTCACTGACCTGCTAACTCAATACCCATCATTATGTCTGGAAAACATACTGACCAATTCTTTTAACAAGCTGAAGACTTGCCACTGAAAGCTTTTCTCTAGAATCCTCACAATATGAATCCTCAACCACTCAAAACATGTCTAGCCCAGGTTTGTCACCGAACTCATAATGAATAAATGCATACAAAATCAGACCTAGTAAAAGAATCTATTTCAATTACAAAGTCTTTCTTTCTATCCCAGCACTACCTCTAGTAGAATTGGCTGTTATAAGATTTAAAAAAAAGGGCTTTGGGAGCAAATCCGTAATAAATTTGAGAATAGCACTGTGGTGCTCACAACTGCCTGAGAGCTCAAACTTTGCTTTTCAGACATGGCTATTTACACCTTGCCCATTTTCAGAAGTAATATTTCAATTCTTTGAGAATAGGGTTCTTGGCTATATTTTAGTTCACTGCTTTAGCTCCAGCACTCCAAACACGGTCTACCACATAGAAGGTGTGCAATGAATATTTGCTAAATGAATTAATAAATGGATAAACAAATTCCAAAACATCTTCACTAAATTCATGCAATTTTCTGGTGATAAAAGTAGGTATAATCTCCAAAATAAGATGCAGATTTCTTGAATTCTATAGGGGGCTCTGTTACTTGTTCTCATAGGTAACACTTAAGCATGATATCACATCCACAAAACAAATAATAAATAAGATGGGAGGTACTATAAGCACATACTACACAGCTTCTCACTCCATTAACATTTTAGCTTTGGAAGTATATACACATATGTATATGTAATCTATACTAATAAAAGGGTAATATGCTAATTAGACCAAACGTCTTCCGGACGTCCATCCGGACAAAGCCACAGTGGCTGTGAGGACCGAGGGCCAGTGGCACAGGAGAGGTACCACTGCAGGAGAGAAGGAGGGGCTGCTGCGGGAGCAGGAGCAGAAGAGGCGGCACCACTGCCGCCACCATCCCTTTGGCAGAGTTGGCACAGGAGAGGCCTTGGTGTGGGCCAGTCCAGTGCCGCGGCCCCTTTTGCAGAGGCTTCACAGGAGAGGCCACAGTGCAGTCCCAGCGCCAGTGCTGCCCCTTCCACAGAGGCAGCCACAGAGGCAGCAGCGCAGACCTGGTCCCAGTGCCACACCTCCGCAGAGGCTGGACAGGGTGCGACCTCCTGTGCCTCAATCTCCCACAGCCCCTCACCCAGCCAGCCTGGCCCCCCATAACCCCCTACCCATCAGGGGGCGGGGGGCGGGGCCAGCACTAAGAAGTGAGGGCCAATGGCTGGCAGCTGCAGAGGTCGGCAGTGGCAGCAGCAGTGGGGTGATGGGGGATGCACCTTCCCATGATTGGCCTGGTTGCCTCCTGCAGAGGGAAGCCAGGCTGCAGCTTAGGCCCACTCCCCACAGGGACCAAGCCTCAGCTGTCAGTAGGACATCCCTTGAGGGCTCCCGGACTGTGAGACAGTGCAAGCCGGACTGAGCGATGCCCCCTCAGTGCATGAATTTTCGTGCACCAGGCCTCTAGTATAATAAGTCAGTTATAAATATCAGGTAAAGACTGTTCAACTCAGTAAATGCTTACAGTTTCAAACAAACATTTTGGATGACTAGTTCTTTATTAAGAAAGTGGAAGGAATAATGAGTCTTGCTGATTGCTATGATCTCAGGAGGAGAAACTCAGACATTTTCCCTTATAATATGTGAGCAGATGCTATTTTCTGATCAGTTTTATACTAACCTAAATAAAAGAGATTTTAATTTGGCCAATAATATTGAAAGACAGTTATAGAATAAAAGTATTTATTTTTCATTATCCTTTGTCATATAGCTTTTATGTGTACAATACTCTTCAGCGTTATGCAGATAATATGGGGGGGGTGAGAAATTGTGACTTGGAGTTGTTTTGTTTTATATTTTGTATGATTGTGTGTGTGTGTTTTTACTGAGTCAAAGCTGGGAAAGGACACATTATTTCTACTCACATTTAATTGCCTATAAATCAGTCACATAGGAACAGCTAATATCAGAGAATGCTGATAAATGCAGCCTTTCAAGTAATCTGAGATGGAAAAGATAAATAATCTCTGTCATAGAATGAAATACAAAAGCTTATAAAAAATTAGGTATTTTCCCACATTTGATTCTGTGAGCTTTACATTTTCTTCATAATATACTCCTGACTGTCATTCTTTTTCTTTCCATCATTCCTCCCTTCCTTCAAACGGGATTATAGGCCCATCTCTCAGGTGGTGATGAAGGAAGATCCTACCTGAATTTTAGGAAATGGGTTGTCTATGAGAAGATGGTTTCATTTACCCGAATAAAGGGAGAAGGAATTTTGGAAAAGCACAAAACAACCTATTTTCATTACAAGTGCACGTAAACTGCCAAAGTAAAGGAGATGTTTCAGGAAATACCTGGCAATAGATGAGGAAAGTTAATTGCTGTCAAATTGTGGAAGATTTTATGCATAAATGTTTTTTTTTAATCTTCTAAATAATCAAGACAATTTCTTTGAATGAGCAGTGATTTTTCTGAAGGCCGTATATTAGGAAGAATAACCTAGTAGTGGAAAGTGGAAGCAGAATAGCTTGCAATAAGCAACAAGCAATAACTAGAAGCTTAATTTGGGGACTACTACCAAAGTATAGGCTTACAGTTGTTCATAACTAGGCTTACAGTTGTTCACATGGAAAAACACTTGCAGTTTATGATTGTTACAATAGCCTTATTAACTCAATAGAATATCACAATGCAATTTTAAACCTACTTTTACCCACCCCTGTATATATGAGTTTTCTAAAGAAACACTGACATGAGTTTTAAATGTTAGGAAAAAGAATTAGGGAGGTAAAACAGATGTTAAATAAACTTCTAGTAGATAATCAGAACTAAAGTGAACTTGCAGTTAAAGGGTAAACATTTTTGAAAATTCTTCCTCTCTATATTTCCTAAGAGTGAATATTCTATTTCAAAATTAAACAGCTGTGTGCTTACATGAAAGCATTCTATTTTCATCTGTGGTTCACTGAATTGCTATGGGCTATTTCTCCTATATCTAGTTTTTCTTTATATGAGATTTAAACTCCTACTTTTTTATATCAAGATTTTTGACTTGAATCCTTAAGCATTATGCTAGACTTGCATGGAAGTAGACTGAAAAGCCTGGCTATTTGAATGACATCAGAAAGAATTTAAGGCTGTACATGGCATATAGTCAAACCCTCATCTCTTGTGTTATGTGCCTTGCCATTTTGAGAAAAGAGAGATTTGAGATCCCTTTGACAAAATAATAATAAAACCAACCCCTCCCTTCTCTTAGGATTATTTCGGGTATCATATGGATATTACATGGGCATATATTTTCAAGGCTTAAATATGCGGGTTTTTAAAATTTTATCTTTATCATTGAATCTAATGAACCAAATAAGCTGACTAATATGAGGTATCTTTATTGAATTCTTCCATTTTATGCTGTGCTTCACTTCATTATAATACATGTGTATGTGCTAGTGAGTTAATGGCTGAGATGGAAAGACTGGTTCAAGATTTCAGTCTTTGTGATAAGTACCTTGTCCCAGTAGTAACTAAACACACTGTAATCTCTCTTTTCTACCCATGATACATAGGTTAAGGCATTGCATATCCTTAGCTTTCAAATAACAGGAATGAAATGGGTGCAGGAATTTGACAGGAATTCATTTGAGCTAAAACGAGTGTGAAGAGCTACCAATCAGTTGTACATAAAATATAATCACTGAATTTATAACTGTCCATACTTTGGACAGTTACATCTATAAAGCAGTTGTCAACACTCTGAGTGGAAGATGGCTGCACGCACCGCTTCCTTTTACTGAACAGTAATGTGGACAGTAATAGGCAGACTGATTTGTGGCCTCTACTTCTCTGGTAGTACAATATGCTTGAGTGCATTCTCAAGTGGAAATCACAAATTACTTGGAAAGGGCAATACAAAACTAGCTACAGATTTCAATAACAGCAGTCCATTTGACATTTAGAGTAACTGGCGATGTTGTTGGCTTATCTGTATTCTTTCTCATTATTTTAAATGTTAAAGAAGTAAACAGAATAAACACATGTGTATGTACTGAAGATGATGGTTTATATTTTCATTATTCCAGGGATTATTTAAACACATGCTTAAATTAAATTGATATGCAAGGAAATACACAAAGTAAGACACTTTTAAGGAAATGAAGTAAGTAGATGTAAAGATATACATATATTTGTGGTGCATTCTCAATGAATCAAACTGGTCCAGAAAACCACATCTTCAGTAAAGGAACTTAAAAACTCTTGAAAATGTGCATTCTGTTGTAAGCCCTCTCTCCCTTTGCTTTCCTTCCTTACTACCATTTCCCAGGTGTCCCTAGCCCCCATGTCAGGCTTTACCATTTTCCTGGTCTGTGCATATTGTTCCTATCCACCTGGCTGCATGGCACTGATATTTTTCAACTTTGTATCTTGTTTTGATTGGATCCCAACCCTTTTCTGTTTCAGTTGTTGATTGGTTGTGAGATCTACAATATGGTAAGACCAGCTTTGCTTAATATCTTTGTCCACTTGGAAAACGTGTCCCAGTAAGTAAGTTTTGAAAAACAATCCGATTACCTCAGGGTCACAAGACCAAGGATTGACTATTAGTCACTATATGCTGTCACTGAAACAGCACAAAGTAGAAGATAATCAACTCCCCATATAATTAAATAAGTGTTTCATGGGTTTCTGGGTGACAGTCACTTGCTAAAGGCTCTTTTTGTCTACCTCCCTGCTCCCCAGAACAGAGAAGAGGTTTGGGCACAAGAAGACAGCCTACCGCTACTTGTCACATGTCAAACTCGTATTACCGTCCTTATTATACTTGCAAGCCTATGAAAATTCATTACTACTGATGCAAAACTATGGGTTGCAAGCTATCCACAAAAGGAAGGTTGAATCAAGATCATACCATGCCATGCCATGGAGATGAGAAGTTATAAAGCATATAAATGTTATAAATAAGGCTGATCTACTGAATTGTATCACAGACAGCCTATATTAATATAATATGCCAATATCTGCAAATTAGGGGGAATTGTAGCAGTGGTAGGGACAAAAATATAAGTAGTCAAGAACTGATTTTTAGTCCCTACTTTTATTAACCAGATAAAATTAAATTTCTTATCACTCTAGCAATATGGTATTATATATATACTAGAGGCCCGGTGCACAAAATTTGTGCTCTCGGGGGCGTTGAGGGGGGCGGTCCCTCAGCCCTGCCTGTGCCCTCTTACAGTCTGGGACCCCTCGGGAGATAACGACCTGCTGGCAGACGGCAGGCCCAATCCCTAGGTGGAGCCCCTGGTTGGGCTCAGAGCAGGGCCGATTGGGGAGTGGGGCACCATCCCCTGTCATGCACAGAGCAGGGTGGATAGGGAGGTTTCAATGCCACCCTCAGTCACGTTCAGGGTAGGGCCGATTGGGGGGTTGGGGCACCGCCCCCTGTCACACTCAAGGCAGGGCCCATGGGGAGGTTGTGGCGACACCC
>NW_006299714.1:306000-309605 GCF_000327345.1 Myotis davidii
AAGCAAGCCTTGTTAGCTTCAAGCTGCCCGGATGCCGGCCACCATCTTGGCTGGCAGTTACTTTGCATATCTCGCTGATTAGCCAATGGGAAGGGTAGCGGACGTACACTAATTACCATGTTTCTCTTTTATTAGATAGGATATATATATATAACAGTAGATAAGTAGATACAGATAAATAGAGATGTAGATTTATATATTAACAGAGAAAAACAGAGTGTGAGTACTGTGTGCACACGTATGTGTGTGTGTGTGTGTGTGTGTGTGCAAGTGCGTGCAATTAAAAGTTGGAGTAATAATCCTTACAATCTGAAAAAAATATTTTTTGGGGGGAAAAAGCAAATATTCTCATCAGAATCTCTCAAGCGTCTAGGTATTCTAAGATAGAAAATGAAATCCTTGCAATGATAACCTTACCTCTTTGATGCGCAGTGATTTCTTATGTGATTAGCATGGGGGCCCAGCCCTTTTGTTCTCACGTGGGGCTTTGTTCTGTGAGGTGGGATTGAAGGATGTAAAAGTAGGGGGATGCCTGAAGGGAAATAAATAGCAGGCAATGGCAACAAGCAACTCCAACACTGAAAACAAAGAGGTTGAGGATGGATCTTCACATCCCCTTATTCTTCTGGTGCAGTTTCTCCAGAATAGTCCCATGGCCACCAACTAATTGGAAAGCTCTTGAAATATTAGCCATGCTTCCAGAAATCCCAATGAGTCACAGGATCCAGAATTATGCCCATTGATAATTAAGGGTCACTAGATGATCATCAGCAAGTTGTGCCATTTCCATTTGCAATATGTCCCACAGCAGAATTTAATCTTACAACTTCATTCCCCAAACCCTGGGCCAGTTAGCTATAAATGCAGGTCATCCATCATTTCCTTAACTCTAAAAATAATGAAAACTTCTATTTTACACTACTGGAATTATGGTGTCACTTATCACATTATGTTACAGTTGTATTTTAGTTATTTAAAGAAGTATAAGTGCTGGAATCATTCAATAGTTTGATGTCTGGTACCTACACAGAATATAGGGTGCCCCCCACAAATGTATATGCACACTTTGGATAATTATAAAGGCAGTATTTATTAAAATACATTTCATTTTCAAAATTGAGCTATTGGCTCTTACAGTGTGTATACATTTTTGGGACACATATATGTAAATATATTTGTAAAAATTGTATATATATATGTAAAATTGTTTATGTTGTACACTTAAGATTAGTATATTACACTGTATTTTATACATAAAAGCAAACATTTTAAAATGTTTTTTAAGGCATAACATTTTGGCAGGAGGAATGTGTGATAAAATAATAAATAATGGTGCAGAAAAAAGAAAATTAGAAATAGGAGTAGGGATGTGTGATGTCTCATTTTTTAGAAGACTGATCTTCATAAAGCCCCTTCATTTCTCTTCACCTTGTTTTCAATACTTGAAAGAAATGAACTCTAAATTCCTTTGAGTCCTACCCCTCATACTAGTCACTATAAAATCAAGTGCAAATCAAGTATTATAAAGTCAGTTCTATTAATAGTTAATGTAGTCCCAATTGTATATCAGCCAAACACTTAAAAGTTCTGAATTACTCTATGTTGTTAATGTGTTGCAAGATTTTATAATTGTATTAAATTAATGAATAAAATGCTTCTTTTAGACTGAAGCCTATACTTATGCATAAAATAAACCAGTTTGTGTTCTTTCAAAGTCTAGGATTACATATTGGCGAATTCCTTAAAATATCAATAACTGGAGATAACATGTGTCCTAGGATGCTTTGATTTCTACATCGGCCTTTTCTTTGATTCTTTTTTAAAAAATATATTTTTATTGATTTCAGAGAAGAAGGGAGAGGGAGAGAGAGTTAGAAACATGAATGATGAGAGAATCATTGATTGGCTGCCTCCTGCATGCCCCCTGATTGGGGATCGATCCCGCAACCCAGGCATGTGCCCTTTACTGGAATCGAACCTGGAATCCTCCAGTCCATAGGACGAGGCTCTATCCACTGAGCCAAACTGGCTAGGGCTCTTTGATCCTTAAAAATGAAATTACATCACTGATTAAGAGAAGGTAACTGTTCTTTTTGATATCCAAGGCAATGAGTGAGGCAGAGAAGAAAGAAACGTCAATAAAATTTACATTTTAGCCTGGCTGGTGTGGGTTGGTGTTTGAGCATTGACCTATGAACCAGGAGGTCACGGTTTGATTCCTGGTCAAGGCACATGCCTGAGTTTCAGGCTCTATTCCCAGTAGGGGCGTGCAGTGGATTATTTATGTTCATTTTGCTAAATTGTATGAGTTCCCTATAAATTTTAGAGATTAGGCCCTTATTGGATATAACATTAGCAAATATGTTCTCCCATGAAGTGGGCTTTCTTATTCTTTTGTTGATGGTTTCTTTTGTGATACAGAGCTTTTTATTTTGATGTAGTTCCATTTGTTTACTTTTTCTCCTTAATTTTCTTTATCCTAGGAGATGTGTTGATAAAGATATTGCTACAAGATATGTCTGATATTTTCCTGCCTATGGATTCTTCTAAGGGACATTTTAGTATATGTCTTTTAGTATTTATAATACAGTAAAATGTTTAATATGTAATGCATATACATACATTGAAAGACTTAAGGATTTTGAATATTTTTTAAAGATTTTTACATCTATGTTTATAAACATACTAGAGGCCTGGTGTATGAATTCATGCATGGGTGGGGTCCCTCTGCCTGGTGGGAGAACTGGGCTGATCGCTCCTGTATTGAGCGTCTGCCCCCTGGTGGTCAGTGCATCATCATAGTGACAGGTAGACCAGTCGAGTAGTCGAGGGGTCGTAACAGTCACTTAGGCTTTTATATATACAGATATCTGTAAAAACAAATTACTATCTAAAAAATATCTTTATCTACCTCTATATACATCCATCTATCATCTATTCATCCTGCTTTTTTTTTTAGTGTACCATCAGAAGAAGAAGAATTTCTTAAAGTTTACTAAAACATAAAAAAACACATATTTTAAAAATATTGTACATAAATTCTTAAAATGTAGCTTTACATGATTTTCAATATTTATTCATTTTTTTCAACAACTATTTCTTACATAATTCTTAACTATATCACATTATTCTGGCTTCTGTGGTCAATAAGAAAATATCACATATTTTGTCTCTAGGTTGGCCTTTCTAGTTTTTCTAGATGCCCAATAATATTCCAGGTAATGGAAAGAATAAAGTAGTACAATTGTTTTCAAGGTAAGCATGTTTATATTTTATTTGCTATCTTGAATTTATTTCTCCTGATTTTATATCTAAATCAATCAGATGGTTTTACACTGAAATATCATGGGGCTTATATATATATTGCCAAGGTCAAATAAGATTTAATATATATACTAGAGGCCCAGTGCACAAAAAATTGTGCACTCGGTGGGGAGAGGAGATCCCTCAGCCCGGCCTGTGCCCTCTTGCAGTCTGGGACCCCTCAGGAGATAACGACCTGCTGGCTTTGGCCTGCTCCCGGGTGGCAGAGGGCAGGCCCAATCCCTAGGTGCAGCTCCTGGTTGGGCTCAGAGCAGGGCCGATTGGGGAGTTGGGGCACTGCT
>NW_006299714.1:311341-313165 GCF_000327345.1 Myotis davidii
ATTTGAGAGGATTTTCTATTACTTGTAACCAAAGGTCTCAGTAGAGCCGAAACAAAAGAAATGTGCTCTAGCAAGGCCATTAGCTTTGCTGCCAGATTTAGAGAAAAAAAAAATAGAACAGTTAAATTATCAAGGATGTCCCTCTCTGGATAGTCTTACAGATCTACTGAAGATACCTGTGGCAAAACAGTCCTGTGGTTATGGTGCTGGGATCAAGCTCAGTATCAGAACCACTCAGGTAAAAGATTAAACCAAAGCTTAGAGTAGAATTTGGGGATATATGAGCTTTCTATAAAACTCCAAAGCTGTGGGCATAGATAAGACTCAGCTCATCTGAACACAAACTCTGCTTCTTTCCCCCTGGATTAGGCTGCGGCATCACTAATACTAAGTAGGAGAATCTGATGGGTATCAATATTCAATTAAATTTGAACGATAGGCACCATTCTGTTAAAATATTCTTGAGTAATTCAAGCACTGAGTAAGAAGGGCACTGATTTAGCAAAATCTGTTTCCCCATCCTGTGAGAACTTGCCCTGCCCTGACAGAACAGCAATGCCTGACTCTATTATGCACTCTAGGTGCCTAGGAGAATACACAAAAGTTCTATTCTATATTCTGGGTACTTCATTGTGATGAAAATATTTGTACCTCTATTTAATTAGCCCAGATGTGACTAGTTTAAAAAGATATGCTTAATGACCACCCTGAAACTGGTTTAGAATTCAGAGATTTTATGTTGCCTAAAGTATGAAGGAAATGTGATCTTTAACTGCTTCTTCTTATTCCTATGCTTCTGTCCTACTTTCTATTGTAATTCTGTAGAAGTAAGGGGAAATAAAGTGAACGCAATAAAATGAAAACATCTTTAATAGAGAAATATTTTTACTTTTGCACTTTTGCTAGATATGGTTTTGTATATATGGCACCTTCCTTTTCTATGCAGAGGTTTCAAAAAAGATCTGTTTTGTAACTAGAACTTTAATTCTAATCCTTGATTTGTCACTTCCTGGTGTGTGTGTGTGTGTGTGTGTGTGTAAATCTTTCCCTTATATTCATAGTGCAATGAGAATCTGAAGATACCACAAGGATGTCAGAAGCATGTTTGGTAAGTAGAGAATAGAATAACCTTTACCAGACATAGGTGGCTTTTATGAATTCTCCCTTCTATTCTTTAGTTTTGATTACTTGGAAGACATTCAATTTTGTTAACTTCAAAAATCAGTTTAAAAATGCTGGCAACCATATTGCTAGTGAGCTGAAGGGCTGATGGAGAAAAAAAGAGAAACAATATTTCAAATGATGCATAGCCAACATACTCACTTGGAACTCTCTCTGGTGGCAACTGTTAAGATGATAAAAAAAAAAAAAGAATGGAAAGCACTTTGAAATGAGTATTTTTGTATAAATGTGTAATTCCACTATTGTGTAATAAAACATTTGGATAACTTTTCCCTGGTTCCTGGGATGTAAACTCAAAAACACTTGGAATTTTTTCCTGAGTGATAGGAGGGTATTATTATTGTTTTTTAATATATTTTATTGATTTTTTACAGAGAGGAAGGGAGAGAGATAGAGAGTTAGAAACATCGATGAGAGAGAAACATCGATCAGCTGCCCCCTGCACATCTCCCACTGGGGATGTGCCCGCAACCAAGGTACATGCCCTTGACCAGAATCGAACCTGGGACCGTTCAGTCTGCAGGCCATCGCTTTATCCGCAGAAACAAACCGGCCAGGGCTAAATAATGAATTCTTGTCAGTTCGACTGATGTTTGGTGCTGGTGATAGTGTTCATGGTAGGTATTTTCATACAGAGTGTTT
>NW_006299714.1:313226-313567 GCF_000327345.1 Myotis davidii
TTTAATAGAGAATATTTTTACTTTTGCACTTTTGCTAGATATGGTTTTGTATATATGGCACCTTCCTTTTCTATGCAGAGGTTTCAAAAAAGATCTGTTTTGTAACTAGAACTTTAATTCTAATCCTTGATTTGTCACTTCCTGGTGTGTGTGTGTGTGTGTGTGTGTGTTTCCATTTTGCATAGAAAAATTTTTAGGTTCAATTTAATTATCTGCTAATAAAATCTAACATGATTACCTGACACATTTTTTACAAGAAGAATATGAATTATATATGAAAACTTTAACTCTATGCCTGGCATCTTGTAAGTAAATATTGAAGTTAGTACATATATATATAT
>NW_006299714.1:313875-316831 GCF_000327345.1 Myotis davidii
GAGATAGAGAGTTAGAAACATCGATGAGAGAGAAACATCGATCAGCTGCCCCCTGCACATCTCCCACTGGGGTTGTGCCCGCAACCAAGGTACATGCCCTTGACCAGAATCGAACCTGGGACCTTTCAGTCCGCAGGCCGACGCTTTATCCACTGAGCCAAACCGGTTTCAGTAGGAGGGTATTATTAATACATTAAAATAAAAGCTCAATATAATATTATATAAGTAATAATGTTTCACCAAATTGCACTAAAATATTAACAAAAGAGCTATTTGTTAAAAATATATAATAACATTCAAAGAGTCTTATAATTAAATGATGATTAACATTTCTAATTTTGTTTTCTTTTTTAATTTTGTTTTATTGCTTAAAAGTATTACAAAGAGTATTACATATGTCTCTTTTTTTTCCACTTGACCTTCTCCCAGCCTCCCCTACCCCCCAGTGTCTTGTGTCCATTGGTTATGCTTATATGCATGCATACAAATCCTTCGATTGATCTCCTAAAGATAACAAATTTAACAAAAATTTGAGTTTAGGATAATTAGTGATGATTTCAGCTGGATTATCCTGCTTGTTGGCAAATAGTAACCAAGATAGTTTTTTTTCAAAGTGAGTTAGTGCTACTAATTTGTTGGTCAATGTGTATCACAGTAATTAAAGGTCACCCAAAAAAGTGAATTTTAGTTTGATTCATCTTCCAGTCTTGTGCTTAAGTATGAGAGTAATAGGACTTGGAGGGGATGTCTTAATAGGAGAAAGTAAAGTTGTAAAACAAGGCAGAAATGTAGCAGAGCTTGACTTAATTGGAAGTCATTGTCAACAGACTTTTCATGTATTATAAAAGCTTTAAGCCACACAGAGAGGGAAAGGGGGGCTGAGGAAGTTCAAATCAGGCTGAATTTTACAGGAGAGAGAGAAAGAAAGAGAGAGAGAGGTAAATCCTCTGGTGAGTTGAGAAATGGCTTTGGTAGAAACTGGATAATTATACAAAGATATTGTGCAAGAACCTAAGTGCATGTATTTGTATGAATGTGTGGTAACTTACTCTGCAAGGTTGTATATCCCTAATGAAATTTGTAAATTTCAAGGAGGTTTAAGTATTCCAGATGCTGCTCTAGACAGAAATTACAAGCATGTATTAGGAGTCCGTTAATGTCCTCAAGTTGAAAATCACCAGTAACACACCTGTAACTAACCAAAGTGGAGGTTATTAACTCACTGTAATGATGAAGAATATTCAATATAGGAAGCCCCAGGGTGTATCATTAAGAGGATATTTGAAAGCACGTATTTTAGAATTTGGATTTATATTAAGTGATTTCTAGGTAGGGATCAAGTAAGTAGGTCTTTGGTTTGGGTTGGATGCTATCGGGATGTGGAAGTACTAGTAAGTCCATGATTGGCTTTTGAATAAATCTCATCTAAATGGTTGGTAAAATGAAGCTGGGCTGAAGCTGCAACAGGTAAAGGAGCCATTAAAGGGAAATGTTTGCTCATTTTTATGCTTTGGACAATGTTCTTGATTTTATGATTAGAGAGTGCTTCTATTTTTGATTTGATCCATCATGGTCACCGAGTGGCCTTGTCTGAGTTGGTGTTCTGTGAAATTGTTTATATTCAATAGAACACCAAACACCCAGCTGTGAGGGCAGCTCCTGGCAACACCAAGGTTTAACTGATAGTGCCAAGACATTGCAGGGTATCAGGACTGCTGCTCTGTTTCTCCAACTAAAGAAAGATAACAAGAGTATAAAAAGACAACATGAATTTTAGGAATCAAGTGAAGCTCACCATGGATAAAGGCACAGGAATGTGTGTGCTTGCTAGATGTAACTGAAAGTCAAGAAGAGTAAGTTAATAGAAGAATCAGATATGTTACTGGTTTTGAGGTCAGAAAATACACTAGTACTCTGCCACCAAAATGCTGAGATGGCAGTTTATGGACTAAGAAACTTGAGAAAACATAACTTACTAGTTTTTGTTGGGTTTTTTTTTACATTGCCAGATTTCTTCATAATATCTGACAGTTGATTTTATAGCTGTCTCCAATATGCATCTCAGTATAGTACAGAATAATGCTGATGTCTGATAAGTGAATTTTAATGTCAGATTGCCTGGGTTCAGATGATTACTCTCCAACATTTTACCACGTGTAATCTATATCAAGTTTAATTTTATGCCTGTGTTTTATATTTATAATTTGGTAATATCAATACTAACTACTTCACAGAGTTGATTTCAGGAATAATATAGCATTTTAGTATATGTGCTGCCAAAGCGAGCACAATCTCCCCCCTGACCTGGCTGGCCCCCTGATCGGTCCCAATGGGGGGGGCGGCCGGCTAACCTCCCACAGACCCTCCCTTCCCCCCCACCAACCAATCTCCTGTAGCCCCTCCCCCCAGCTGGCCAACCTCCCAGGGTTCCCTCCCCCTAGCCGGCTGGCCCCTCGGATCGGCCTCGATCGCTGGCCAGGTCAAGGGACCCCACCTGCACACAAATTCGTGCATCAGGCCTCTAGTTTACTAATAAAAAGCAACTTCAATATCCATTATTCCTTTTAACTAATACTTCATAGGTAGAAAAGGTAGTATTTAACTCAAATAGCTAGAATGAAAAGCAAAATAGAAAAGCTAACATAAGCCTCTAACAAAATCCATATGACCATCACACCAACAAGTTTCCCTATTATGGAAAATGACAGTGAGGGCTGTGACCTCTGTAGAAAGACAGCTAGAATTCCAACCATATGCCAAGATGGCAGCTGGCTATATGCAAATGAGGGAGGGTGCTATTTTCCTTCTCCACAAAGAGAATTATAACTTGAGTTCTTGGAAAAATCTTAAAACTAAAATAATCATTCAAAGCTGTATTCAATTAAAGTGCATAGCTATCCTATCTAATAAAGAGAGAATATGCAAATTGACCATCATGCTGTCACAGAGATGGCAG
>NW_006299714.1:317143-328948 GCF_000327345.1 Myotis davidii
AATATAGCATTAAGGGCACTTAAAATCAATGTAAGCTTCTATTATTATTTCATTAATTATGTTCATATATATATATATATCCCCTCGGATCGGCCTCGATCGCTGGCCAGGTCAAGGGACCCCACCTGCACACAAATTCGTGCATCAGGCCTCTAGTGTACTAATAAAGAGCAACTTCAATATCCATTATTCCTTTTAACTAATACTTCATAGGTAGAAAAGGTAGTATTTAACTCAAATAGCTAGAATGAAAAGCAAAATAGAAAAGCTAACATAAGCCTCTAACAAAATCCATATGACCATCACACCAACAAGTTTCCCTATTATGGAAAATGACAGTGAGGGCTGTGACCTCTGTAGAAAGACAGCTAGAATTCCAACCATATGCCAAGATGGCAGCTGGCTATATGCAAATGAGGGAGGGTGCTATTTTCCTTCTCCACAAAGAGAATTATAACTTGAGTTCTTGGAAAAATCTTAAAACTAAAATAATCATTCAAAGCTGTATTCAATTAAAGTGCATAGCTATCCTATCTAATAAAGAGAGAATATGCAAATTGACCATCATGCTGTCACAAAGATGGCAGCACCCACAGCCACAAGATGGTGGTGCCCAGTCCCCTCAGCCCCACGGGGGGTGGGGGGGAGGAGCATGGCAGGCACATGGTACAGCCGGACCTGCCCTCAACCCCCACAGCTGCCCAGGGCCAGCCCGAGGTGCAGGCAAGCCTCGGATGTCAGCTGCCTAGCTGCTCAGGGTGGGCCCGAGGTGCAGGAAAGCCTCAGATGGTGGCTGCCCAGCTGCCCACGGCCGCCCGAGGCTCAGGTAACCAGGGCCAGCCAAGGCTTGCACTGCCAGCAGTGGCAGCAGCAGAGGTGTGATGCGGGCATCGCCTTCCTCTGATCACTGGGTCGCCTCCCGCCCCTGAGGGCTCCTGGACTGTGAGAGGGGGCAGGCCAACCTGAGGGACCCCCACTCCAGTGCATGAATGTTCATGCACCAAGCCTCTAGTAGATAATAATCTTGACTCTGCCTATCATATCCAAATGTTACAAACTAAAACAAAGCCTTGGTATATCCCCAGAAGTGTCTGGGAAAATAAGCAGACAATTTTTAACAGTCAAGAAAGTTGTTTGATTATCAAAACATCAAAATGCTTAATGATTTGGTGAAGGAGAAAGCAGTCTATTGTTTTGGCATGAAAAAGAATTGTAGGTAATATTTTGCCCATTAAAACACTGAATTAATAAAATGGTTCCCTAGACAACGTTTTAAAAGAATTTCATAAATGAAATTCATATAAATGAAATAAATATATCATGGCACATGTAAGAAAAAAAAATTAAACGAAATAAGTTTTTTTTGAGGAGGATCATGGAAAGCATACCAGCGATAGCCAAAACTGGATTTCAGGCTGAGCTGTATCCTTTAACAGGGTGACTCATTCTGTATTCTTATTCAGGGACATATTTGAAATAGTCTATTTTCCTGATTGAATGGTCTCAGAGCCACTGAATTTCCAAGCTTATTGTCTTCATTGTTTCCCCTTTCTTTGTGGAGGTTATTGTAGAAAATTGTCTTAAATATATTCATACAAATCTTCCCCTTGCACAAATGTTCAGCATCTTTCTGGTTTCTATTCTGATCACAATATATTGTTCACACCAAAGTAGGCCAATATATATGAGTAAAATACATCAACATGTCTATTTTCCTGTGTGTCTGCACAATTGTCAGAGCCTCGTCTGACATTTACAAAGAACTGAGCTTGTGAATTTCCTGCATTTCTGCCCCCCAAACCTTGCTCTTCCTCCAGTGTCTGTCGCTCAGGAAATAATACTTATCCTCTCATTGCTGGATCCGGAAACACAGACATCCTTTAAAAAAGACAGCTATTAATGATGACTCTGCCAAAATTTGAAGTCATGTAATGCCATTCTCCATCTCAACACTGTCAAACAAATCTTCTTTTCACTTAGAATAACCCAGATTTCTTACTTGGACATACAAAGCCCTAATGAGCTGACTCTTGGTCACTTCTCTGACCTCACCTGTTATTCTCAAAGTAAGTCCCTCCACTCTAACCAGGCCACCTGTAGGCAATTTCTCACACATTCCTTAAAGCCTTTCCTAATTTTCTATTTTCCCCTTGCTACCTGGCTTGGTGCCTTATTTTATTTAAATGATATCCCTTTCAGCGAGGCCTTCCTTATTTGCCCTATCTAAAGCAACCTCTATAACTGTGTCTACTTCTTGTGAATCACTCAAATTCTAGTTTAAAGTACTTAAATGCCAGTGTGTGAATCTCCATGTTCTTATTTTGTAAGGGTGCTTGTGATAGTGCTTTTTAACATAATGTGTGCTGGTAAATGTTTACCTGAAACAATGAATAAAAGCCCTAGTAGTGTTTGTTGATTTCTGAGGTGCAAATGGCTCCTAATTTCAAGCTACCAACATTATGCCACTGAACTTGAAGTTGGGAAGAGATGCTAACAATTGGTTGGAGATACAATATGACTTAACTCCAGTATAAAAGAGAACCGTAACATCAATGCTGCTTGAAATATTGGAACAACTTATGACTTACAACTTTTATAGTGTCAGCAGTGTTCATTGCTGGGGTAAGGGGTAAACTATTGTCTCATTAAATGACTGACGTGATCTTTTCCCTTTTTTTTTTTTTAAATCCTCACCCAAGGATATTTTTCCATTGATTGAAAGACAGAGAAATATTGATGTGAGAGAAACATATCAATTGGATGCCTCCTGCACACGCCTAGCCCAGAGCCCAGGGCCAGGGAGGAGCCTACAACTGAGGTACGTGCCCTTGACCAGAACTGAACCTGGGACCCTTATGTCCAAAGGCCGACGCTCTATCCACTGAACCAAACCAGTTAGGGCTGAAATGGTCTTTTTCTACCGTAAAATAACCTGGCCTATCTTGATTTTTGGCAGTCAAGCAAATGTGTTATTACAAAGTTCACAGGCCTTGTGATAAAAATACACAGATTGCTCAGGAGAACAGTTTCTGTGTATAGAACTAAAACCATTGAAAATTCTTCTGAAAATCTTTAAAAGGGTAATATATAATGTAATACAAATAATAATTGTTATCCATTATTTGTTGCTTTGTTCCAGAAACTGCTCTAAGCACTTTTTATCCCTGGGTATATTTCATCTCTAAGCACTTTTTATCCCTGGGTATATTTCATCTTATTTATCCAATAAATCATATAGGAATATGCTGTTATTATCTCCAATTTATAGTTATTCATCAAGAGATTCAGGGTACTTAAGGATTTTTTCCACTGCAGATAGTTAGGAGTTGTGGAATTTCTTTCTTAAAAATGTCTTTCTCTTCTCTATAGAAAACAAAAAAGTATACAACTTTCCCCTTGTTCAAGGAAAGGTAACATAAAATCAGAATTATGTGTCTCCTTTCAAGCAGGGATTCAGTATTATTTAATGAAAATATAAAACAAGTCACTAGGACTTAAAATACATCATTGTTCAGACTATATTTAAAAAGCACTTCTCTCTGCTGATAAATTAATGATACCTAATATTTATGATGCAGGTCTTTAAACAATAGACCTATGTGCTAAGTAATCAGAATAGATAAATAGACAAAATTAATTTGATTCTTCTAGTTGTGGCCAATTTCTTCAGGGTTTATTTTTTTAATCGCAAAAGACTTCCAGTTCAAAACATAAAGACTCTGTTTATCATTACACATCTACAAATACATCTAAAATGTACCCTTTAAACTTTAAACTTAAGAGAATTCCTTTAGTCACACAAAACATGTTTTTAAAGAAAATAGTGTTATTTCACATATGTTTTACTTAAAGTTGTAAATTACCAGGATAACTTTTTGTCTCATCTTTTTCTCCAAATTGCTATTAAAGAAAACCCCCCCACATATTTTAGCTTCTCTTCAGGTATCTGCTCTGATTTATTGTATCCTTGTACAAAAGCTTGAAAGATTGATGGTATAAATTATTTAAAGAAATATAAAGAAACAAAAGTGCTTTTGACAGTTTTAAACATAAACATTGCAAAGTTTTAAATGTAACAGTAAATAGGAGGGATTTAAGTATCAATTTCTGACTCTGGAGCACATGACATAAATCTAAGAATTACCATATGCTGCCATGCCATAAAATTTTCATAATCAGTATTTGTTGTCTAGTGATATGGAAGCACATAGTTGTTTTATGCTGATGAAATTAAGAATAAAATTATGAAGTAAAATCTTCCTTTGATAAACTGCAATTACACATTATGCGAAAGTACCTTGGCATGCGGTATAGAGGTTTACTCTCAATCATATCAGTTCTTGCTGCAAATGTCATGTTTCATAGAATCAATTCCAGGATATGGAAAAGAAAGGCCAGCATCAGACAGTATCTTTAACTCCAACACCATCAGGAAGGCTCCAAAGATTCTAGTTCCAAATGAATCATTTGGCTGAAATTCCTTTGTAATCATCTGTAGCAAGCTGTTTTTATACATGATTTAATGTTCCAGCTTCTGCTTACTTAAGGGCAAACATCAGCCCCTTGAATAGTAGCCTCAATTGTAATTTATTCAATGAAGAATTCAAGAAAAAAACACACAGCATTTTTCTTTTTAATGGCTGTTTGCTTTCAATTAAAAAAAAATGTGTTGGCAAACCGGAAATGGATAAAAAAAAGAGTTTGAAAGCACAACAAAAAGACAAAATGATATCTTAATACTTAATGCTAGATACATGTCAGAAAAATAACAGTAAAAATTATTTAATGTTCACCTTGCATGACAAACACCAATAACTAGTTAAACATTCTCTATCTTGCGATTAGAATAGAACTCTAGCCAGACAAAGTGGTAAAATTATAAAAAAGTGAGTTCCATACAATCAATTTATCCATTCTTTAAAGAGAGGGGGTTGCATCAGCCTGATCTGCATAGCTCAGAGGTTGAGCATCAACCTATGACCCAGGAGGACATGGTTCGATTCCAGGTCAGGGCACACGCCTGGGTTACAGGCTTGATCGCCAGTACAAGGCCATGCAGGCGGCAGCCCATCAATGATTCTCTCTCATCATTGATATTTCTATCTCTCTCTCCCTCTCCCTTCCTTTTGAAAATCAATACTTTTTTTTTTCCAAAAAAGGGGGAAATGCATTCTCTTGGTCTCTAATCCATCAATATAATACATTTCTATAAATGGCTTTGACATAATGGCATTTTATACTTTAATCAAAGACCCTGTAATGTGTTGGCACCTTGAATTCAGCTTAGGACACCGAAAAAGCATAGAGCTTCACTGCAGATGTGTTGCCCCCATTATCCATCCCAGAGGCACTCATAGCAATGTTTCCCGCATTACCAGTAACTGTGAAGAAAATGTCAGGAAACCCATCTCTCTGCTCTCTAATTCAAAATAGTCTGTCAAAATCTTAACTGATAAAAATTAATACTGCCACAATGCTATCAAACTAGCTCTATCATGATCGTTCTCCTACTGAGGGAATGTTAGAAGATTAATATAGCTTTTTGCTACTAAATGATAGAGTCAGGTATCAAATTCATTAAACTTCATGTTTTGTATGACTTTTTGTACTACCTCATCCTCGGCCCCTCAGTTTCCTCGTGTGGGAAGCCAACTCTCCCACACGAATTGGAAAGGAAGTGGGGAGGCAGCTGGCACCACAGAGACTGGAAGACATGAAAGCAGTCTGCACTTCCCCAGGCATAGGAAAATCTCAGGCTGAAACAGAGAAATGGCCTCTGCCTAATTTCAAATTCTTAAACAAAGAAATACCTGTCACTGTTTTAAAACACTGAGTCTTAGTATCTGCACGCAATAACCAATACCTGGAATATGAGATCAGAGATTTTGTTATAGGGCTTAGAGTTTACACAACTATGAAAGATACTGTTCAAGTAAAGGTGTAGAAAGGGAGAGTTAGAAGTTGAGGGGAGACACTAACCGAAATTAAACCGTTGGTTTGGGTGCACACAAGTTGATATTTCCAAGAAATCTTAGAACCATGCACTTCTAGCTGCTGAGGTAGAATCCTGAAGGGGGAAGTTGTAGAAAAGTTTGTTGGAAGCCATTCCCTCTGTGTAGCGATTGTTTCTGCATCTCTGAGGATTCTCAATTATACAGCTGGTGGTAGGCCTAGCAAGGCAAGCCTTTAGGATGTGGAAAGAAAGCTACTGAAAACTAGAACCTGCTGGGCACACTGGCATTGGTCTTCCACTGTCTGAAGGCAACCATATTATTAATTGCTGCTAATTTCCTCTTTAAAATATTGCACAAGTTCCTCATTTGGGTAGCTTTTACTTGGGACAGTACTGAGAAAAGGATTCTGAAATATATATTTATCAGCATAATAAAGTTGATGAAGTAGATCCAGCATATGTACAATGTATAGCACAGTGTGAGGCATAGCAAAACAATTGCACTTTTTTTTCTTCATTTAGGTAGGTCATCATTTGTCCATATTAATAATTATACTTAGTCTGGCCAGTGTAACTCAGTGGTTGAGTGTCAACCTATGAATGATGATACCTTAATACTTAATGCTAGGTACATGTCAGAAAAATAAGCAGTAAAAATAATTTAATGTTCACCTTGCATGACAAACACAAATAACTAGTTAAACATTCTCTATCTTGCGATTAGAATAGAACTCTAGCCAGACAAAGTGGTAAAATTATAAAAATGTGAGTTCCATACAATCAATTTATATTGCCCTAGCTGGTTTCGCTCAGTGGATAGGGCATCAGCCTGTGGACGGAAGGGCCCCAGGTTTGATTCCTATCAGGGGCACATGCCCGGGGATGTGGGCTCGATCCCAGTGGGGCGTATGCAGGAGGCAGCTGATAAATTATTCTCTCTCATCATTGATGTTTCTATCGCTCTCTCCCATTTCCTTCCTCTATGACAGCGGTTCTCAACCTGTGGGTCGTGACCCCTGAAAATACATCCTGCATATCAGGTATTTACATTATGATTCATAACAGTAGCAAAATTACAGTTATGAAATAGCAACGAAAATAATTTTATGGTTGGGGGTCACCACAACATGAGGAACTGTATTAAAGGGCCGCGGCACTAGGAAGGTTGAGAACCAATGCTCTATGAGATCAATAAAAATATATATTTTTTTAAAACTGTATTTGATTTAGCATTCTTTGTTTAAGATTTAGGATTTTCTCCTAAGCCCTTTAAGATCCTTACAAATGAAATTATAGATACAAAGAACTGAAGTCAAATGAGAAAATAAATGTTTGATATATAAAGAACTATAAAGTGCCTAATAAATTTAAATGATTTTTTCTTGTGAAAATTGCACTGGGGATCATGGTTCAGACTGTAAAGACCAAACTGAACTATTTACTCTTTCATCCTGATTGGGGGGAAACTTGCAGTACAAGCTAACTTGTCCTTTTGCTTGAGAGACATAGAGAAAGAGGAAGAGAGACAGAGAGATAGAGATAGAAATTAGAGAGAGAAAGAAAGACCTTCATTCATAGTAGGTCCTTCCCTGATGACAGAAACCAAAAGAGAGTATGAAGCACCAGAATAACAGAACAAAGAGGAGTCACAAAGTTTTGTATCATCAAGACACAACTTTATGCATTAATACAAGATGCCTACATAAGTGTAAATATCTGAAAAATCTGATTCATTCCAATACCCTGAGGAAAAAATGGAAACTGAGTGTTGTTGGTTCACTGAAATTCTCTATACTCCATTCAATTGGCACAGGAGTAATTTATCTTATAATGCCTATTTTTTATAATAGGGAATATGAGTTAGTTGCATATTTCCCCATTAACTCATAATACTATATAATAATATTTATCCAAACACAGGATAGAAACATATATAAAACAGTATTTGCAGGACTTTTTTTTCAATAATTAATTAAGAAAAAACACTGAATTAAAACAATTCCCCCTAAGAATTGCTTTCACTGTATCCCACAAATTGTGATGTTTCTTTTCACTTCTATCTAGTTCAAAATATATTTTACTTTCTCTTGACATTTATTGTTTGTCCTATGTGTCATTTAGAAGTGTATTGTTAAAGTCCATATATTTGGGGATTTTCCAATTATCTTTCTGCTATTGATTACTAGTTTAATTCCACTGTCATCTGAGATAAGATATTGTGTGATTTCTATTCTTTCAAATTTGTTAAGGTATATTTTATGGCCCCAAATGTGGTATATCTTGGTGAATGTTGCATATGGGCTTGAGAAGAATGTGTATTCTGCTGTTGTTGGATAAAATAGTCTATAGATGTCTATTATATCCAGTTGATTGATGGTGTTGTTGAGTTCAACCATGTCCTTACTGATTTTCTGTCGGCTGGATGTATCCATGTCTGAGAGATGGGTGCTGAAGTGTTCATTCAAGATAATGGATTCATCTATTTTTTTTCTGCATTTCTATAAGTTTTTGCTTCATATAGTTTGACTCTCTGATGTTAGGGGCATACATGGTGAGAATTGTTATCTCTTCTTGAACAATCGATCCATTTATTATGTAAATGTGCTTCTTTATATCCCATATAACTTTGGTTTGTAGTCTACTCTGTTTAAAATTAATATAGTTACTCCTGCTTTCTTTTGATTAGTGTTAGTATGGTATATTTTCCTCCATATGTTTACTTTTCATTTACATGTATCTTTATATTTAAAGTGAGTTTCTTGTTGTCTTTATTGAGCAAGGATTTCTCCGTATTTCCACATTGCTTATATGTCAGTGCTAAGTAGGTTCCCGTGGATGCCCCATGGTGAGGTATCAGGCAGTACTGGAGCCTGAGGGGGGAAGGCACAGGCAAAATAAAATTAGGCTGTTTTCTAGTCAACGCTGGTAAAAACTATGTGAAAATAAGTGCCAGGGAATTGGCTGAAATTTGAAATTCTAACAAAAAGCCAATGAAGAGGCTTCCCTCCCCCCCCCATTGAAATTTACATTATTTACACCCTTTAATTATTCTCATTTCATGAAAATTTCCTTGCTGTCCCCTATTATACATCTTTCTTCCTTATTCAGATTTTTCTATTGTTTATTTATTTTATTTTATTTAAATATATTTTATTGATTTTTTAACAGAGAGGAAGGGAGAGAGATAGAGAGTTAGAAACATCGATGAGAGAGAAACATCGACCAGCTGCCTCTTGCACACCTCCTACTGGGGATGTGCCTGCAACCAAGGTTACATGCCCTTAACCAGAATCGAACCTGGGACCTTTCAGTCCGCAGGCCAACGCTCTATCCACCGAACCAAACCGGTTTTGGCAGATTTTTCTATTTTTTAGAATTGTTTTGTTTCACTGTACCTATTACTGTAGTTGCTCTGTGGGTATATGCATTCCCTTCTTCCATTTAAATTCCCATTTTCCCTTGAAAAAAAATTCTGGTTGATTAAGGGTCTCTTTTAAAGAGATACATTTGCACAATAAAAGGTTATAAGAGCATATTAGGAACTGTTTATTTGAAAAATGGAATGCAAAGAAACTCTTCCTTAAGGAACAACTTTAAAACAAAATTGATGTCTTCCTGTACAGATTAAAAAATAATATGTAGTGCCCCTGGTTTTTTTTCCCTTTCCATTCATTGGAACAAGTGTTTCTTGTTTGCTTTCTTTTTTTTTTTCCTTTTTGGTTATTATTGAAAGAAAGTTACTAAGTCCTGTTATAGCAGTTTAACTAGTATTACTTTGTTAGTAGAGAGATATGTCACTGATATTCCTAAATATTAACTATTTGCATTAAATACCTTTTCTTGTAAATATCTCCATAGTAAATTTATTTTACAAAATAATTTTTGATCAAGCTGATATATAAACAAAAAACAAACAACTTTTTTTCTTCAGAAGGCACGGCACCTTGTCTAAAATATTATGTTTCTTCCCAACCCCCTGCTTTGCTTTATGCTGTGTCTTTGACCAAATCCCAGGTAAACACATTAAGTAAATGCCGATGTAGGATAGTAAATCAATAAAGTACAATCATATTTCCTTTCTCTTTAGGGTTTGGTCTCAGAAGAACAGGGTTCAAATGAAAAATCAGTAATTTGTTCAAGCAAACATCATTAATAATTCCTAAAAGGATAACCTTCCTCTCTTCAACGTCATCAGCATTTGGCATTTCCTATACAAAATAAATATAGAACTTTCAGAAACACAGAAAAAAGAAAAAGTAGTTCAAGTTGCTCTGAATTGAGGACCATAAACATGTTGTTAATGTACATGACACCTCTTGGCAGAATAGGACATCTATATGCTTGAAAGAATGCAGGATATGAGAGGCTAGAACTTGAGATATGGTTTAAAGAGCTGTTATATCACCTCCTCAGTAATCTCATTTTACTACCATGGAACTTGATTCAGTCATTTCTCACTAACACCGTATATATCAAAGTGGCCTCAGGGTTCTGTTAGTCTTTCCCTGGAGGTCCTCATTGTTGACACACTGTAGGAAATGAATATGCATTTTAAAATTAGAGAGTACTACACAGCAAGAGAAGCCATCATTAAAACAAAAGGGTAACTTACTCTGTGGGAGGAGATATTTGCAAATCTTATATCTGATAAGAGGTTCATATCCAAAATATATTGAAGAACTCATACAACTTAAACACAAAACAACAACCTGCTTTAAAATGAGCAGAGAATCTAAATAGATAGTTTTTCAATGAAGACAGCAGATGGCCATCAGGCCCATAGAAAATGTTCAACGTCATTGATTATTAGGGAAATATAAACCCAAACCACAATGAAATATTACCTCGCATCTGTAAAATGTCTATTATCAAAAAGACAAGAAACAAGAAGTAGTGTTAGGGAGGATTTGGAGGAAAGGGAACCCTTCTACACTCTTAGTGGGAACGCAAATTGATGCAGCCACTATAAAAAACATTATGGAGAGTCTTCAAAAACAATTATGACAAGAATTACCAAATGAAACAGCTATTCCATTTCTGTGTGTTTATCCAACAAATATTAAAACACTAGTTTGAGCCCAGCTGGTGTTGCTCAATGGTTGAACATCAAGAGGTCACCAGTTACATTCCCACTCAGGGCACATGCCTGGGTTGTGGGCTCGATCCCCAGTGGGGGTGCATGCGGAGGTAGCCAATCGATGATGTTCCTCTCTCATTGATGTTTCTATCTCTCTATCCCTCTTCCTCTCTCTCTTTCTCTCTCTCTCTCTGAAAATCAATAAAAGCATAAAAAATAAAAATAAATAAAATACTAATTTGAAAAGACATATGCATTTCTATGGTCATTGACCATACACAAGATATGGACACAGACTAAGTGTCCATCAAAAGATGAACGAGTAAAAGAGAAGATGTAGTAGTAATATACTATGAAATACTAAGCCATAAAAAAGAATGAAATCTTGCCATTTGTGACAACATGGATGAACACTTGGTATTTTAGTAAGATGGAAAAAGACAAATTACCATATTTTTTCACTCATATGTAGAATCTAAAGGAAAACAAACAATCAAATTAAAACAAACACACATACATAGAATAAAATGGTGGCTACCAGATGTGAAGAAGGTTGAGCAGGGAGGGAGGGTATAGTGATAAATGGCAACTAGACTTCTGGTGGTGATCACTTTGTAGTACACACTGATATTGAATTACAGTGTTGTATCTGAAACTTATATAATTTGTATACCAATTTTACCACAATAAAAAAATGTGTAGGTTACTAGCCCTGGCTTATAAACTAAGGAAACTATCAGTTGCTTTCAAAGACAGCCAGCTATTGCAATCATAT
>NW_006299714.1:329894-370483 GCF_000327345.1 Myotis davidii
TCTTTATGGAGCAGTGGTATAAGGGGAAAATATTAGATGTTTGAATAATAATTTCTGGATGTAAGCTCTGACCTCATCACTTACCTTCTGTGTGAATATGGAAAAATCTCACTTTCTTCATCCATGCAATGGAAATTATAATTACTACAAGGTTAATTACCATGTTTGTCTATTATTAGATATGATAGATATTTCATTGCCACTTCTATATTTGTTATACATGGCTGAGTTTTGGGAGAGAAAAGATATTACTGAAAGAAAATTTCTAGGTGAGACATATACTCTACTTTTTGCCTTACTTGGAACTAAACCAAGGCTTGTTTTCCATTTCTTAACTCTTAAGATGAGTGGATATTCTGTCATTACACCAAGAGGAAGAACAATTTAGCAGTGGAGATTTGGGAACATTAGGGTGAATAAGATAGCATTTCTTCCTGCCAGAAGTTGTTTTCATTGGAAATGTCTTATTTTTAGCTTTAAGTTGATTTTTCTTTATTGGGATATGGCTTATTCCTTTTAAAATCAGACTCCTGAAATAACTCTTAACTATTATGAGAGTGCATCCTGGAACTAATACAGGTGATCACTGTATATATCTGTGTAACATTGAGCAAATTATTCAACTCCTCTCACCTCCATTTTCTCTTTCACAAAATGGAGATTTAAAAAAAAAAGCATCTGTCTTGTATGTTTTTTGTGAGTATTAAATAAAATGGTAGACACATAAAGTTCTTATGCATGCATTCAATAAGAGCTATTAATACTATCTCAGATAATGTCTTTCTTTATTTTAATCATCTCTAGAAAATATACGGCTCAAGTTTAGTCCAATCCTCTTCAGTAGTTACATTCCATAATTATCAATTAGTTTTGCTTTTTTGTTAACCTAAATATAAATAGCCAAAGTGAGAGACAACAAGCATTTATTTGATATCAAAGAATTGCAAATGGGAACACAGATTTCAGGCAGAAACCCAAATTATGTCCTAATTCCAAGGTGAAAAGATGGAGTTTTTATGAGAAAAAGGAAGGGAAGTAATTACATAAATAAAGACATTTCCACTGGTGCTAGCAAGCTGTTTAGTTATACTTGCCGGTTACCAAGTGTAAAGACTGTCCATAACCACTTGTCCTTGTGGTCAGGATATCTGCTTTTCTATGTTGGTTTAGCTCAGTCCAAAAGTTATTTGTCCAGTTCAAACGACCCAAAGATGGAGTGACTACTTCGGCTGCATTTTAAAATGGCTCCCCTGATTTCAGGCTCCCACACCTTCAGGTGGCTCATGAAGGTCAGTAAAACTCATTGAAGTCAACAAAATTGACTCAGTGTGTTCTTTTGTCTTTACAAATTCCTTTGACTTTATTTTAAGGTCCCTTCTTTTCTCCTCCATCATGTGCTGTGCTCTTATTAGCCTTTTAAAAGAATTTCCTTCTCAAGAAAGCCTTTCCCAATTCATTCCCTCTGACCAAGGTCCTCCCAGCATTTAAACTGTGTATATTTACAATTTGATTGTAAACTAAATTCTTATGTCATTGAAAGAACAGATTTATTTATTTTATAATACTCCATGCTTTTAAGCAACTCTTACAGATGATAAGTGCATAGCAACACATGATGGGAACTTTTGATTTCTCATAAATGATACCTTGCCATAACATGTATGAAAATTCTATTCACAATGTTTAAATTTCCTTTATTGATATGATAATTGCCTTTTGAAAATGATCTTTTTCATTAACATTTTAATAGATTTTTTCCTAGTAATAGGGCAAATAAGTCATTAAATTTTGAAAAGTACACAGAAATGTATATATTTCATGTTATAGTTGGGATTAAAAGCCAGGAAGAAGCCCTTTGTCCTAAAAATCTGGTGGCTTATGGTTCAGAATTCACCTCAGACCTATAAGATGAACTTTGTTTTTATCATTTTCATGACTATTTTTTCTATCACTAATCAATTTATACTCTACATATAAATAGAGATCTTGATAGAGATTAAAATAAATTAAACATGGCTTAGTGAACTGATTTGATTGGGTTTCATATGTCCTTCAGATTGCTATAAAACATCATTTACATTTCAGGATGCTTCTCATTAAACTGGCCCCTTGGTGAAACCTGAATGGATTTCCAGTTGATATCTGATTCCCCTAATATCTCATTCTCATTGTTAACACAATTGCATGCCAGTAATCACACTTATTTCTAACACAGTCAATGTTGCATCAAAAATGTTTCTGAGAGCACTGGAGGGTAAAGTACCTGCACTCTAAAATAGAAAATTGTCTATATTTTACCTATCAGTTCATCTCTAGAAAATAAGTTAAATGTTCTGAGATAAGGCCATCAGCTTTACCTTGTTGATTTAATGAATATGAAATTACAGCAATGTTGGAGAGCTTTATTTACCCATCTCCTTCAACACTAGTAAAAGTAGATAGACATCATTAATAACTGGAATGAATGTGTTACCATTGTAATTAGCTAGTTGTTAATACTGTAATAGGAAAGGAGCAAAAGGGAGGCCAAACTTTATAAGCATGGCCATCTGGGCAGCTTCACCAGGAAGCCACAATTTCACACGCTCTAGGAAACCACTGGTCCATTCCCCACAGATCACTGGGGAGAGGAGTCCAACAATAGAGGGATGGATGTATGCACAGGAAAGTTGGGGTGATATGGGGAAGATGCCTGTCAGTGAAACCTGGGAACAGAGATCATTGGCTAGAGGGAGCAGAGCCACTGCAAGCCCACAAAAATTTGGGGACACATAATCCCAAAACAAAGGAATTCTCACGCTCTCTTGGCTCTTGGCTCTTGTGGTTCTCTTGTTCCTCTAGCTTTGCTCCTGCCCATGTTCCCTCCATGGCCATATGACCCTGTGTATTCCACATGCAACTGACTGTCAGACTGCAGCTGGGAACACAAACTAAACTAGCCTGATGCTAGATTGGACTGTGCAACTATGGAGCGAAAACTCTGGGCAACACCTTTAATCCTAGCTCTGTTTAAAGCAAAGTGGGACCTTTTCCCATGCAAGTAAATATCACTCATTCTTCTGTGTGAGTCTCAGAAAATTCATTTTCTCATGACATTACAAGAACCCCATTTCCACCGGCAACTGGTGGGGGAAACTCCCTACTGATAACGACTGGACATATCCAAAAGTCACAAGTTATATGGAATTTTGCCCAATAAATATTTACCCAACATACATGGTTGTCAGTACTCTTCTTTTACCCCAGTAGCTCTTAAAAATCAAGAGAAGTAATCTAACTCAATCAAATAAAGCATCATAAGTGTCAATTTGCCTTCTAGAACTTTCATAATGATTTTATCTGTATATCCTTGCCCATAAGTATTTGTATCTTACCCTTTTAAATTATTACTTTGTTGTTAATATACAAAATGATTTAATACAATGGTATTAGTGAAAATTTTGAAAATAAATGAATTATACAGGTAGGTCTGTACTCATTTTTTTCTAACTCAAAAGGATGTGAGATAGTACCAGGTTAGACTATAAAAACTGTTACTTCTCAAAACCTTACATTTCCTTTGACAGTAATATGTTAATTTCCTAAATGTCCTTCAATTCCAGGATTTAGATTAATAATTTAATGCTAATACCTAATTTGTGTTTGAAAAGTTTTATTGTTCTTGCACCCTTCTATAAGCTCTACTGGGAAATCATTTCTCCTTTACAACAATTCTATGAAGCATGTGGTATTATTAGATGAATATTAGAGATACAAAATTCGAGTTCTGGCTTGCCTAATATTAACCAGCCTTTATGTTACCCAGTTTTGAGATCCAGCTCTTAAAAAACAAGCTTCACAGCCTGGACTGTCATCAAAAATCTTAAACTGGCCATGATTTATATGAGATTTATATGAGATGTGAGATATATTCACTCTTAGCCTGTTCCTTTTCTGTCGGTGGCTGTAATAATATGGTATTTTGCCAAAAAAATAATTTAAATAGGAGAATATAAATGGATGATTTTGATTCCTAGCATTCAGGAGAATGTAACTCTGTGAATTCCTGATACGTACTAAAAAAATTAGAGACATACATAAACTTAAAAGCCTTCCTTCTTTAGCACAATTCATTCCAATTTCAATTTAATGCTAGACCTCAACAGATTTACAATTAGCATATATAAATTTAGGACTTTGAAATATCAAAAAACATATCCATTTACAGAATGAATGAATAATGAAAGAATAACTGAAACCTGACTAACTCAGAAGCTCACTGCTCCCCAATTCTTCTAGTTCCTTTATTCTCTTAGAGCTTTCTCTAGGCGACACCAGGTGTCTGGCTCCCTAAAGTTCTTTACCTAGCCCCTCTGGTAAAAAGTTCCCTAACATTTTTCCACTCACTTTCCATTTTGGGACTTATCCATTCCCTTGTTTCCATACTACTTGTACAGTTTGTATATTTGTTTCTGCCCTGGCCTATAATTGAACACTTATTTGTATTAATTAAGTAGAATTTTGTTTATAAAGCATATTTAATATGGGTAACCCAAAGAGTGCATTATCCATGCTATATTAAAAGTAAAACACACCAATTAGTAGCTTTTCCTTTCCACTCCCATTTACTGTTAGACTCTGGGTAGAGGATGGATTACTGCTATTGGACTAAATTATAGTTGTTATATTGAATATGTATTTACTCATGCAGTTTTGTCTAATGTCAATCGTTGTGTTTCCTTCAATTAATGTTTTCTTCAGCCAAAAAGAAAAAAGACAACAACTCTTATTTGGATTATGTTTCTTTAGTTTCCCTGGACAAGACAATCTTTAATCTTAATTATAATAATTCACCTTTAGCAGTCTTTATTGATAGCTTAAGGAAGGAGAAATACTTTCCCTTCTACCCTTTTAAGATCTTGGCTGAGACCCCACTGTAATCCTTTATAGTAAAAGCCTAATATGCAAATAGACTGAATGGCTAAACGACAGGTTGCTATGACACGCACTGACAACCAGAGGGCAAATGCTCAATGCAGGAGCTGCCCCCTGGTGGTCAGTGCTCCAAAAGTCAGGCTCACAACTGGCGAGTGCAGTGGTGGTGGTGGGTGCCTCTCCTGCCTCCAAGGCAGCACTAAGGATGTCCAACTGCCGGCTTAGGCCTCAGCCATCAGTCAACATTCCCCAAGGCCTCCCAGACTGCAAAAGGGTGCAAGTCAGGCTGAGGGATCCTGAGTGCATGAATTTCGTGCACCAGCCTCTAGTAAAAGATAAATGAACTGAAGAAAAATAAACAGAAGTTTCATAACATGTGTAACAGGAAAGCTGAGTAACTCTCCAAAATGGCCCACGCCACCACCTTAAGCTAAAAGAAGATAAGGTGTGGGAAGGAAGGGTCCGGGGGAGGCCAGCGGTAAGAGGTTACCAGGAAATGCACATGCACAGTGAACAAGGGTAAGGCAATGCAGATTTTTTATGTTCTTGCCTTCTCCACTGATAACAGTTGCTAAAGATTTTCTGAAGATTTAGAATCATCTTTCTCTTCCTGGTAGAGAGAGGGAAAGGGAACATTCTTACAAGTGGAGAGTTCCAGACTGAATATAAATGTTTCTTACAGCGGGGTAATTTCTATCTGCTTTTCAGAGCTTCACCTGTGTCTGCTTTGAACATACAAGACAAACAAAAGCTCATATACACAGACAACAGTATGGTAGTTACCAGAGGGAAAGGGGATAGGTGGGTAGTAAAGGGTAAAGAGGTCAAATATATGACAGATGATTTGACATGGGGTGGTGGGCACATAATGCCACATGCAGATAATTTATCATAGAATTGTACACGTGAAAACTAAATAATTTTATTAACCAATATAACCCCATAAATTTAATAAAAAATAAAAAATATTAACCAGATCAAAATAATCAATATGCCAGAGGCATATATTTTGGGGGTGGTATATTTTGCTCTCCTTCAATAGAAACAAGACAAATTTAAAATAGCACATTAGGTAAGGCAGAGTAAAACACACAAAAAAATAAAGAAAATAAAAATGTGATAATCTTTTTGCATTTGCATAAATTTATTTCCCAAGCTTGATTCTCATCTAATTTTTCTTTGTACATAGACATACTAGTAAGCCTATGATCAAGAGTCAAAAATCAAACTAATATGAGCTTATATTTTCCACTAGACATCCGGTGCACAAAATTTGTGCATGGGTAGTATCTGTAGGCCTGGCCAGTGATCAGGGCCAATCTGTGGGGCAAACAAACCGGAGGGGTGAAAGGGGGGCGGCGCCAGCCCACAGAGGGAGGCGACTGGTCGGGTGATTGGGAATTCCCTGCTGGCACCTGCCTTGGCTGGCCTGGGGCTTATGGGCTGGGGGCAGCTCTTGCATTGAGCATCTGCCCACTGGTGATCATTTCACCATTCAGTTGATTTGCATATTAGACTTTTATTATATAGGATAATTACATTTTAAAAAGACCTACAAAGTCTGGAACTCAGTAACGTTTTCATTAAGGGGTGATTGGGAATTCCCTACTGGCACCTGCCTTGGCTGGCCTGGGGCTTGTGGGCTGGGGGCAGCTCTTGCATTGAGCATCTGCCCACTGGTGATCATTTCACCATTCAGTTGATTTGCATATTAGACTTTTATTATATAGGATAATTACATTTTAAAAAGACCTACAAAGTCTGGAACTCAGTAACGTTTTCATTAAGTGTAACATCTATTTGTTTCCTAATCTGTCCTTAAAATGGTAAAGAAGGAATAAAAAGGTAACTTTTAGCTGTTATGATTTGATGAGAAAGCCAATATCTTGTTTATAAATAACAGATTGAGACACTGTTGTTTGACATTGTGAGCATGAAAGTATTATTGTCATTGTTTTCACCTTTCTCACTGTTCTCATAAATGTAAGAAAATTAAAGTATCTATAAATTATTACTGACAAACTTTGTTTTTTTTTTTAACCAAAGAAAATATCCTGTTACTTCCTCTACAAATTCTATGCTCCAATTCATCATTTCTCAACAATAACCAGAGCCAAGACAAATTGCTGCGAGATGGTGTTGCATTATTTCTGGATGACAGAGGACAGAACCCAGCCCCACCTCCCCACTTCTGTTGCCATGGTTTTCAAATTAGATGCTTCCATGGTCAAACAGACTCTCACTGTTCTATTCATCACCATTTAACTACAAGAGGCACTGAGCACATCTATGATCTCTTTTGCTCATAATGGCAGACAGAATGAACATAAATGATTAGAAAACACCACCTGCTCAGTGCTTAATGCAGGAGGAAGAAAGCAGCTGTGCCATTTAGGATGGAAAACACATTAGCTTAAATGCAGCATGCCACTTATACAACCAACCACAAAAATTTTGCAAGATACTGAGGGTATAGGACGAAATATTGTGGGACAGACAGTACTGGCTTTCTATTTGGGAATTTCTGTCTGAAGACTGTCAAGCGCAGAGTGACTGATGGGGCCTCTATGAAACTTCCTCCAGGTCTCAGTACTTGCTATTTGGAATATGAAAATAAGGTTCTTGTGAAAGCAACCAGTCATCTATCAAGAGCATCAGAAGGACCAAATATGGCCTACAGAGCCCTTTGTTGTAGCTACAGCTGCCCTCTTGTAAAGAGTGAGGAAAACGATTGTTTTCAGCAGGCTTTCATTGATGCCAAATTTCATAACTCAGCACTATTTTCATTTATCTCCACAATGACATAAGAAGGCTACAGATCATATGGGCTGACACCTTAATTTTTGTGCAATACAATTCACTGGAGTCACTGAACTCTGAGTGGACAGAGTAGTCACTAATAAACCAAAGTTGCCTCTTGCAACTCCTAGCATGCTAACCAGAGGATGAAAGATTCTCCTTTCTTTCAGTCACTTTATAATCTTTTTCCAGGTTTCGCCTTCAATTAGGCAAGTGATACCTAATCTAATAAAGTTGCCTGATAAGTAGTTATAGATTTTATTTAAACAAATTGATCTTTACTATTATATTTTATGTATATGACATATAAGCCTCAACTACCTGGTTTGTTTTGGGGCCTCATATTCTTATGGAACCACATATGTACATACATTATAAATTTGGTGATTTTCTCCTGTTTATCTCAAATCAATTTGATTATTAGATCAACCAGAAGAACTTATAGGTGAGAAGGAAAATTATTTTTTTCTTCCCCTGCAGTTCCACTGTTATATGTGTCTGTTTTTATGTAAATACCAATTTTGATTATTACTAAGTATATCTTTTTAATATAGTATGAAATCAAGAAATGTGATGCCTCCAACTTTGTTCTTCTTCAATGAGATTGCTTTGGCAATGTGGAGTTTTGTGGTTTCACACCACATTTAGGATTGTTTTATTCCATGTCTGTGAAAAAACATTGAAATTTTTGTAGCATTGCATTGAAACTATGGATGGCTTTGGGTAGTAAGTTTGGACATTTTAACAATATTAACAATTCCGATCTCAGATCTTGGCTCCTAATGCCATCTCCTATTAGAAGAATTACTGTTTTTGTTTTGTTTTGTTTTAGATATGTTTTTAATAGAGTTTAGAGCAAGAGAAAGGGAGAGGGATAGAGAGATAGAAACACTGATGAGAAACATCATCAACTGGCTGCTTCCTGCATGCCCCACACCGGGGATTGAGCCCACAACTCAGACATGTGCCCTAACTGGGAATCGAACTGGTGATCTCTAGGTTCATGGGTCAATGCTCAACCACTGAGCCACAGAAAGAAATAATGTTTTTCATGCCATAAATTTAAGAAATTTTATAACCCATTATGTAAAATTAGAAAGAAGAGAATGCTATTGCTTATAGTAAAACACCAACTAATAAAAAGTAGAGAAAATAACAGACCTAGAAAACACTATTTTGACATCATATTAATAACTGAATTAAGCAAAGAGTGACACAGTAACTCTACAATGGAGAAAACTGGAGATCACTATCTTAAACAATTAATCAAAGTGCACATTCCCAATAATAAAACAAACCAACATCATGTGCCTCTTAATATGATGCATTTGGAATTAATTCTACTACTTTTGTAGTATTCCAGTTAAAAATGTATTATCTAAGTTTCAAGAGGAGGAGTTACCAGATAAACTCACATTGAGACCATTCTAAAAAGTAAATTTGGAAGACAATGACAGGCAAAGGAATTTTTCTAGATGAAAGAGATTAAGGGAACAAATAAATGCAATGTGTAATAGTGACTTGAAACTTTAAAAGAAAATAAAAATAAAAAATATTATTGGAATAATTGTTGAATTTGAATATAAACTATGGATTAGAGAAAAGTCATGTTAATGTACTTTTTATTTTAAAATTGTCAATATATTTTTTTATTTTGATAATAGTCAACATATATTATTTTCTTTTGATAATTGTACTGTAATTTTTTCATAGGAAAGTATTTTTCTTAGAAAATGTACCCTGAAATATTCACAGGTATTTTATGTAATTTTTGAAAAAACACAAATAAAAAGAAAAGTTAAAAATATATTGTTTATTTAAAAAAGCAATAATTATAGGAATAGTCTTTTTCAAATGCTATTGAATTATCCAAATATTAAAAAATCAACATATATACATTTAAGTGATACAATAAAATATTGGGACATCAGAGGAATGGCAGCTTGAGAGATTTATTTGCTCTCTCTCCTTGAAGTTTCAACTATTTGAACAGGTATAATTCAGCAAAGAATTCCCTGCTCAACTGCACAAACATGTCTGAGAGATTGGCACATTGAAACTACTAAGGTGGGCAAGTGGGAGCAAACAGGGGTGGCAAGAAGGGAGAAGAGCCTTGACAAGCCAGAGACGCAGCCCTGCAGCCCAGAACTCACTGTGAAGCTCAGCTGGAGAGGGGAGGAATCAGGATGTGACTGGCACTTCCTTCAGCTGGGAGAAGAGAAGAGATTTCGTGAGCATTCCAGCGGGATTGGGCAGTACTAGCTGCATCTGAGCCCAGTGACCTGGGCAGAGATAAAGCACAAAAGCGCAGCTACAGTGGTCTGGCAATCAGCATTCCGGACAGAGAAACAAAGCCATGGCTCTTGAACATCTGTCTGTCTTTAACCTACCAGAGCTGCCTCCCCTCAGCTGTTGTTTTGGGTTACAGAGCACAGTTATGTGCAAACCAGAGAACTGGTAATAGAGAAACTTTTTCCCTGAGTGAAGGGCACACACTGTGATTAATCACTGCAAAGGTCTGCTGGATGCCTTTACTGAGAGGGCAAAGCAACAAAGGATTCAGCCAGGTTCCCCCAGCTCACCCTCCTCTACCCCACCCCCGCCGCCCTCGCCACCCCAAACATCAAGGGCTGCATTGTCAGGGGTGACAGGCTGAACAACATTGGACTTCACAGATTTGGAGCCCCATGACCCACTGTGTTTCCGTGCAGAGATGGCCCTGAGACCAAGGCGATCTGATCACAGGGGAGGTGCCCACCTCCCTGCGAGCACAGGCCATTTTCTATCACTCAGCAGAGATTGGACAAGCCATAGAAGTGCAAGAAAGCTTAAAAAAAAAGTGTGATTAATTGCCTCCTACTGGATAACAATAGAAAGACTTCTTATCAACCTACTAGGGAAATGCCACTCATACTAAGATGCCTAGAGAGAGAAGGAATCCATCATCAAATACCATGAATAATCAAGTAAATGAGGCAGTTCAGAAAAAAAAAATCCAGAAAATAAACTTAAAAACATGGAAATATGTGACTTAAATGACAGAAAATTCAAGGTTAAAATTCTGAAATAACTCAACAAAATGCAAGGAAACACAGGTAAAGCAGTTTAATGAACCCAGAACCAAAATCAATGAACAATACGAGTACTTTTCCAAAGAGACTGAAACTTAGAAAAGAACCAAATAAAAATTCTGGAGAGGAAGTACTCAATAAAAGAGATAAAAATGAACTAGTGATCCCTGGCGGGGTAACTCAGTTGGTTAGAGTGTCGTCCCAATACACCAAGGTTGTGGACTTGATCCCTGGTCAGGGCAAATACCAGAACCAACCAATGAAAGCATAAATTTGGAACAACAAATTGATCTCTCTCTCTCTCTGATAAATAAATATATTTTTAAAAATAGCCCGGCTGATGTGTGGCTCAAGGGGTTGAGCGTTGACCCAGG
This sequence comes from Myotis davidii, assembly GCF_000327345.1. Lineage (NCBI taxonomy): Eukaryota > Metazoa > Chordata > Mammalia > Chiroptera > Vespertilionidae > Myotis > Myotis davidii. Next base: position 341,053 of record NW_006299714.1, read on the forward strand.
GACCAAAAGGTCACCAGTTCAAATCCCAGTCAGGGTACATACCCAGGTTGTGGTCTCAATCCCCAGTAGGGACATGTGGGAGACAGCCCATTGACGATGTTTCTCTCCTATTGATGTTTCTATCCCTCTATTCCTCTCCCTTCCTCTCTAAAATCAATAAAAATGTATTTTTTAAAAAATGAATGAACTAATGAGCACAGGAAATAGAGTGGACCAGATGGAGGAAATAATTAGTGATATCAAAGCTAGAAATCTAGAAATGATGCAGAAAGAAGAGAGAGATTTGAGCATTTAAAATAAATAAATAAAAGAACCCTCTTCTGGATATCTACTCGAAAACATTTATTTGCAATGATATATGCAACCCTATGTTCATTGCAGCATTATTCACAGTGGCCCAAGACATAGAAACCACTCAAGTGTCCTTTGAGAGATGACTGGATAAAAAAGATGTGGCACATATATACAATGAAATACTACCCAGCCATAAGAAAAGATGAAATACTGCCATTTACAACATGGATAGACCTTGAGCATATTGTGCTGAGAGAAATATGTCAGTCAGAAAAAGCTAAGAAACTATATGATTTCACTCATATGTGGAATTAAAACTTAAACTCATAGACACAAATAACAGTATGGTATGTTACCAAAGGGAAGGGGGTTAGGAGTTAGTGAAGGGTAAAGGGAGAGGGCCAAATACTTGGTGATGAAAGATGATGTAACTTTGGGTGATGGGCACAAAATACTATATATAGATCATGTATCATAGAAATGTATACTTGAAACCTATATACTCTTATTAATAAATTTAATTTAAAAAATAAATGAACAATAAAATATTAGATCAAAAAGGCAAAAGAGGAATCTGTCTGTATAGTTGCGTATTTTAGAGCTTATATAAAACTTATTCAAATAGACAATATAATGATGTCATCCCTAAAAACTTACATCCCTAAAAACACTGGAAAAATATATTTGAGTCAGCCTTCAACAGAAATGCTGAAAATAAATGCACACAATTGTATTTAGAGTGAGAATGTCTAATTACCGTATTTGCCGGCGTATAAGGCGACTGGGCGTATAAGACGACCCCCCACTTGGAGGCATATTTTTCAGGGCCAAAAAATCGTCTTATACGCCGGCAAATACGGTACCTTATAGTTCTAAAAAAGTTATTATGCAGAAGAAATTACTTTTACAGCTTGAACTCATTTAAAGTGTTACTATTGAAGATGCAATTGAATATTGTTCCAGCAGTGGGCATTCTTTAACAATGCTATTTTGTGCAGCTGAATGCAAGAATTTTCTGTGGGGAAGACATGAATGCTTCTGTATCAGATGTCCTCCTAGTCGGAAACAACTTCTCCATTAACAGCATGTGCCAGATCTTCTGAATGTTGGCCCAATTTATAACTGTACTCAGACCTAATTAAAAATGGACATTGAGGGAATAGATTTTATGCTCATAGTATTTAGATAATTTGTCTTCATGGCAGAAATCCTGGATGAAACAATGCAAAGTTTATTCTACAGGATGATAAATTATAGTTTTGTTAGCTTGATAGTTTAAAATCAGTGTTTGCTTTGTTTGTTTGTTCAACTGTATTGACTTGTTACTTAGAATTGGATAAATGTAGATCAAAGTGAAAGACACTATGAACTTGCCTATAAGCCTTTGCTGATTTTTGGTTACCTAGACCTCCTTTGGTCTCATTACCAGGAAAATGGTTTCATCATTGGTATATTTGCTTTAAGAGACACAGATTATGAATGAACTCAGGTATGAATTCTGGGCTCTGCCTCTGTGAAATGTTCCTGTCATTTAATTTCCTCATTCTAATCTGAGGAAATTTCTTAAGTGTAAAATGTTTCAGAGGTTCCAGCAATGGAATCTTGTACCACTGAATTAGGTATCTCAAAAAAATCTTTAAGATCTTTAAGGTGAAAAACTCAGTAACTTGAAGGCTAGTTAAAGTTATGCAGATGCCAGTCTGACACTATTAATTCTTCTATTATGTCAGCACTAGCCAGAATGCTAGTCAGCTTAATTTTTATACATGGCCACTTCAGCAATATAATATTCCCTAGGAGTGAGACTTGTATTGCATATATCTGCTCTCTTTTCTCCCACAGAAGTATGTGGTGGAGAATATCCATAATATTAATTTTAGAGTAAGCACTATCCATTCACATGTTGAGGTTTCTCATATGATGCTTGTGTAATACCCCTAATTTTGGTTTATTGTGCACTCCCCAGAGGTGAAAAAAAATCAGGTTATCCCATTATTTTGCAAAAATATACATATTTTTAAAATGTAGTGTTTTAAAATACCATATTGATGTATACTTTGCCTTCTAATTATGCTATATATTGTTATTTTTAAATATTTTCTTCCTTTGATGTATAAAGCAGAATATAGATTTGAGTGTCTTTCCCCATTAGTAAATCAAACATTTCTGTCATGTATTTCTACTACAAATAAGGGGTCCTTCCTATTATAAAAGTGGTTATAAAACATCCTCGAGTTTTAAAATTTCCTATTTCTGTTTTCTACATTTTAGTTACCTTTTTATCTTTGAGTTGACTTCCTTCAAAACATCCAGGTCTTGAACATCTGCCTTTATAGGAATCTGACTTTATAGTCAATTGCCAAGGTGTCTTAATCCAAGCAAACATACACTCTTCTAAAAGTTTCACTAACTGGCCGAAACCGGTTTGGCTCAGTGGATAGAGCGTCGGTCTGTGGACTGAAAGGTCCCAGGTTCGATTCCGGTCAAGGGCATGTACCTGGGTTGCGGGCACATCCCCAGTAGGAGATGTGCAGGAGGCAGCTGATCGATGTTTCTCTCTCATCGATGTTTCTAACTCTCTATCTCTCTCCCTTCCTCTCTGTAAAAAATCAATAAAATATATTTTAAAAAAAAATGAAAAAGAGTTTATAAAAAAAAAAAGTTTCACTAACTGAATGAACAGGTCATGCTGATTCACTCATAAAAAATGACATTCCAGAAAATATTTATTTTAATTATGACAAAATACTTATTGATAATAATAGAATGTGGTTTGCGACTCTTTGGTAGACAGAATAATGGCCTCTCAAAGATGTCCACATCCTAATCTCCAGAATCTGTGCATATGTCATGTTGCATGGCAATAAATAAATAAATAAATAAATAAATAAATAATATTGCAGGTGGAATGAAGGTTGCTATTCATCTGACTTTATTCATCTTTTTTATTGTTTAAAGTATTACATTCTAGAGACCCGGTGCACGGATTCATGCACATTGAAAGGAAATTAATTAGAAGGTGGCTGGTGGGGCAGGACTGGGCAAGATGGTCCAGACACTCCCTAGAGCTAACCTCCTACGGTCCCTTTGCCTGGCCTGCGGGGATAGGGCCAAAGCTGGCAGTCCAACATCCCCCGAGGGGTCCTGGAGTGCGAGAGTGCATGCTGCAAAGTTGCTGTCACTTGGCAGTTCCTGCATTGAGCATCTGCCCCTGGTGGTCAGTGCATGTCATACTTACCGGCTGGTCGGCTGGTCTCAGCCTTTTATATATATAGATAGTATTACATATGTCTCCTTTTTCCCCCTTTGACCTCCCCTCTAATCATCTGACTTTAAAAGAAGGAAATGATCCTGGATTAACCAGATCAGCCAGATGTATTCACAAGGATCATTCAATGTGGAAAAGGGAGAAGAGTCCAAGTGATGATAAGGGAGAAAGAATGAAGGCTTTGAAATGGAAGGGAACTACTAGCGGAAATTGTGGGTAGCATCTAGAAACTGGAAAGGGCAACAATATATATTATTCCCTAGAATCTGAAGAAAGGAACACAGCCATACTGAGATCTTACTTTTAGCCCAACAAGACCCATTTTGAACTTCTCACCTCCAGAACTATAAGATAGTACATTTGTGCTGATTTATGACACCAGGTTTGTTACAGCAGCAGTGGAAAACTAATACAGACCCTCTGTTGTTGAGCTGTCTAACTTTTCCATCATCTGAATGTTTGTTTCATTGGTTCCATATGATTGTAAATACATACTTTTAGATAAGTTCTTCTAAAAGTGCTGTATAACATTTAGAAGATAGCACATGAGAAAATAAATTTTCCAATCAATTGGATACTTGCTTTGAGAAAATTATTTTGGTATCTGGTGAATAAATGGAGGAAGAAAGTTAATAATAAGAGGTTATTAGAAGGAACTTTATAAATCATTGACTGGTATATGTATGGGCCAATGATCCAATTAATTAGAGCAGTCAGTAAACTCAATTTTACCTATTTTATTAATAAGAAGAAAAAGATAGCAACAAATTATTTGGTTCTGCAACTAAAACATGTTCCCCTTATACTTTGCTGATCTTTTTACATCAGAATTGTATTAAATTATTGCAGCATGATATCAGTTAAAAATTTGTTATTTCAATAATAAATGTCATGGACCAAACAGTAAACTAAGGCAATAAACTACTGAACAGGAACAGCTTTTAAAGAATATAGCTTGTAATGGAGAAGATAGATGAGAAAATAAATATTCAGTATACAGTACAGTATAACAAGATCTACAATGAGTAGAAGTGAAGGATGTACCCATATAGGGACACATAAGTAGAGAACACGATGAAATCTGTGGTCATCAATAATGGAAAAATTACATGTTTGATTCTACTTTAAAAGAGCAAACAAGTTTGTATACATTCATTTTATGACTGAGGGATATGGAACACACAATGGTCATTAATTGTCTACTATTAAAAAAATAATTTCCAATAGAGCTCAGAATAAAATTCAAGACTCTTGACTCAGTCTAGTGTGCTATCCATTAGCAATACTGCCTCTATGGACACCTCCTTTTTGAAACAGTATTATTTGAAATTGAAAGTATTGAGATCAATTATCCTCACTCATTTTCCCTTATTAATTCTTTTATTTTCACAATATTACTATATACCCAAAAACATTTAAAGAAACAAATAGAAAAAACTTAATCAAATGAATGACTTACAAAAGTGAATAATTTTATGTAAGATTCATAAAATTGTCTGATGATCTTAAATATATACATGCTAAAGGAAGCTGTTTTGGGTGTGTATTTGACAACTTATCTGCCTTTTGTAGGGGTAAGAAAAAATATGTTTCTATAGCTATCAAAATGATTATGGGATTTAAATATATTTTGTCAGATTTTGTGGTATTATATGATTTACAACCTGAAATAATATAATTGTATGTTCTAAAAAAATTCACTACAGTTTTAGTGGAAAATACATTTTTTCCAAAATCTATGTTGCTATAAGAAGGTGGCTCATTAATGAACAAGTCTATCGATGAGAGCTATCTGCAGGTTCAGGTGGCCCAGGTTTATAATGACCTGTGAAATAAATTGTTCACTCAAAATTCAGTGTGCAGCAGGAGAGGTGTGAGAAAGACATCTGAAGTAATCAGTTAACAACTTGTCAGAGCAGCACAGTGCACAGCTGCTCTGAGTCCGTATATTCTTCTGAATTCTGCTCAACTATGCCAACTGTCAGGGCAGGTTCCTTCTCGAATTCTGCTCACTACCCTAAATATTGGGTCTGAGTCCCTCTGCCAGGGACTGGGCCTTCTTGGATGCCGGGTTTTAGACAGAGAAGCCATGACAAGCAGTGGGTGTTTAAGAATGAGGCCTTATTATAGGAGCCAGTGGCCTTGTAACCATTGCTAACAGGAGCTATCAAACAAAACAGTTCTTCACAACAGTCACATACAGTTAGCCACACACTGGCTGATACACTAATACATCTTTCCCACAAAAGCAGCATTGTCTTCTGTACCCACAGCTATTATCTGAGCAGCCACACGCTGCCCCTACCAGCGGTGGGCAAACTACGGCCCGCGGGCCGGATCCGGCCCGTTTGGAATGAATAAAACTAAAAAAAAAAAAAAAAAAAAAAAGGCCATAATGATGTTTACTTTGAATTTATATTAGTTCACACAAACACTCCATCCATGCTTTTGTTCTGGCCCTCCGGTCCAGTTTAAGAACCCATTGTGGCCCTCGAGTCAAAAAGTTTGCCCACCCCTGCCCTAGACTCACCGCCTCACCGCCTCACATAGTATCACATAGTAGTGGCACCTGAGCCCTCCGCTCTTGCCTCAATGGCCTTTCCCCTCTCTCCAGCCTTTCCTGCACTCCTCTGGCAGCAGCAGCCGTACACTGGCTGGTCAGTAACGTGTTATACCACTTAGACAAAAGAGGCCAGTTGCCAATAGTGACATCAATCATTTTGGTTATAGAAGGGCACAGTGTACCATGTGATTGATTGCTGTGGCTTTACAGCTGTGTAATCCTTGGACATTTCGATTAAGATTCCCATGTACAGAGTGGCCTTGGCTGTCCATTTTGTTAAGAACAAGGCCTCCCCACTCTTAATTAGCCTTGGCTCCCTGGTGACTCTGGCATGGTTCCCACACAGCTATAGGCTGAAACTAACAAAAGACTATTTATTTTAACATTGATTTGAGAGAGAGAGAGAGAAACATCAATTTGTTGTTCCACTTATTGATGCATTCATTGATTGCTTCATACATGTGCCCTGATCAGAGATCAAATCTGTAACCTTGGCATATGGGGAGGACACTCCAGTGGTCGGCAAACTCATTAGTCAACAGAGCCAAATATCAACAGTACAACGATTGAAATTTCTTTTGAGAGGCAGATTTTTTAAATTTACATGTGGCTCGCGAGCTGCAGTTTGCCGACCACGGCAGTCTAAACAACTGAACTACACAGTCTGGGCCACAAAAGACTATTCAACATTTCTGAATGTTTGTTGAGCCTCTGAACTGAATTCCTGGCCACGTCTAAAAAAACAGCGGACCACCAGTCTTGCTTCTGCATGAACTTTCCAGACTGACCTGTAACCAATCAAGAAGTAAATACTTCTCCTTATTGACTATGCACCGATGCTACAACTGACCCTGCTTTACTTGTTGCTGCCTCCCTTATCTATAGCCAATATAAACTCTTTGAAAATAATTTATTCATTGTGTGAAAAAGCCCAGTCAGCAACAGGAGAACAGACCAGCTTATCTTTTCCACTTAGTCCTGCTGCTGATGGTTTTGAATGTATGTCCCAAGACCTGGTTCTTTTCCTGGCCAGCGTATGGCTCAATAAAACCTTTCCATCAGAACACCTTTCAGCCTCAAAGATTTTTTTTTTAATTTAACAGTGGATAGACCAGTTGTTGAATATATTTGGAGAAAATAACCTCTTTAAGTAAAAACAAAATAAATAAAAATAACTTCTTTAAGAAACTTCCAGAATAAAGTAGAGTTTAACAAGTCCTGGAATTAAATTGACAACAACAAACTAGAAGGGTTAGCCTGTGTGGATGGTACTCCTCTAGTTTTGACTACGACCTTGAGAATGCACTTTGAGTTCTTAAAGATAATACTGTGCTCTCAGGCCTGATCTGACAGGGTTTAGAACATTTTGAAAAGAAACAAATTTTATTCCCCTATCTTCTAAAGTGAAACACAGAACTATAAAGTCTACAGGGACATTTCATCATAAAATCTTGCTCACCCTCTAATAGTCTCTCATCATTACTATGATAGGTATCAACACAAACAAGGGTAAGGCAGAAAACTGAAATGAAACTTCCCCGAGGAGATGAACTAGAGGGAGAACCTTGTTCAGGAATTAAGTTATTTTAGAAAGAAATGAGTCCCATAAACAGCAGGTGTGTATGCTAATAGAATGACAGTGTGATTTAATTAAGCAGTATTTCCTTACAGAATAATTACACATGTTGTTTACTCAACTTTTTTAAACTTCATTAACACATCTCAAATCTTTTTCCTTCCCATCCTACAAGTTAAAAGTTTTCTTTTTATTGAATAAAAGAATAGTTTTCTTTTAACTTATTTTCAATATGAAATTTTTTCTCATTACACAAGAACTATATAAGAGATTCCAAGCTTATGGCAAATGTGTTTCACAAAGGAGTCAATATAGAAATTCAAGTAAACATCCTCATAGTCTTACACACATGGCGTTCTCTGAGTTTATAAAATTTATTGAGACATTTTATTGCAAAAAAACTTATGTCTTAAAATTTACATCAGAGAAAAATATTTTGAGGTGTTCTCAAATGCCTATCATCAAAGGAAACTTCTGCCACAAGCTCTGATGGGTATTGCATGGAGGAGTGAAGTGAGGTTTTACTAGAATAAATTATTTCACATAGTCGGTACTTGTATTTTAAACTAAATAGTGGTCGATTGAATTTAAACTTTCCATATGGACATACCCAGAATACTATCACTTTTAATCCTTAGAGAAGAATCTCTATCTAGAAGTCATTGCCTGGTCATCATGTGAACTATGAAAGTCTTTTGGCTCCTGAATATCTTTACGTTAGTGCTTCAGATTGGGTTGTTCTATATTAGTTTAGTGACATCAAAGAGGCAATTGCAATATACTCATGTTACACCTCAGGAATCTTAAAGAAAAGAGAGAAAATACTGTTAACTAAATTAGGAGATTAAAATGGTCTACTTTTTCTTGCCTGTCCATATAAATTGCATTCATATCTCAGAAATATATAGTAGTTCATGTCTTGGAAGAAATGCTTGGCAACAACATACCATTGATGTTTTTGTAGAGAAAAATAATACTTTAAAATTCCTAGCTAGATTTCTTTATATTGAGGTTGTCAAAAACACACACCACATCTATGGGCTGTAAATGTTAATTGTTAACTATCCTGTTACCACCAATGTAAATAAGTATTTGTCTTCATTTTGCTGTGTTTTTTTTTTAAATTAAATCTTCATTGTTGAAAGTATTATGTAAGTCCCCTTTTCCCCATAAACTCCTTCTAGCCAACCCCCCCCACTCTTCCCTCCACTTCACACCCTTGCCCCAGGCTTTTACCACCCTATTGTCTGTGTCCATGGGTTATGCATATATGCATACAAGTTCTTTGGCTGATCTTGTTCCATCCACCCCCACCTTCTCTCTGAGATTCCATAGTCTGTTCCATGCTTCTATGTCTCTGGATCTATTTTGTTCATCAGTTTATGTTGTTCATTAGATTCCACATATGAGTGAGATCATGTGATACTTGTCTTTCTCTGACTGGCCTTTTACTCTTTACCCAATCTCAGAGATTTCCTGGCTTTGCTTTCTCCCACCTTCCTAATCTATCACCAATGAATTTCATGTAATTCCCCTTACATCGCCTCCTTTGCTTATCTATATAAATAAAAGCCTAAGTGACTGGCCAACTGTTTGACCATCCGACTAGTAGCTATGACATGCACTGGCTACCAGGGGGCAGACACTCAACGCAGGAGCCGCCAAGCTACGGTGACTTGGCAACTGCATTTCTCAGTTGACGCATCCAGAGCCAGAGAGGAGGGAGCCCAATTCTGAAGTGCGTCACCTGAGAACCACTCTCTCATAATCCAGTGGGGGATATCAGAGAGCTGGTTTTGGCCTGATCCCCCAGGCAAGGCCGAGGGACCCCACCAGTGCACAAATCCATGCACCAGGCCTCTAGTGTTTAAAATAAGCTGCAAAACTGCCATTCTTGCCCTGGCTAGGTGGCTCAGTTGGGTCAAGCATCATCCTGTACACAAAAAGGTTGTGGGTTTGAGTCCTAGTATGACACATACAGGAGGCAACAGATTGATGTTCCTTAAAAAATAACACACTACCATGCTCTGGAGCATTTTTTCAATTCGTTGAGATTTTGCTTCCCAACAACTGTCTGTTTGGCTCAAATAAACTCATGAAAATTCTCTACAGGTTTAGACATTTCTTACATTGACAACTGTATATCTGCAACATGAATAAGCCATTATGGTAACTTTTACAACAAAATAAGATGTTTGAGTGTCCTCCTCATATTACTTCATGCACATTCACTTTTATATCAATACAAGGGGCGCAGTGCACAAATTCGTGCACCTTGAAAGGAACTGTGGGCTGCGAGGCTGTGGTAGGCACAGGGGTGGGTCTTGGCCCATCCTTGCGCCCCCACCCGGCCCCTCCTGCCCCAGCTCAGTCCCCTGTCTGCTGGCAGCCCCACTCCTGCCACTTGCGCCTCCACCTAGCCCCCCCGCCACAGCCCCTGGTCCCGTCTGCCAGCAGTCCCACTCCCATAGCTACCGCTCCCACATGCTGACAGCGTCAGACCCACTCTAACCCACTGATGGTATGAAGCAACTGGGGCCAGCACTAGAAGTGGGTGTGAGCAGGGCCGGAGCTGTCAGCAGCTGCTGCCCTGATCGCCCCTCAGGAGCAGGGGGAGGTGGAGAAGCCCTCCAGGGAGATCAGGGCTGGCAGCTACTGTTCGCACCCACTGATTGTGCCGAGTGATTGGGACCAATGCCAGGCACTGGCAACGGGTGCAAGAGGTGGCTCCAGCACCGGCAGCAGGTGCGAGCGCCAGGCGGGACCATGGCTCACAGGAGCAAAGAATTTTCAGTAACCACCAGAAGCTCGCCCCGATGACAGCAACCAGCGCCCCACCTTGGTCTGACAACTCCGCTCACCTGCTCCACCATCCCACCATGGGCAACACCCATCATGTTCCACATACGCCCCCTGGTGGTCAGTGCACATCATAGCGACCAGTTGTTCAGTTGTTTAATCCAGTTCATTCCCCAGTTTGGTCTATTTGCATATTAGCCTTTTGTTATATAGAATAATAATTTTCTTTACAGTGTAAGTGGTTTTATTTTATTAAGACAAAATCATAAAACTAAACTTTGTAAGTCTTTTGACATATATCTTACTGTTTCATGATATAGATGACATAACAATTAGAAAAAAAAACTCGATTAAACTAGAGTCTCATTTGCCAGTCCAAAAGCTTCCTAATTTTCAAGGAAGGATATAAAACTGGCCTTTTTAATGGAACCTTAAAATATGCAAAAATAAAGCCAACATTGAACTCTATACAAAACAGTCTTTAATGTTTGCAAGAAATTATTTTATAAATCCTCTCCCTTCCAATGACCAATCTATCAAATAATACAGTTGATCTTTGGTTTCTGATATCTCCCAGCACCACAATCTTAAGGTCCATTCACAGTCTTTAATTGTTGCAAATTCTACATTTAAGATAAAAAACTGATTCAGGGATGCCCATGCATGGTTTTATCACCACTTGCTATAATAACTTTCTTCAAGGAACATGAGGGTGGACTTTGACCACCATGTAACTATAAAACTACTTTACGGTATGCTCTAACAATATATTCGACAGATTTAAGAACTGAACTCACTGAGGGCTATGTCTCTCTGTACCAGATGTAGTGGGTGGGCCACAAAGGTCTGTGGAAGTAAAATGAACATCTCAAATAAATCCTGAGCATCAGTAATTAAGTGAAGTATTATATACAATACAAATTAAAATTTTAAAATGTTCCTTTATGTTTTAATACCATGAATAATACATAAATACATACGTATTTGCATGTTTATAATGTACATAGATGTAGCTATATATTTGCATGGTTTTAAATCTTAGTGATAACATTCTAGAAAGAAAAAATAACATCAGATTGCATTCTCATCTGAAGAATTAATTGAGAATGAAAAAATTATCTAGTAAATTCTGGCACTGTAAGTTATAATTAAAGTAGACGTTATGAATAGTAATTGGCTTGACCTCCTATTTCCTCTTACTATGTCTAGACACACTACTATATATCCCAAAACTGTACTTTGGCTTGTCAATAATAAAATGTCAAACTGCAGTGTTTCCTACTTTTTAATGAATTTTTAATAAAATTGGAACAAGTAACTAAAATGGCAGCATTTTAGGTAATCACTCTAAGTAATACTTTCAGTAATATTTTATTCCTTTGATGCTTAATGTTCTAGGTTTCATCCTCATTGAATCTACCTTAGTATATTCCCATTGTGCCATATTCACACTTAAAAAACTCAATAAAGTTTTGGGTGATGTGATAATATAGTTTATCTATTTTTGCTTTATTTTATTATATGTTTATTTTTTAGGTGTAGGAACTAAACTAGATTTCCTAATGCTGGTCAGTTAATTGATTTGAGACTCTAGTCATTATTTTAAATTAAGTGCAAATTTTCATATAAATATTTTAAGGATTTCTGTTTGGGATTTTTTTTAATATATATTTTATTGATTTCAGAGGGTAAGGGAGAGGGAGAGAGAGATAGAAACATGAATGATGAGAGATAATTATTGATTGGTTCCCTCCTACATGGCCCCCACTGGGGATTGAGCCTGCAATCCCAGCATGTGCTCTGACCTGGAATCAAACTGTTCATAGGGCAATACTAAACCACTGAACCATACTGGCTGGGATGTTTGTTTTGTTTTGTGTTGTTTTGTTAATCCTCACCCAAGGATATTTTTCCATTTATTTTTAGAGAGAGTAAAAGGGAGGGGAGAGACACAGAGAGAGAAACATCAATGTGAGAGAGAGACATCGATTGGTTGCCTCCCACATGCACCCCAACCTGGGGCCAGGGACTGAGCCTGCAACCAAAGTATGTGCCCTTTACTAGAATTGCACCTGGGACCTTTTAGTCCACAGACCTATGCCCTATTCACTAAGCCAAACTGGCTAGGGCCCGGGCTATTTTGAATTTCTTTGGATAAATACCCATAAGTGGGAAATATCATATGATTTCACTTATATGTGGAATCTAAATAAACAAATAAGTGAACAAACAAAATAGAAACAAGTTCATAGATATAGAGAACAAGTAGTTCTTTATACAGTTGGCCAATGGGGACCTGGGTGAAAAAGGAATTAAGAAGTACAAATTGGCAGTTACAAAATAGTCACAGGAATGTAAAGGATAGCATAGGGAATTCCTATATAATAAAAGGCTAATATGCAAATTGTCCCCTCGACTGGGAGTTCGACCAGGGGCCAGCCAGCCAACAACCCACAGGCCCTCCCCCCAGATTGTCCTGCCCCCGATTGGTGTGGGGGTAGAAGGCCAATCAGGGCAGGCCAGCCAGACCCCACCCATGCATGAATTTGTGCACTGGGCCTATAGTATAGCAATAATATTGTAATTACTATGTATGGTGTCAGGGGGATACTAGACTTATTAGGTGCATCAATTCATGAGTTATATTAATATCTACTATGCTGAAAAAATAAAACTAATATACTATTGAATGTCAACTTTAGTTGAAAATTTAAAAATTTTAAATACAATATTATGAAAAAGACTTTAGTCACATAAAATAATTAATAGAAAATTTAACAGAAAGTAAGTTTATAATTGCTTTTTGATGGTCTGGATTTTTCTTAGTAAGAGGTTTCCAACAGAGAGTTCCATGAAATATTTTTAGCATTTTTTTTAAAGGGCAAAATTGGTAGATATATTTAAATTACTTTGGCTCTACCAGCTTTAATAAGGTTCTGAGTCTCTAAGAAAATAAAAAGCTAGAGATGTTTGATGAACTCTGGATTTAATTTTAGGGCAAGGTATCTATGTCAGAAGAATTCTGAGGTGGCATTCCCACCCCCTGATGTAAATGCCTTGTAGAATCTCCTCCCTTGAATGTGGGCAGGTGTTTGAATGTGATGGATTTCACCCCAGTGATTAAGTTACATTATATGACAAAGCTGAAATGATGTGCACACATAATTAAAATTTCAAATAAGCTGACTTTAAGTTAAATCAAACTGTGATTATCTAGGGTAGGTTTGACCTGAGATGATCCCTTAAAAGAGATTGTATCATTCTTGAAAAGAAAGATTGAAAGCCTGCTGGTGAAAATTTTTCCTGCTGGTCTTTCATTTATTTTTTTTCTTTCACATTTTCATTTTTTTTTAATTTAAATATGGATATGGCAGTTTGCTTTCAAGACCAATTGAAAGTAACTGCCATACTAAGGCAAAGGACGAAGGGCCAGCTCAGTATCTCAGAGCAGCCCCTAAATAACAAATAGCAAAAGAATGGACACCTCAGTTCTAAAGATGCCAGAAAAAATTTCATCAGCTGAAAAGTTTGCTTTAATTTTACTATCTTTTTCTCACATTATCTGAATTTACTTGACAATAACAATAACTTACAGGAAAAGGCACTTTCCACATAAATGCCCCCCAGAATTAAAACTTGCTGCCTTCTACATTATTTTTGTTTGTTTCCAGGATCATATCTATAATATAATGGACTAATAAAACAATTAAGAGTTTGAATATAATTTTCTACATAAATTGAGAAGCATGGTATAATATTCTTACAGCTGTAAAATTTTAAATTAGCAACACATTCTCTGGAAACTGTGCTTGGAAAATGCAGTGTATAATTTTCTACTTTGTCCACAGAAAAGCGATACAACAAAGGTGAATTGAGATACAGTACAGTTTTACTCTAATTTTCCTAACTATAGACATAGACATTAGCACTTATGGATAACAATTACTTCTTAATATATTTTCAAACAACATGAGGAATCTGAGAGACTTCAATAAACATAGAAATGGGTCCAGGAATCCTTAAGAAGGCTAAAAAGAACACAATAGAAAAGGGGGAAGCACTGGAGACCTGGCCAACTTCCATCTATAAACCATTTGGGGGTTGATAAAAAAGCATATAAGATAAAAACTATATATGTACACTTTTTATGTTCTTCCTATCTACTATTAAATTTCACTTAGTCATCATATTCATTTGGAAATCCTTTGTGCACCCTACCTTGATAAACATTGAGATATTTCCAGAGTCACTTTGCAGAAGAGCTAATAAGTAATGAACTGAGTAAGGAGCTTATGACTATTAATATGAATTAGTAGATGAAATAAAAGAATATGGTATAGAAAAGTTGGTAGCATAGCACAAGTAAACATAGTAAAGCTGATCCTTCAAAAGCATTTATTGACTATGGTGGCATGTAGGAAAAACTCCCTCATGTGTGTTTCTCCTTTACCTTCACACTACCGCACTCACAAGATTGACACCAGATATGTAGGGTGTTTCCATACTATGCAGTTCTACACCAGTTGGGTGTTCTATGATTTAATTCAATACTAACACTAAGTGGAATCAACACAGACCCCACAGGTTAAGAACTCAGTCCCAGGACTTCAGGTGCCAATTGCAAGTAGCAGGTCCTAGGTAACTCAGCACTCCATAATATGGGGACTTTAGGAAGATTATTTCTAGAGCCTTTGTGATCATTGGGATTACCAAATACTATAAAACACAGAATGAAACTATTTTTATAGTAATACACATGATTAAATCAACATTTTGGTACACAGAAATTTACCTTTGGTTACTACAATACATAACAAAGGCAACAGATAATACAGGTGAGTCTACGTATGTTTTTCTAGGAAATCCTGAAATTCTGGAAGGAAGTTTCTACACCTGTGAACTGTGTTCTATTTAAATCAACACTGTAATGTCTTTAAAGTAGTTCACAAAAGTAGGTAGCATATTATGGAATGAATTCAAGAGCTTTTCATTGGTATCAGGAAATTACATAGATCCTCAAATCCAAGACCTCAACGGAGTGGTTAGGTTTTAAACTATTTGCAAATTAAGTAATTAGTTCGCCACATTTAACCCTCCAAAGCATTATGCAGAGATTTTCAAACTTATATTTATTGATCAAATAGTATCCTATATACGTGAAATGTTTAATGCAGCATTCAAAGTTGATTTACTTTAAAGGAAAAGATTATGCACTTGATTTTGGTTCATAACCATTACTTCATTGTAATTTTCACTGAACTTTACTACAGAGTAATAGTTTATATTTTAGAATATGTTATGGAAAGCTAACACCTAGAAAACTGTTATCAAAAGAAAATAATTTTGTTCACTAGTGTAATTTAAATCAAAATAACAACTATAACAATTTTACGTAAATTGAAAAAACACAATTATTCAAAAGTAATTTTTACAAAATACAAAAAAAATTCACCAAATTCTTAGTTATTTGAAAAGTGCCAATTGTTATCAATTTGAATTACATAAAACATAGAATGGCTGCCTTATAAGAATTTAGTTCCACATACTCAAAAATGTCCAAAAAAAGAATACTATTGCCCATTACAGAGCACTGTGGAAAGATAATTATTACTTAACCAGAGGCCCAGCGCACAAATTGCATGAGACCCAGACCTGCAGCACCGGTGGGACCCAGAAACCCGCCGCATCAGTGGGACCCAGAAACCCGTCATGCCAGGAGACCCATCAATGCACCTCCTAATGACCAATCATTTGGTCGTTATGGCGTTACAGTGTTACAGTCACTGGCCATTTATAATACAGACGAGAGGCCTGGTGCACAAAAATTTGTGTACTCAGGTGGGTCCCTCAGCCAGGCCTGTGCCCTCTCGCAGTCTGGGGCCCCTCAGGGGCCCCTTCCCCTGGCTGCTGGCACCAGTTTTCCTCAGGCACCCGGAACCCAGGCCTTCGCTCTTCGCCGGGTGGCACTGGCGCGGCGGGCTTCACTCTTTGCTCACTGCTCGGGCCCCGGAGGCGGGGCCGGTGCAGCGGGCTTCACTCCTTCGCTTGGCACCTACATATGCAAATTAGCTGCCATCTTTGTTGGTGGTTAATTTGCATATCGCTCTGATTAGCCCATCATGGGTGTAGTGAAGGTATGGTCAATTTGCATCTTTGTCTATTATTAGATAGGACTGTGTCTTGCTGAAGTTCCCCCTAGCACTAGTATTTTATTGTTCAAGAATAAGTAGACAGGAGTAATTTTTCCCCTTTTCTTTTTCCTTTCCTTTCCTTTCCTTTCCTTTCCTTTCCTTTCCTTTCCTTTCCTTCCTTCCTTCCTTCCTTTCTTTTATTCTTTCTTTGTTATTATTTATTTATGATTCAGTTCAATATTCTTAGATTTGTAGAGAAATTATATTAGCTTGGATCACAGAAAGGTATAAAATACATTAAATAATTCATTACTTTTTTGTTTTTAAATGAATAGTATAGCATCAATTTGTTCACTATCTAGAAATCCTAGGTTAATACTGGAAAGTGATAGATAAAGTGCACCTATCTGTAACATGTGTTGAAAGTGTAAAGGAGCATGATAATTATCTTAAAAAATCCACTTTTCTCTTTTTTTCTATATTAAGTACCGCAGGATTATAGAACAAGTGGCTGCCCAGGGAAAAAGCACATTTTGCTACTTTTCTTAACTTCAACCTGTGGCCTTGCCACCCAAGTCTGCTCTATGAACAGAAAGGAAAGGTACATCTTCTGAATAACATTCTTATGAGAAACTGACCCTCATGTTCTCTTTCCCCTTTCACACGCTGGAGAACAGATATAATCCAGCATGCTGTGGGAACACTAGGAGATGGTAGATGAAGATAATGAGAAACCTGGATCTCAGGATGATTGATGGATACCCAGTAGAATGGTGAAAATTGGAAAAGACCGACCATGTCAGATGTTGGTGAGAACATGGAGCAACTACAACCCCTATGGGCTTCTTGTGGAAGGGTACAGTGGTAGAATCATTCAGGAAAGTTCAATTTCTTATAAAATTAAACACATACTTGACATAACACTCAGCAATTCCACACCTAGGTACTTATACATGAGAAATAAAAACATAGCACAGAGAGAAATAGAGAGTTTAATGGGTACAGAATTTCTGTTTAGTATGGTGATATATGGACAAGTTTTAGAAATGGGTAGTGGTGATGGTCACACAACTTTATGAATGTACTTAATGCAACTGAATTATACAATTAAAATGATTAAAGTGGTAAATGTTTTGTTATGTATACTTTACCACATCAAGAAAACACATCTATACAAAGGCTTCTATGGATATGTCCATGGTCATTTCCACTGAACCTTACTACATTTTGTTAGTGTTGAAAAGGTACCAGATGTTAAACCTCAGTTCTTGAGTTTTGGCTAAGAAAGAATTCAGTACCAAGACTCAAATATAAGCAAAAGTTTATTTAGACAGTCACAGAGGTAGAATTAAGCCATGGAGAAAGTGAGCCAGTTGGGCTGTGTGGGCTCAGGAAACAAGCTACAGGGATAAAAGAAGAGCTCTTGGAGCTTAGGAGAAAGGAAGGCAAAGAAAACAACCCAGGAAAAGGCATGGGCTTGCTCCAGAGAGCAAGTGAGAGCTGGGTCATCTGTGTTTAAGGACTTTTATCTGGAGGTCTCAGGGGAGGATCTCAATAGAATATTCATCAGCTGTCCAGGTGTGTCACCTCAGGGTAGTGTTCTCCACTGATCGGTTGGGGCCCAGGCATGGGCTCATTAGTCATGGAAGCTGATCCTGATGTCAACCATAACATTGCCCTGCCTGGCCTCACTGCTTTTCTGGGTCTGGAGCTAAAACACAACGGAGGCCTAGATATTATCTCTAGGTTGCCCTAAACTCTGTCTCTGTGGTTAACCTACAGAGGCTTTGTTCCTAAGATTAACTGATGCTAATTAGAACCTCACTGTACCAAGGGCTTAATGCTTAAGGGAGTGACTGTACAAAGGCTTGCATGGGACTCATATGAGGCTTTTCTTCTGCCTCCTTGTTCCTCCTCTAAGGGGGCCTACTGTATGACTAGCAACATGCCAGGGAGGAAAGGTCAGGGGAGGGTTTGAGCCACGTCACCAACAAATGACAGTTCAGGGAGTCTAAAACCACATGACTAGCAATATGCTGGAAGAGAAAGGTCACCCTAGGGGTGGGGTCCTACAATACTAGTTTTCCCAGTTTTTCCAGTTGCTTTTCACCCTAGTAACCTCTATATCTGGTTTTTGCTCATGTATGTCAAACTGCCTACTATATCAACTTCATTCCTACTATCTCAAAATAAGAAACAATCAAAATACGCACCAAAAAGTGACTGATGGCCCTGGCTCGATTGGGCATGATCCCCTGCACCAAAAGGTTGTTGTTTGGACACATGCTTGGGTTTCAGGATCAATCCCCTGTGGGGGGCGTGTAGGAGGCAGCTGATCATGTTCCATTCTCACATTGATGTTTCTCTCTCTCCCTTTCCCTTCCTATAAATAAATAAATAAATAAATAAATAAATAAATAAATAAATAAATAAATACTTAAAAAAAATGAATGACAAAAGATATTGACATGAATTCATTTAGAGCAAGATTTGGCAAAGTACAGTCAACCAGACAAATCTGACCAGAGGCTTGGTTGCATCCTGAGAGCCCAAATTACCTTTATATTTTTACAGAGTATAAAAAATTTTAAAAGGATGATTACATCATAGAGATCAGTGTGTAGCCAGGAAAACCTAAGATAATTACTATATGTCTTTTCACAGAAAAAATATCACTGATCTTTGAACTAGAGAATAATTACTCAGCAATAAAAGTAATTTAATGAAACATGCAATAATGTAAATATATCTAATAAACATTATGTTGAAGAAAAGAAACCAGGCACAAAAGATATACTGCTTGGTCCAATTTATATGAAGTTCTAACATGGGCAAAAAAAAGTGAGCATATTTAACATCAACAAACTTTTATTTAACTGACAACCCATGCTTCCCAATTTGATCTACTGAAAAGAAAACAATGTTACTTATATGATATTAATGTCCAAATGCATAATCAACATTTAATGATGAGGAAACATCCGAAAACAAAAGTTGAGGGGCTTTCTACAGAAAAAAAAAAAACCTGGCTTGAAATCTTCAAAACTCTCAGTGTTATGAGAGACAAATAAGGTCTGAGGAATTATCCAAGTTTAGAAGAGACTACAGAATCAAGAAAACTAAATGCAGTATATGACAAGGAGAAAATGCTAAAAAGGATAATTGACAAATTACTATAGATGGTAATTTATATAATAAATCAGCTATGTTTTTGTAGGCTAATTTATTTTTAAATGTTTAAAATATATTAAATCTCAGAGGTTATTTTTAAAACAGCAACCTTTACAACAATGACATACAGTCACTAGAAAGCTTACTGAAAAAGCACCCATACCAAATTCTTTTTTTTAAGGGAACTAAACTCAATCCTATTATAGAACTATGAGTCAGACATTACAGTCTTGACTTTTTGTAACTCAGATTAAGTTGATATGGGTACTGCTACCACCTGGTTCAGAAGGCCAGATTTATGAGTTATTATTTTTATCTTCCTTTCACAAGCTTTGTCATAGGAATTAGGTTTTAGTGTCTTAGGGCCTCATATCATTCTCTGCAAGATAAGACTAAACCATATATCTCTGACCTTTTTCATGTTATGTAATTTTGCTGAATTGTCATTCTGATCTTTTCCTTTATATGCTCGGCAGGAAATCTTAAGGTAAAAAGAGATTAAAGTTATAGTCTCTCCAACCACATACCATTTGATGTTATTTATCTTTCAGGGACACTGCCTGGAGATTAAAGTCAAAATTAATATCTTAATTTATTCTCAGGTTTAGGGTTGCGGATAATGATGCATGGATCCCAAGAATGCCCCAAAGTACTGAGAATATCATCTTATGAACAATAGACAACCGCTTTTATAGTAGTTCTGGGCATTCATCTGTCTAGTATTGGGACACTGGTCCAGAGGACAGCCCACCAGCCCTTGAGCTCTCTGATACTTGGAGTCAGTGCTGCCAGAGATTTCCAACCACCTCCCAGTTAGTCCCTGTTTATCATGTGGTGTAGCTGTAGGATGAGGAGAGGATAACACAGATCATTCATTTGCCTTGAAGGTAAATATTTGTGGACCAGTATGTCCAGCATGGACTCTTAACTGTTCCAGGTAACAAGGGGGATCATTTTGATATAAGAACACTAATGTATTAAAGTTATTTAAAGCTGAAAGGAAAAGTTATCTAAAAGTGAAGTACTTTGTGAATCTGTTTTCTCTGAAAATGTATGAAATAGCTCAAAAAGTAATTGAAAATGCCCAAGAAATAGCTTGAGACATTATTTTTAATTAACCTATTAACCTTTGGTATTCCCAAACAAGAAGGCAGATTAATGACAGACATTAAAAACTATGCTAATAAATTAATATATGGGTAAGCTGTGAATCAGAAATAATATCTCTTTTTCCATTAATCAATCTTGCATCAGGATGTCAAATTTTTCCTCAACAATCCATTGGTTGCTTTATTTTGGAAACAAAAAATAAAATGATAGAATTTGTTCTGTGAGTTTTTGTGCTTTTTGCAATAATTAACTCTGCTTACATTAATAAGCATTTGAGCTAGCTTCCAATGGCTTGATACCTTACTACATTATCTCAAATTCCTGTAAGTACTTAAACTCTATTTGAGAAGCAAAAACAAAGAAAGTAATACGTAAACTGATTTGCCCAAAGTAAAACAAAAGAAAAAAATAGAAAAAGTAAAGCATCTACTTGAAACAGAGCTCAAAACTTTGCTGAGTAACCTTCCTAAGAATGAAGGGTCTCAGGAAAACATATTGTATGAAAAGTACGATATGGAGAATATCTGAAAGGGGAATAGAAATTGTATGAACATATTTATTATGAGTTAGCTAATATATGGTTGAAATCATTCCTTGACTGTGACTATGCTAAATTATTCATGGGACATTGCTTAGAGATGATATATATTGTCATTTTCTAAAGATAAGATGGAATGATTTACTAGTATATCCAAGAAATAGCTGTTTGGGACAGTTCTTGATTTTAATTATTTATTAGTACTTCCTTCCAAAGTTTTACACATTTCAATCAACTGATTTACATTTGGTGGTGATCTCACCAATGTGAAGCTGTTAATACACATTTGGAAGTGTTCCTTTTTTTATACTCAATTTAATAAAAAAGCATTTCCCGAACCTATCATTCACATGTCAGACTCCCTAGAAGTGATGTGTAAAATATAAGATTTCCAACATTGTACTTTATTAAGAACTTTATTCTATGACAAGTTCTCCTTAATTTATGAAACAGTTTTAAAGGAATATACACATCCTGTCTGCTCTGCATTGCAACTTGATATTTTAGTTTCATTTCTTTCATTCTGTTATAAATTTACCTTGCCTTAAAGTAAGCCTATTAAGCACATTTAGTTGGTTATTAAGAGCTAAATTTACAAGTAGATAAATTAGTTGGGATTATGCTCACTATCACACACAAGATTTGCTTTAAATAACCATGTCTCTTACTGTACCAAAATAATTATAATAGAGGCCCAGTGCACAAATTTGTGCACAGGTGGAGTCCAGCCAGCCTGCCCCAGGGGTGGGGCCTACTGGGGGAAGGGTCTGCAGGAGGGCCCCAGGGCATGTCCAGCCCATCTTGCTCAGTCCCAATCGGCCAGACCCCAGTAGCAAGCTCACTTACCGGTCGGAGTGTCTTCCCCCTGGTGGTCAGTGCACTTCATAGTGACTGGTCAACCGGATGACTGTCTGCCCCCTCATGGTCAGTGTATATCATAGCGAGCAGTTAAGTGGCCTTAGCATATCATTAGCACATTACACTTTGATTGGCTGAACAGACAACTGGACACTTAGCATATTAGGCTTTTATTATACAGGATATTTTACAATTTAATTTTCTTTGGATGGGAGGAGTGGAGCAGCCTGACTCAGAAAGAGAAAGAAAGACAGAGAAAAAGAAAGGCACCTATCAGAAAATTAGGGCTTCCTGTAATGCAAGATTCGGAAGCAACACCTCAAATCCTTATCTTCTTAGTTATGAGAATGGTTACCAAAAACATAAACAAACCGAGTAACAAGTAGAGTACTAAACCTCAATGAGAACTTGAAAAGACTATATAATACACAGTCTGTAGATTCAGAGATGAAAAAATACAGAGTATGAATGATTTACATAACTCACAAACCATTTAAACACAGATATTATTTAATATGCAAGTGTTTTCTCCATAATTCTTATATCTTCCTATATTATAAGAAGAAAATCACTAAAACAATTTAGTATAATACACAATCTCTAGTCTATAGTCCTTGCCCAATTATCTGACCAAATCCTCAGTGACCTATCCCTATTTAATTACTTTCTTCTCTGTACCTGAATAGAAAATATAACTGTGTCCTACCACCTTCTATTGCAGAATGAAACTTTTTTCAAACTGTTGGAAAACTACTGACTACAGCTATCAGCTCTGTACTGTGAGGTCACCTCTAAGCAGAATATAGTCAATGTGTGTGCAGTCAATAAACTCCGCTTGAATGCATGCCTGGATCTGCTATTCATTCAAGGAATGACTTTTCTAGATTACTTAATAATAAGAATGTGTTTGTGAATAACTAGAAACACAGTAAATACTGGCTTAATCAGGTAACTGCCTTATTTTTTTCACTTAACAGAAAGTCAAGAGGGGGTAGCTCAGAGATAGTAGATAGACTACATAATGCCTTGAGATAGTAGAATGACTACTTCATTTTTACACCTTTACACTACCAGCCTCTTTTTCTCAAGTTATGAGAGAGTTCCACTAGCCATCAGAACTGTATTTGGGGTAGAAGGAGCTAAAAGGAAAAGGGGCAGAGAATTAAAAAAATAAAAAAGTCAGCAGTGTCAGCCTCCTTAAAAAAATTTATGAGACGCTCAACCAATTGTTGTTTGCTGTTGTCTCTCTCAGACCAGAATTATGTCATGTGGCTTCTTCTAGATGAAAGCCAAGTAGGGACAGTGACTTCTTCTATTGGAAATATCACCAAACTAGGAATCTCTGCTAATTGAACTTCCCAAGCTGTTTTTGGCCATTCTAAGAATTATTCACCAAAATGTCTTTTTGTGGCTAATTTCTGTGTTCCTTACATCCTCATCTTTGCTTTAAACTAATGCTTATTGCATTTTACTGTTGTGATATTCTTAAAAGAATGTCACTGTCTTGAGAAAATTCAAACACTGGGCTCTAACGACACCTTTAATCTGATCTTCGCTAGCACACTATATTTGGTGTCAGATCATTCTTTTTATTTTAATATCTTTTTATTGATTTAAGAGAGGGAGAGGGAGAGAAATATCAATGATGAGAAAGAATAATTGATTGGCTGCCTCCTGCATGCCCCACACTGGGATGGGGCCGGCAATCTGGGCATGTGCCCTGATGGGGAATTGAGCCATGAATTCCTAATTCATAGGTAGATGCTCAATATCTGAACCATGCTGGGCAGGCCAGATAATTCTTAATGGGCTATTTCATGGGAAAGCTTTACAGCCACAATCTCATCACCTGTTAAGGCTGCTGCTTATTTGCACCTCTTACAGATATTACTGTTCGATGTTTAGAAACATTTTTTTGTCCATGCAAACTATAAATTATGTAAATTTATATGCATGATTGTGTTTGTCATTCTCTAGCCCATTAGACCTCCCTTCCCTTAGCAAATAAAATGTTCTCCTCTCTCTGCTAGTAAAAGGAATAGCTCTAATCTGATATCACTCTTATTTTCAAAATCAGCAAAAAGTAATACAAACAAATCAACATTCTGAATTTTTCCTGTTTTCCCAACACTTGGTCACCATGTGGTCTATGTCATAAAAAACTGAATGTAGAATTTGCCCAAAGTTTTCTAGCATAAAACCAGGTCACCAGCATTTTCTATGCCGATACAGATGTCCTCACCACCCATCCTCTTCAACGGTGGTAATTCTACAGGTTAAGTTCTGTTACTTGCAGAACCCTACTTCTAGGTCATCATTCTGTATCAGGAAGAACTATATTAACATTTGAGCAACAGAAAATCTACCAAACAAAAACTTAAGTAACTAAGAAAGTTTTTAATTTTACTTAAGATGTCAAGATATAAGCAGGTATATTGATTCCACAATCATATTATGAACCAATGTTCTTTCTCCTTTTCTGCTGCATTGCTATTACCATTTGGCTTTTCTACATCATTGTCATATTTCTGTTATATCTTCAGGTATGATGTTTGACTTCCAGGAAAAAAGGAATAAACCAGGGCAGTGGAAAGACAAAAGCAGCATATGAATAGAGACCATGTCCAAAACTTTTTCTAGAAATTTCATCTAGCAATTCTTGTTTATAATTTAATGGCTAGAATTATAATATGGCTCCTAACAAGGGAAGACACTTTGGATAGGTGAGAATTCTTAAGTAGATATATAGCCACCTTATGGAGAAGGAAGACTGAATAAATTTTGTCTTCCATATTTAATTCATGCTAACACATTATTTGTGGTCCTCCACTCTACCATCTTTAATGCTGCTTCTCTCTCTATTTGCACACCTATACAAACTTGCCCCTTATTACCTTAAATTACAATTAAGAATATTGAAATCATCTATATTCATAATTTTAAAAATTAAACTCAGTGTAAAAAAAATAAGAGAACATTAATTGATAATAAAATAACATGTATTTAATTTTGCTCATTTATAAATACAACTGCAGAAGCCATAATAAAGTAGCCAGATGTTTATCTCTATCTATGGAATCACATCAGGTATAAAAGACTCAAATATAGACGTATGCAAGTCAGTTACACTACTATATTGGTGAAAAACAAAATATGCAGCATTTCCATTAGCGATGTGATTTTCTGAATTTGGAATGTCTCAGACTATGGTTTACAAGAAATTAAAGTGTAATTTCTATTGATTTATACAGTCTTTTAATATAAAAATGTCATGGGTAGTAAACCTGAGGGGGGAAAAATCTTTTGTACATATAATAGAGTTAAACTTTATATTCAGATAATTTTAAACAAGTACTTCCTTGAAATGAATACCCTGGGAATGTTGAAACTTCTCCTGACTCAGGACAACTACTATTTTTGTTTGTGGGACTTGCCGACACATTGCTGGTTGTCTAATACCCCCGGTCCTTACACAGTTCATGGCAGTAATACCCTTCAATCTCTGAAATTCTGAAAATACTTCAAAAATGTCCCCTATGGAGCTGAACAATCCCTCTAAAGAACTACTGGCTTACATGTGTGTTTTCTTTATAGGAAAGAGAGGTTTTTTCAGTACTTGTTTTTTTCTTTTTTGTAGCTTAGTTGAACGGTCTTGAGAATGCTATGATCTAGGTCCTATCATTTCCCAGAGGGAATTGTTGAAAGTCACACCAAACCACTTGCAGTTCTTCAAATGGATATGTCTTTACACTCCCTCATGATACTATAAACGCTTCTTCCTTTCTGAGAAAAGCCTCATTCTGCATTTTCCTATTCTGCACAAACCTACTCCTTTATACCAAATCAAATCAACGAATCCTCCACTCTACTTCACTGCACTGATTACCTGAAGCACCTCACTTATTGGGCAAATTGCTTGACATCTTTGAAGTTGAATATCTTAATTCAAGCAAAAAAGATTACAGTAGTATCTATAAAATATGGTTGATTGTTGTGACTTTTAAATGGATGATAACTTTGAAGTGTTAGCACTGTACTTAAAACCAAGTATGTCTCAATAAATGCCTACTCTAGTTATTATCATTGCCATTACAACTAAATACATGGTACTATTAACTCTTAAGTTTTGGGCAAAGCTTTCTTCCTCTTCTATAAAATCCTTGAAGATCTTCATTTATCCATCAAGCACATATTTAGCAAAGTGTATAGCTGAAAGTAGGTATTCAATAAATGTATTTTGAAAAATATTATATTCTTTACTAATTCATGCCTTTAATTAACTTTTCCACAATATATGTTAAAAGTCCAATTTAAAATCTAAGTAGTCCAATTTAATATTTCACCACAGTATTATCATCCCAGTATACCATATGTTTTCTTCAAAAAACAAAACAAATGAACCATGCTCAACTTTTCCTAAAATGTCATACTGCAGAAAACTACATTATTCCACAAGTTCAACAGAAGTATAAGTTTTTTTTTTTAAAAAAAGGAACTACTTGGTGCATAGATGAGTTTTGGAATAACTGAGTTAAATAAGATTAAATGTAACTGAGCACACCTCATTATTGCAGGACTTTGGAGAGCTTTTTTTGATAAGCTACATTGTGAGCTCCTATTTCACATGTTTTTCTTATAATGAGACCTTAATATTGCTCCCACTGAGAGTTCGGTTTATATACCATAGCCTTGTAGATGGGAGAACTCAGTGGCTACCTCAACCAACAAAGTGTGGCATAAGTGATGCCATGTGATTTCTGAGCTGGTACTCCCTGGTTCTCTTGGAACACTGGCCCTGAGAAGTCAGTATCATGTGAAAAGTCCAGCTGCCCAGAGGTTGCCATGCTGTGAGGAAGCACAAACTAGTGAATGTGGAGAGGTCATATCAAAGGACCTCAGGTCTACATGAAAAGATCGATGTGCCGGAGCAGTATCTGGCTGCTCACGTCCCCTAATGTGTCCTATCCAGCCACTATCTGACTGTAGCCACATGAAAGACCTTCAACTGGCATTGCTCATCCATGCTCCTTCCTAATTTCTGACTTACAAAGGATATAAATGGTAATAAAATGATTATTACTTTTTAATTGTAGATTAAAATGGCAAACTGAAAATAATTTAATATAAACAAGCAGCATTGATTTGGGATCAAATCAATGGTCCTAGGAGTGGCTATTGGTAAGGATATAAAAGACAGTAAAAAAAAATAATAAATGGTAGTGGAGGCTAAATAATACAGTAACCTTGTTATGTAATAGTGAGAAGTTGGCAATAATGTGACAAATAGGAAATGTGTCTAAATGAATTTATTGATCTAGCTAGAAATTTCTGACAGAATGTGGGAGATGCCAGCTAACAATGGATTGACAATAACTTTGAAACTATATCAAATGAATTAAAGTTCTTACAGTGCCAGGTTGTGAATAAAAACTGAAAACAAAAATGAGATAAACAAATGTGAGATAAATATATAGTTTGATGAAGTCTTGGGGCTTAAAGGTACCATAAGAGAACTTGAAAATACAAAAGAAACATTTCTATAAAATTTGTTGTTTAATCTGGAAAAAGAGAAATATATACATGTATCAGAAAACCAGAAAGCTATGAAAGTATTACAAAATTTATGAAGATTTTTATCAAATATTCAAAGAAAAAAAATGTCCTATCATGGCCTATATGACTCAGTTGATTGAGTGTCACGCCCTGCACTGAAAGGTCACTGGTTTGATTCCAGCTCTGGGCAGGCTTGATCCTGGGTAGGGTACGTGCCAGAGGCAACTCACATCTATGCTTCTCTCTCTTTCTCCCTCTCCCTTCCTCTAAAAATCAATAAAAACATTTTTAGATGCCCTATATGAAATTAATTTATGAATATTGTATTTCTACTTTGAAATGTCCACAAATTTTCAGGCTAAAGTAGAGAACTGTAGTGAACATAGGCAGTAGAAACTAATGACTTTTACAATAGATGGTGATAGCAAGGACATTTCTGGAAAAGACAGAGTTGAAATTGTCAGTGATAGTTAAAATGTATACATAGAAAATGATTTAAAATTTATGTAAAATAAGAGTTCCTGTAAAACTCAGAGTGAAATGACAGCCCCTGTCTATTCCATCCTGCTTATGCTAAAGATAGATCTTTTTCTGGAGAAAAGTTGTAAGCTGTCAATTTAGGACACATATTAAGAAAACTAAATCAAAAGATTTTAATGCTCGACAGGTAGAGACTGTAAAACCAACTCTTCGAAGCTATATTAATCAAACGCTTAAGCTATATTAATCAAAACCTCCCAATAAAAAAAGTCTCAAGGACCAAATTACCTCTATTTTATCCCTCATACTATAAGATATAGAATCCTCTGTGATCAATCACAAATCTGCCAATCTGCATTTTTTTTCTTCTTATAATAAAAGACATGGGTCAAAATCTGAAGATGGGCCTCATCCTGGTCCTAAAGGGCCAGCCAAGACGTCCAGCAGGAAATCCATTATGATTTCATGCCATGAGGCAGTTACCTCTATGAATGCAAGATGATTTTTCTCTTTAATAGTAAGAGATGAATTGCGCTATAGTAAAGCCTTCATGTCCTTGCCTCATTTGCTCTCATGACTCACCACTGGATGGATGCCCAGAAACGATCATTTGTGATCATTTGATCATTGTTGTACCATCTCCTCAAATAGAGCAATTATGGGCTCCACCCACTTGTTTCTTCTATTGGTGCAGGCATTATCTTTAGAAGATTATCAACTCATTTTCACATTAAATAAAGGACCTGCTTTCTAATCATTAAGAAAATATTAAGAAAACCTTCATTTTCTATTTAACTCCAAATTTTGTGATATAAAAATATAATTACAAATGATGCTACTTTAAGCAGAATCTTTCTGTAGACTTGTCTGTTTAGTTTCCTATAGCTTTTATAAATTGTAAATAATTTAAAATTATAATAAATATTACTTTAAATAAATACTTTTATGTTATGAACTTTAAATGTCTTATTGCTCTAAAAATGATTAGAATGATTAGAAGTATTGGTGTTAATCATACATTTGATTCAGAAACAATTTTTTTCTTTGAGCATTAAACACAACTAAAAGTATAGTTTCTAATATTCTATAA